>NC_133813.1:8650610-9010610 GCF_043250625.1 Sebastes fasciatus
CACACACGCACGCACTCGCAGTTTTTCCCTCCATGTGTTTTGAATCAGGAACATAATTAACCTTCAGAGGATTCTGAGGCCGTGGCTCAGATCTCCGCTATAAAAATACATCTAAAAAACAGAAACCCCCGAAAATATGTTTGATCCGTCTGCGGCGCGTTTGATTCGCTTTCCCACATCTGCCTCCGGACGGGCTCGGAGCGCGGCGCCCTGAGTGGTACAGTAAACGGAGATGAAAAGAGCGTCTACAGGTGGAGAGAAGTGGGGGGATGAGACAGGAGGAGATAGATACAGTGCACCGGTCGATGGATGTATCTAATGATTTATACTGTAACAGAGAAAAGCAGCAAATCATCACAAGCTTGAACCAAAGCATGTTTGATAAATTAATCATTCAGATAGTGTGTATTGTATTGTATGTTGAGTTGTATCCTTTTCTGTCTGCCTCCTCTGTTGTTTTTGCTTCCTGTGGCTGTTTGTGTGAAGGTGAATAAAGACGAAAGTGAAAGCAGCATGTTAGAAGTGAGAGAGGCAGAGGACAGAGAGGAGGAGGAGGGAGAGAGTGAAACAGAGAGGGAGAAAAAAAATTGGACAGGCACAGGTGCAGCCGACTGTGTGAGTGTGTGTGTGTGTATGTGTGTGTGTGTATATATTTGTGTGTGTGTGTCTGTCAAGAGGTTTCGTGACTGCTCCTTTGAGTGTTCACATTCCAGCACATCTGCTTTGGATGAAGCGTGGTAAACTCTGTGTGTGTGTGTGTGTGAGAGAGAGAGAGAGACTGTTAGCGGGAGGCAGAGAGAGAGAGAAGCGAAAACAAGACGGGAACAAGTCCTTTATTGAGCAAAAAGCTGATTTGTTTCTGGTTCCGTTTTCTGCCTGGCTGTCTGTCTGTGCAAGTGTGAGAGTGTTGTATTAATGACAAAACTAAAAACGGAGGCAAAAACAAAACCTGATCGTCAACCCAACCTTCGGAAGGCGTATGAATACCACAACATTACACGGACATTCCGCGTGTCATGAGTACGAATTTTAGCCTTTTCGTGTGTCATTTGTACGCAAACGTCCGCAATTAGGTTCAGAGAAAACCACTTAGTTAGGTTAAGGGAAAACGTCATGGTTCGGGTTAAAATAAGTAATTAGACTAATTAAAACACATACGGAAACAACGTAACACGACTACAGAAAACACGTCACAAAGGTCAATAAAAAACTGTCACGTGAAAAACGCCAGTAACGTAACTAACTTACCGATCAACAACGGTCTCGAACACGGAAGTTCGATGGTCTTTCTCGCTTATACTGCACCACTAACTCTTACCGTAGCATTTATACGCAGATGCGTTTACATTGCAGTCAGTACAGGATACCTGGCGTACAAATGACACGCAGAAATCAAGAAAGGCGTACTTATTGCACGCTAAACGCCTTGCGCATTATCGTGGCATTTGTACGCTTTTTCGTGTGAATGGGCTAGTCAATCTGCACGTCAAGATTTGAGAGCCATTGAGGACAAAATCATGAGTGTAGTTAATGTTTTGAGCTTAGGGGCTTCATTACAGACACTTCCCTAAGTCTAAAATCCTATTTTGTCTCAGTTTAGGATGACATTTAGGGCATGTTTCCCAACTGCATATAGGAAAAAATCCTATCTTATCTTAGGATAGGAAGTTTGCCATTACAGAACCGTCCTAACTTATGGATTTCCCAAATTAGGAATCCTAAATTAAGGTTTTAACACACCGGGGGCTTAATGAATAAACGACACAAAAATATGAAATTCTCGGCTGTGAATTTTATATGTCTAGGGCTTTTATTGTGAAAGGTAAGAATGGAAGGAGTGGATCTAGTCCGCACTGCCTTTGTCAAGGTTGAAAGGAGTAATATAGTTGGTAGTAGTTGTAGTAGTAGTAGTAGTAGTAGTATAGTATAGTTTCAACAGGCTTTGGCTTGATTACAAAATGTGTGTCTGTGGAACTTTGGTAAGGTCAAACGTACTGAGGAGGAAGAGGAGGAAGAGCTTCTCCTCTTCCTCTTTCTGTCAGAGCAGTGGAGCTGCAGGAGGAGAGGCTGAGAGGTTGAACAGATGCTCCCCACATTTGGAGACAATAACGGAGAGAAGAAGCATCAAACACTAAACAAAGACAAAAAGCCTCCCTCTTCTTTTCTTCCTTTCTTTCCACTTTTCTCTCTTTTGTTTCCGTTTACTGTCTTTTTATCTGCGTCCAACTTTTAGCATTTCACTTTGTTCCATTTATTGTTTTTCCATTCTCTTTCCAGTCTCTTTCTAACAAAAGCCTTCAGGGTCCAGCAGCATTCCCATCGCTGGCAACAAGTTAGAACTGAAACACTGCAGAGAAAATACAGTTCGTCTTTTCTCGCTTTTTTCTTAATGTTGCATTGACTTTACAGCATGACCTCGATCATTTTTACGTTATTTACTTATCGTACCATATATGGACATGACCTCGATAATTTCTACGTTATCGACTTATCGTACGTTATATGCACATGACTTCGATAATTTTTACATTATCGACTTATTGTACGATATGTGGACATGACCGCAATCATTTTTACGCTATCGACTTTTGTACGATATATGGACATTACCGCGATAATTTTTACGTTATCGACTTATCGCACAATATGTGGACATGACCGCAATCATTTTTACGCTATCGACTTTTGTACGATATATGGACATTACTGCGATAATTTTTATGTTATCGACTTATCGTACAATATGTGGACATGACCTCGATCATTTTTACGTTATTGATTTATCGTACCATATATGGACATGACCTCGATCATTTTTATGTTATTGATTTATCGTACAATATATGGATATGACCGTGATCATTTTTACGTTATCGACTTATCGTACGATTTTGCTGACCTTGATATTGCCCGTTGTGTTTACATGTGTGTTTGTTTACATGAGAATGTCACTAATATTCTAGCCAACATGATGCCAGAGTAAACAGCAGGGTTTTTCCTACAATTATATAACTTGGGCATTGCACAGTTCCTCTTTGAAAGGGTGTACTTGCATTATTATGCTATATAGTTATCATTATATCACTGGCATAAAATTGTCTTAAAATGACAATAACATTGTTTATCGCAATTATTTCTGGGACAATATATCGTCCAACAAAGGCAGTTATCGTGACAGGCCTACAGGGCGGCCCGCTATGTGTGGGGAAACACTAGTATGCGTACGTCTACCAACTTTCTTTCTCTAATTAAAGTTGAGCTGCTGTTTCTGTTGCGTTTGTACCTGTGGGTGAGGTCAGTGAGTTGCACAGCTGGTTGCTCTGAATAAATTTAGAGTGTGTTTTGTTAGCTCCATGAGGAATCAGTTTTCAGTGGAATGTGCCTTTATATTCTCGTCTTGTTGCCGGGGGCGACGCAGTGCGAAGCTTTGATGCAATCTGTGATGTTTCTCTCAATCCGTTAAACGTCAGGACGCGGCGGGAGGTTATACAACAGCTTCTACTGGATTCTTTCAGGGTTTCTACTGTGGTGCAGATAATGGTTTTACACAACAGGCTCTACTACTGGTTTCTATTGGGAGTTTCTACCATTGTTCTGGAAAACAACTGGTTCAACTGGTTTGTGTTTTGGCAGGGAATTGGTTCTACTGGTTTCTATCAGGCTTTTATTGTAATACAATTACTCTCTCTACAAAATATTTTCTCCTGGTTTCTATTGTGTTTCCATGAATCCACACTGTCATAGACCGGCTCCTAGGCCATGACAAATACGGGAAAGGACGCAGTGATTGATTGTAAATTAAAGATATTTATTACAAATAAATTAAGAATATACAGAAATAACTACAAATGTGGAGTGTGTCAGTCAGTAACATCAGTAATGTAGATGTGGATGTGTGATGTGTTGTTACTGGTTTTGACTTTGTTGTGCTATTGTACAGAACTGGTTCCACTGGTTTCCATTGTGTTTTGTCACTTGTTTGTCTGGGTTTTATTGTTTCCATTGTGACACCATATCTATTGTACAGAACTGGTTCCACTGCTTTTTACTGTGTTTATATCATTGCACAGATAACTGGTTTGACTGGTTTCGATTGTGTTTCTATTGTCGCGCAGAGAAGTGAAACAAAGTAGAAACAGAACCGATACTGCTCAGTTTTTGGTCCCAGTATGGTAGAGAACTGATTCTGCTGGGATTTATTAGGTTTCTGTCATGGTGCAATAACTATTTTTCTATTGTGTCTCTACAAAGACCTGGTTTCTGTTGTTCCATTGTGGTACAGATCATAGTTTTACAGAACTGCTTCATATCATAATGCAGAGATGGTCCCATTGAGTTCCATTGGGTTTCTATCATTACACAGAGAATAGTTTAACTTGTGTCAATGCAGCTCCTATTACAGAACCAGTTCAACCAATTTCCATTGTGTTTCCATTGTGGCACAGACCACATACTTTATGATAATCATATGCATGTTGGGGCAAGTCATAGTCAAGTCATCACACTGACACACTGACAGCTGTTGTTGCCCATATTTTTGTATGCTAAATGCAGTACCTGAGGGTTTCTGGACACTATTTGTCATTGTTTTGTGTTGGTAATTGATTTCCAATAATGAATATATACATAAAGCATATTTGCCCACTCCCATGTTGATGAGAGTATTAACTTCTTGACAAATCTTCCTTTAAGTTATATTTTGAACAGATGAAAAAGGTGTGATTCATTTGCGATCAATCGCGATTAACTACGGACAATGGTGCGATTAATCACGATTAAATATTTGATTCGATTGACAGCCCTAATTATAACTCTATTCTGGCACAGATATGTGGTTTTGGCTGGTCGTATTTAAAATCAGGGGACGAAAATCATTTTCCACAACTGGTTTGACTGGTTTCTGTTCGGCTTCTATTGTAGTAGAAATCCTATTCTTTCCAACCCACTCTACAAAGATTATATTCCTGCAGTAGTCTGAGACTGACTGAAATAGCTGCATGTGAAGGTTATTGATCAGACATCACTGGTTTCTATTGTGGTTCTCGTTATATTTCTCTGGTTTTGTGGCCAGTTGTCAATGGAATGACAACACTGTCAAGGGTGTCTCTGATTGGCTCGAGGTCCGCCTGCTGCTAACTGTGGGAATACTGATACTGCTGTGTGTGTGTGTGTGTGTATTACAGATTACAGGAAGTGAGGTTGTTATTGTGTCTCTCTACATTCCTCAGACTTGAACACACTCTGCACCTGTTCCTGTCTGTAACACACACACACAAACATGCACGCACACACTTACATAAATGCACACAAGCATACACACACAAATCACAGCCTTTCGTCACAAGTCCAATAACACATTCAATGGGAAAATATGCCTGCGCGACATGAGACATAAATCTAAATATTTTCAACAGGAACAACACATGCGTGTGTGTGTGTGTCAGTGTGTGTGAATTTTCTTGTACAGGCTTTAGGTCAATAAATGTGTTTTTATCATCAGAGCACAAACTCTCCGAGGGGAAGAGGACGAGGAGGAGGAGGAGGAGGAGGAAGTTTGAGGGGATTTTAGTTCAGCTCTTAATGGCATCTACAGACACTGTGTGTTTGTGTGGGCGTGCGAGTATGGAGACCGAAGGATTTGGATCCCTTAAAACTCCTGCAAGGTGCATTGTGGGAAGGTACCGGCCAGCATCTCCCAACTGATTAGCTCCTCTTAGCACCTTACATCTGTGTATTTCATTTTTTTGTGTCATGGTGGTGTATGTGTGTGGTTGGGCTGGTGTTTCCTGACCTCAGTCTTTCATTCCCACAGTTCCCAGAGTTCCTTGCTCCTCAGAGGTCCTAATTGTTGTGGTATTCGTCGCCGTGTCTGTGTCTTTCCCGCGAGCAGTGGTTTTCAGGAAGTAAACAGAGCCGACACGAGGCTATGCTCTGTAGTAACTGAACAATGCAACAAAACACTGTGAACAAAAGGAGGGATTGAGCTTGACTTTTCAAAAGCATGCTGTATAGTTTTATATTTTTGATTTTTTTTTCTACCATTCTAGGCAAGTATTCGTGGAAATGTATACTTTGTTGTGTAGTCCATCGCATTGACCATCAAGTCAGTCAATCACTGTTATAATTACCTGGTTATTAAGTTAATGCACAGATTAATTTGAAAAGTTTGCCTTTCAGTGGGATTCTAACATGCAGAAATGTGTGGAAACCAAAGGATGTCTCAAAATGTAGAAACATTTTAAGTAAGGCTGGCAATCATATATTATATTTAATCGTGATTAATCACATGTTTGTCCATAGTTAATTGTGATTAATTGCATTTTTTATCTGTTCAAAATATACCTTAAGGGAGATTTGTCAAGTATTTAATACGCTTATCATTGTCGGAGTGGGCAAATGCCTATGCTTGCTTTATGCAAATGTATGTATATATTTATTACTGGAAATCAATTAACACACAATGACAAATATTGTCCAGAAACCCTCACAGGTACTCCATTTAGTATAAGAAATATGATCAAATCATAACATGGCAAACTCAAGCCCAACAGGCAACAACAGCTGTCAGTGTGCTGACTACACTATGACTTGAGGTCAGAGGTCAAGGGCTCCCTTTCAAAATGTACATGCCTGTTTTTTCTCGCCCAAATTTAGTGTAAGTTTGGAGCGTTATTTAGCCTCCTTCAAGACAAGCTACTATGACATGGTTGTTACCGATGGATTCTAGTTTCATATGATAGCAATCAGACGATGGTGTTGACCACATTAACATCGTCAAATGAGGCCCGTAACTTCACAACCAGTGGGGTCCGCACAGTCTGCCCGGGGGATTCAACTCGGCGCCTTGGTGTGGGAGGATCCCCTCGTGCCTCTTCACAGCGCTGGCTGGCCCTCGCCAGGCGCTTTTCCTGTAAAGGCCCGGTGTGAATGTGGCTGTCGTCTCCACTTGTGAGTTTGACAGCACCCATAGCCCGGACTTTGCCGCTTCCCCGAGGCCGTGGACTTTGTGCTCACTGCGCCCTCTCCTGTCCCTTGTTATATTCTCGTCCTCTTTTAATCCCTTGTTCCTTTCCTGAGAACCAGAGGGGCTTAGTGTATGTTGCAAAGTTCATCACCAGGGGCTTAGTGAAGACATCAAGGGAAGACCTCACACTAATGTGGAACTGAATGCTACCACAGCTTATATCTCTTCTTGCTCCATCCATTTTCACACCTGTGCACACCTGGCTTTTTACTGCAGAAAATTGGTTTGACAGTTTGTCAGTCAGAAAGAGTGTCTCAGATTCCTTCTTAGATTCTCTGTTTGGTAACTGAAGATCTTTTGTCTCTAAGAATACAGGACAGTAACGCAAAGGAAATCAGATTTTCCCCTCAGTAAAATTAATAATTAATAAGCTTTAATGATCTGAAAAAAGTCAGGAGGTTTTTCTCTGACTGAAAGAGTTTTAGTCTGTTTTCTGTTTTTAATAATTTCTCTCAGGGAGTGTGGGAGGTGATTTTTTTTTTTTTAAATGCCCCCAAGTGTTCTTTTTCTTTTATTTCTTCTGTCTGCGTTTTATCATCAGATTTTCGTTTACCACATCTGTGTTACATCCATATGCAAATACCCCAAAGTTAACAAAGCAACCCATGTCTCTTTTAGGGGCTGGAGGTAGATTAGGGGTAGCTGTGGAGCGGCTCTTTCATTTTGATGTGAATCAGTGGGGGAGACGGAGAGAGAGAAGAGCGCTTTCAACAGCTGTTCCAGGGTTTGCGTCATGCGGCGCGAGCTAGCGTCATGGCTGAGTGTTCGCACGCTATGCACACACACACAGACACACACACACACACAGAGGCATGCTGTGGGGACCCCCAGTCGAAGGCATGACCAAACACAGGGATTGTGTTCTCATGCAGCCGCTGTGTTGCTGAGGAAGAACGTCACCTGTTTTGAGTGATGACAGGCTGCCGGTTGTGCTTGCAGTCTCACGTTTTACTGCATGTTTGCTGCATGACTGCTGCTCTGCTGCTGCTGCCCCTCTGAGAGGAGACGCACACAAAATCACCGCTGAGTTCCCCTTTTAGTCATCAAATTAGTCTGAGTGAGAGGAGGGCCGACGGAAAATGTGTTGTGGCTGTCGTATATGATGGGAAATATGTTATTTGTCATTAGCACTCATTGCAGCAGAAGTGATGGGCACTTTAGATGCAATTGATGCGGTTACCATGGCAACCAATGTAGTTATGTTTGCATAAAAATAGTTATGTGTATATGTTGTGGATTTTGAAGTTGTGGATTGACAGAGCACAGTAAACTTATTTTATGAAAGAAAAGCTTTTAAAACTTGTTTATATATACAGTAAATATATAATATATGTAATATACTATTATATCATATATAATACACATATATATATATGTATGTATATATACAGTATATTAAGAGCTTAACAAGAGCATAAAAATATGAATTTCTAAGCTTTTTTTCTTTTTAAAAGGATAATTGTTTAAAAATATATTTTTTTTAAATATAAAATATTTTTATAATAAAAAATATATATAAAACATTAACATTCAAATATAAAAACAGACTTATAATATTGTTTTTAATTATTTTACCCATTTAAAAAAAATAGATAATCTAATAATTTTGCAAAATATGAAACAAATAAAATCATTACAACTTTATTTACATAGCTTTGAAAATTTTAAAATAAGTTATATAGTAAATATAAAGATAATTTATGAAACTTTTTTTGAGGTTAAAAATAGTCATTTATACAGTTTTAATTATGATTTTTAAGACAATATTTGAAAATCTGCTCCTTTTTACAGAATACAACATCATATAAAAAAATTTAAGCTCATTTTGAAAATATTTGAATTTATTTATAAAATAAACGTAAAATAAATTAGCTTTGTTTGCAGGCTGGTATTGAAAAACTGATTTGATGGAAGTTAGACTAAGTTCCCAGAGCAGCTGCCATATTTCTTCAGGTTTTAAAAGGAAAAGCAAAGACCAGTGACCGCTCAGGAAGTGGTGTGTTCATGCAGTCAGGTGTAGGAAAGGGTTGATGTTGATGTCTGATTTGAGGAGAGAAGTGTCAATCCTCTGTTACAGCCTACTAGAAACGACTTCTATCTGAAGCTGATTCCTGCTGAGCCTCACGTTGCGTTTGGCCGTGAGCTTTTAATGAAAACAAGTTGTGTTTTGATCAGAGAGCAGATTTCTGAATGACGTTCTCTGTTTCTGTTTTTGTGTTGCAGGTGTACGCTCCGTCTGCCAGTACAGCAGACTACAACAGGGACTCACCGGGTTATCCCTCCTCCAAACCTCCCAGCGCTGGCTTCCCAAGCTCATTCTTCATGCCAGGTACTCATGCACACACACTCACACACACTCACACTCACTCACAGATCTGTCCCTCATCAAAAACTCCCTGCAGTGGATTCCTGTGTGGATACTAGATCACAGACAATGTGAAAGATTGTCTTATACTAAAACCCTTAACAGATTTGAGTCATACATTTTATTAGTTATTATAACAGCTACCCAAATAAGGCATTTATCTTTTGCTGGAGACAACAATAAAGACAACAAGTTGCTGCTTGCAAACTTTGAGGTTGATTTGAACGCTGCTAGGTAACCCTGCTTTCACCCCAACATTGCGCATAGCGAGGCTATTACTTCCAATGGACTGTTAGGCTGTGTCAGGAGATTGTGAAGTTAGCTTTGTGCATCTCTGAACTCCAGAAGATATGTATCGGTATCTGTTTTAGCTGATACCCGACCCTCGTGTAACCAATTATTAACCGTTAACCGACAAGATTAGTGCGTCGCATGCAGCGGTGCTATTTAACAAGCCGCCCAGCTGCAACAATAAGCTGATGCACAAACAGGTTAAATCCATCATTTATCACCAGCTGCAGTGTATGAACACAACAGACAACTGAGTCCCCAGTTCACCCGACCGAGAGAGTTACTGTAGCTGTGTATTGTCGTCTCCACCGCATTATTTACTTTAGCTGCGAGATTGTCAGCTGTAAGTCTGCCTGGCTGCTCTGTCTGCCCGGCGTAACGACAGGGAGTGTCCGGCGTCTGTTTGGTTTGTGCTACGTTCGCAGCTTTAGCGTTGCCGGTGTCTTCGTGCCTGCCGTTGTCACACACATATGGTCTGTCAGCGCGCCGTAACTTTTGATCAGGCACAAATCTCACCATTGTGTGACTTATTGTCTCCACAAATGTAACCTGGTAGCTGATGTAATGATTCAGGGAGTTTATAAAGAAATTTCAAAGAAGTTATTTGCTAATTATTATCTATTTAACAGCAGACATGGAAATAAAGCTTTTCTTGGAAATGTATTAAATAGATTATCAGCTATTGGGAAATAGTGGAATATAATTGTTAAATAATGTTAAAAATAAAGTAATTTTTTATCAATTTTTAGGTAAATATTGGGGTTAATTTGGCAGTAATTCCAAATAAATTTCAAATCGGTTACTTGCTCATTATCACCTAATTACCATGAAATAATGGTACAGTGTTACCAAAATAGTTCAACGTTTGACCAGGACATACCAGATATTACAGCAGTGTAATGGTTGTTCATGTTTTGATGACATACATTTGACTACTGGAGAGTGTTTCCAGTGTACGGACTAACAGTAAATGCTCAGACTGATTTAAGTACTCCTATTTTCCCCCAGCCTGTCTCTTCTCCCCTCTCACCTGGGTGTCTGTCATGTAAATACACACACTCGCTTTACAGACATAAATAAAAGAACAAATGGTCCCAGAAAACAGGTTTGTTTTAACCGGGTTATTCTTTAACCAGGTGTTCCATTTACATGGATGTTTTCTGAAATAAGGTTACAGCATGAAGTGGGTCAGATCATCAAACTACATGTAGACACACTGAGTGAGTCACAGGATGGTTTGACAGAGGAACCTCAGTATGTTTTTACCTTGTTGCCTGCACAGAGACTGATCTCAACATCATCTCTCTCCCTCCCTCTGTGTGTCTCTCCATCAGACGGTCACCACAGTGGCGATCCCTGGAGCAGCAGTAGCAGCAGTATGGGCCAGCAGGGTTACCACGGCAGCATGCTGGGGGGCGGGAACTCTGCCCACGGCCCCTCCCAAAGCTCCTCCTCCTACTGCGGGATTCACCCTCACGACAGATTGGTGAGCAAAGCTGTCAATGGGTCTGTACAGGGATGGGGAAGTCATGATCCGCCTTACTCTACGCCTCTGATTGGCTAATACCCATTGCCTTCATTGGTTGGACTGGTTAGGTTTAGGCATGAGGAGTGAGATTGGTTATGGTTAGGGTAAGAACATCTGGGTGAGCCAATCAGAGGCAGAGAAGGGCGGGTCATGCCTTCGCCATCCTAGGAGAAAAAAAATTTCCGTACAGGTCGTGACACATTCAAGAAGTCACTCCAGGGAATACAGATTAACTACATGGTCCTTAATTTATCTAGGTTTCTCTAGTCAAATTTTCCAATGCAGTTTTTCTTTTTTTTTTCTTTTTTTAAGACAAACAAAAACATTTGTATGGTTTAAACCACACAATAGATGAAAGAGAAAGCATAAAGTACATTCTGTTAAAGAAAAGCTGAAGTTATTTAGAGTAAATTAAATAATGATAAATACATGAAATGGATTATCGTAGCCAATGTATAGGGCATAAGTAAACTACGTAGTTTGCTTCTTTTTTTTTTACATATGAGCTCTATTTGGCCTCTTTTGTATATTTTTGTCATAATTTAAGTAATATTTAAATTAAATTATCTTATATTTGTGCACTGTTATTATATTTGAACTGTAAAAGCTGAACATCTCCAAGAATTCATAATATCATGGTGTTATCTGTAGTAAAAACACCCGAACGTGATGTTGAAATACCACAAGCAGGAGCAAACTTTCTCATTTTACAGCTAAATAGTACACTACAAGATGTTTCTGAAAACATTTGAGGAGAGAAATAGGCATTACAGTAACAGAATATTAATAAATATTTAATCAGCGCTGCCTAGTTTGACCGTTTGATCGGAGTTCGCGAGGGATTGACAGCTGCCTCCGTTGAATGAACAGCCAATAGGAACGCTCTCTCTCTCTGAAATGACCTGTGATTGGCCAAAATTTTCTAAAGCCTGGTGCAGAAGTCTAATTTTCTCTTAGAACATTTGAATTACAATATGCTGAAAGGTTATTAAGGATTTTTTGCCCAATGATGCCAAAAATATTCCACCTACTGCCACTTTAATGTTTCATTTAGTCCCGTCTGTCTCTCTGCAGAGCTACCCGTCGCACTCGTCTGCAGATATCAGCTCCAGCCTTCCTCCTATGTCCAGCTTCCACCGAGGGGGAGGGAGCGGTGGCGGTGGTGGCGGCGGGGGCGGCGGCGGCGGCGGCGGAGGGGGAAGTCATTACAGCACCGCCTCTTGCACCGCTTCCACCAACGGCACAGAAAGCCACATGGGTAAGACACCTGTGTGTATTTGTGTCTTGAAACAACGCATATCAAGCATGCATATCAAGCATGCATGAAATTGTAACGGAGGATTTTAAATAGTACTATTTTGGTGAAAATGCATGTGTTTGGGAAATAGTGAGCATACGACGGTGAGTAATTGATTGTGGGTAAAGTTTTCCTTTAAGACTACAGACTTGGACTCGAGTCAGACTTAAGTCACAAAAATGAGGACTTGAGACTTGGATTTGACGGCTGACTTGACATAACACTTGACTCCTTAAAGACTTGACTTGACTTTTCCCCAGAGACTTAAACAAGCTCTGCTGTGTGTAAGCTTTCACTCATCTTCTGTGAGTAGACCAGATTATTTCACTGTAAAAGCAACTGATCATGTTGATGTTTTCATGTAGGACTTGGATGCATTTGCTGTGTTTGTGTTTTGGCTTTGGAAAAAATCTACGGATGAACTACTCGCAGTCACTACTTGAAAGACAACTTTATTGTCCCTTTCTAGTCAGAAGACCACAGTTTTATTTACTGCCCCCATAACCGGTTCTAACCGTCCCTGCTGTGATTAGACTCAGATGATTTAAACCACTTAAAAACTGAATGAGGAGAGAAAACAGGCGGTCAGAAATTGAAGAACAGTTGTACTCCATTTTGGCTCGACCCTGACATCACTGACACACACACACACGCAGCATGCCATATGGACCCCTTGCTTTGACTTCCATAGAACAAATAGGACAGCAATAAGAAACAGATTGAAAGTTTGTTTTCATGGGAAGACATCTCCAACTCCAGCATTCCTCAAAGATATCACACACACACACACACACACACACACACACACACACACACACACATGAGCCAGAGCAGATGAGTGTAAACACAACATGGAGTTAATAAAAAACATGACGCTGTTGTTTAAATGTAAACCAATGACACACGTGTGTGCACACAGGAACGCTTAAACGCGGCCGCACAGTGTTTTTCTGCATCGGTCTGATTTGTACGAGTAAACAAGTGAGTGGATTCTCCTCACAGAGTAGCAGCTGTGGTCACTAAGGATTCATGTCAGTTACGTACTGATTTTAATAACGAGCATAACGAGCATTTCCTCGACTGACTCGTACAATCAGCTCTCAATGACGTGCCATGTGACCAACGCACGGATTCATTCTAGAGGTGTTCCAATACCATTTTTTTCCTCTCCGATACCGATTCCGATGCCTGAACTTGCGGTATTGGCCGATACCGAGTACTGATCTGATACCAGCGTGATGAATATAATATCTTCGTCTCTTTTGGGCTATCTTTGTGGAATTTATCTCGTCGTAGGAATACGGTTTGCTGCTGCGGTTCGTCCTTTTTTTCCCCCTTTGCCTTGGTGAAGTCGTCGTGCTCTTTCGCGTGATGCGTCTTCAAATGTTTTATAAGATTGCTGGTGTTGAAATTGGCAACACTAGTGCCACACCTCGAAACGGAAGCCTTACTAACGGTACATTCGTCGTTTAACTTGTTGGATTTTCCACTGGGAAATATTGCCAAGCGAGCGGCGGAAAAGAATTGATATCCGTTTAAACAAGTAAAAAAATGTTCTGGGTTGATAAATATGGTATCAGATTGGTGCTGAGACTGGCGTATGGACAACAACAGCTGTCAGGGTGTCACTGTCCTGACTTGACTATGACTTGCCCCAAAACTGCACGTGATTATCATAAAGTGGGCATGCCTCGGAGACTCGTGGTTACTCAGAGAACCCATTTTCATTGACATATCAGGTCCTTTGAAAATGGCCAAGACAGTATTTCCCCCCAAAATTTAACATAAGTTTGGCATGTATGACATGGTTGGTACCAATGGATTCATTAGGTTTATTAGTTTCGTATGATACCAGTATCTTCACTCTAGCTAAAAAACTGAGCCAACTACAACCTAAAAATGGCAAGTTATATATATATATATCTATATATCTATATAGATATATAGATATATATATATCTATATATCTATATATATAGATATATATATATATACTAAAATGATATTTTTCTCTTTGGTGATGGACACGGACAGAAATACCTCAAAATCAGTTTCATCTCCTGAATGCGCTTCTCCTCTGCAGCTATAAGCTCTCATTTATGAAAAAGATTTTCTCCTGCATATGTTCTAAATTATGCGTCAAGTCAGGATACAAGTGTGTGTGTGTGTGTGTGTGTGTGTGTGCGTGTGTGTGTGTGTGTGTATAACAGTAATCCCTTGGATGGTTTACTAGGCCAGTGGTATGGCGTGAGTGAGACATGAGGCTTTAACCCCAAAACATATGCTACTTCCTGTCTCACTCTCTCTCTTCATGCCTATCTCTCTCTCTCTTTCTCTCTCTCTCTCTCTCTCTCTCTCTCTCTCTCTCTCTAACAGCTTAAAGAAGTCCAGTCCTGCCAATTTCTGTAATGGATTCATTTGCCATGAAAGGATGTGTTTTGCTGTGCTGTGTCTGTGTGGCGTGCGCGCGTTTAACTTGTGTGTGCGAGCGTAAACTTTCCATCTGGGATCTGCTATCAGGAGAGATGAGTCTCTCTGCCTCTGTGCGTGTGTGCGTGTGTGTGCGTGTGTGTGTGTGTGTGTGTGTGTGTGTGTGTGTGGGCGCTCATCTGGTCCTGTGAGGTCACTTCCTTCCTCTCTGGCCTCAGTGCTCTTCAAGTGTGTGAAACAGATTTAGTTGTAATGAGGTCTGCCATTTGTGCGCACACAAACACACGCTGTCAGTCAGTAAAAATGTGAACAACTGTAGATGTTGAATGTCGGTTCCTTTTGAATTCTGTCTCTGATTCTCATCACGTTGTTTGACAAAGGAGCCTGGTCACACCACCAGTTATAACTTTGGAGCAACTCATTTCAGTGGAATCGCCGATATGCGTGGATTCATGCGTGTAGCTGAAGCGAAGCTGCACAGAGATTTCACACAGTGTTTGGTGAACTTTGATACGAGAATTTGCTCCGCTCGGAAACCACCTTGACAGATGCTATCATATTAGCTGTGTCACACCATCAGATGTGTGTTTCTGTGGACAAGGAGGACAAATTCATTCATAAAATTAACAGAATTGGATTTCTAGGTGAATCAGTATTAATGAATATGTGTTGTTTGAGTGTGAAACGGATGGACTGATGGTGTGTGAGTAGACAGAATAATTTAAATATGTAGTAAATAACATCCTTATTTACAAGAATACATCCCTTTTTTTCCTGTGTGTGTGTGTGTGTGTGTGTGTGTGTGTGTGTGTGTGTGTGTGTGTGTGTGTGTGTGTGTGTCACAGCTCAACGAGCGCCGAGCGCAGCAGCCAGCAGCTCTCAGACAGGAGACGCCTTAGGGAAAGCACTCGCATCCGTAAGTGCAGCAAATACACACAAACACGCACATAAACAACACTATGGAAGATTCCTGTTCAGCATTTTGTCTTTTTAATATTTTTTTGTGACTTTTGGAGTCAAGATCTATCTATAGATGTTGTTCTACGTGCTTCTCTGACTTTTATGTTTCAATTTTTTTTTTCAGATCTACTCTCCGGACCATACGAACAACAGCTTCTCGTCCAATCCCTCCACCCCAGTCGGCTCCCCACCCTCCCTCACAGGTAGCACATGACACTCACCGTCCAATCACAACACACCAGCTACGTCGTCATAGAACCGACAACCACATATGGGAAAAGCAGAGCTGACTTGGACTGGAGTAGGAATTACACAAATCACAAAAATTAGGACTTGAGACTTGACTAGACCTTGTTCAAATGACTTGAGACTTGACTTGAACTTGTTTCAAATGACTTGGGACTTGACTTCAACTTGTTTCAAATGACTTGGGACTTGACTTCAACTTGTTTCAAATGACTTGGGACTTTGATTTTAACTTGTTTCAAAAGACTTGAGACTTTGATTTCAATTTGTTTCAAATGATTTGAGACTTTGACTTGAATTTGTTTCAAATGACTTACATCTTGACTTGGACTTGTTTCAAATGACTTGTGACTTGACTTGACCTTTTTTCAAATGACTTGCGACTTTGACTTCAACTTGTTTCAAATGACTTGACACATGACTTGAACTTGTTTCAAATGACTTTAGACTTTGATTTGAACTTATCTTTTATAACTTAAATTCAGCTTTGGGAAGTAGAAGAGTCAGAAATGGGAAAAAAAAAAAGATGTATTTAAAGCATAATACATTTTTAATATTTTAAGGAGATTTCTGCTTTTTAAGTGCAAACACTTAACGAGAACGACACGTAAAATGAGACCATAAAAACACATTAATAATTGCTGCAGTGTCTCCTCTCCATACCCCTCCTCCTCCTTTTCTTATTTCCACCAATTACTCCTCCTCGCGGCTCATGTTGGAAACTCTCCCTGCTCCTTAAAGTGAAAAATGACTTTTCCTAATAATAGTTGTGTCGAATTTGTCTCTAATTGTCGCTGCTACACACACCGTTTGATATTTCTGCGCCGCGCCTTGTGACTGATAGCTTTAATTACGAGCACCACTTCGACAAATCGTTCACAAACCTACCGGCTCTGCAAACACGAGCCCCCTCCCCTCTTCCTTCTCCTCGTCATTATAGCCGCCTCGGATATTGCCCGCTAAACCATAATTGGTGTTTATCATTGTGTCAGAGTTACTCCACTTTTTACAAATTAGAAATGACGCCTATTAGAGCAAACTACATGCAAATTGATATCCGAGGCTAATTCTGCGAGGGTGTTTTACAGTGTTGGACCCGGAATAATTTACCCTGCCGTTTAATACATATATTTGTATTTGCACATGAATGTACCCAGGTGATTATTCATTAATTAGCATATGGTAATGAGCATGTATTATGAATAAAGGAGAGGGGAGAGAAAAGACTGTGAGACAAAATGGGAAGACAATTAAAAAACCGGGAGAAACACAAGCTAATGAGATGAGATCAGAGTTACAAAGGAGAGATCAGTGGTGAGGGCAGAGGAGAGGAGAAAAGATGAGGGCAACAAGAATGGAGGGGTAGGAAAGGGGAATAAAGGAGGAGAGGAGATGAAGGAATGAGAAAAGGAGAGAATAAAGGAAAGGAGAGGAAACAAAGGGGTGAGAAGAGTCGGAAAAGGAGGTGAAAATGGGAGAAGGAGTGGATATGTTGAAGGGCTAAGAAAAGATGAGGAGAGGAAACGAGAGAACAAACAAGGAACTGGGATGAGATGATGGAGGCATAAGAAGACGAAAAAAGGTGAATGAATAGGAATCAAGAGGAAACCAAGAGGAAAGAGAAGACGACTCAAAAATCAGACTCACTGGGCCGCTTGTGATTTTCAAACATTTTGAGCTCATAAGCTCGGAGAGATTTTATCCCTCTTCAGTAACTTTTTATTGAATGAAACAAATGCAGTGCCCATTCAAAACATGCCTGTTCAGAACGGGACGATTGCTCGGCTCCAGGTAGCCTCCCGGTATTGCTGCTTGCAGCGTTGTCGTCGTCCGGAGATCGTGCCCGTTCAGAGCACGTGGCCGTTCGGAGCAAGTGTTGAGAACCGCTCGTCGTTGACTCCAGTAATATGAAGAAGAGTTCTGTTGTAACATTTGGTGCCTTCAAATGAGGTTACCGTGTTCACTAGAGAGAATGTGGTATTCACGACCTGTGGAAAGTTTCTGAAAGCTCCGAGTTCACGAGTTGTGACATGTTTGTTGACGTTGTCAGAAATGGCGGGGGACATTGAAGTTAATTTTTCAGTACATAATGAGTGAATATATTGTAATTTTAGTCGTATATTGTTTTTCTTTGTAAGTTTAGTCTTAGGAAAATGTTGATATTCCCAACGGTCTCATCTTTTTCATTTGTCATTATGCCTTTGCATTTTCCTGCATTACGTTACCCGCTTGCCAGCTTGCTTGATTGTTAGTCTCTGTGGCTTCTAGATGCCGACAGTAACGTTAATATTGGCGTAACTTAGCAGCGGTGTTCTCACGACTTAACCACTTGAACACCAAGCATATGTGTACACGACTTCCCATGTTGTAAATGGCCCTCTACAGAATAAATAGAAGAACGCTCAGAGAGCTTATGCGACTGACTAGCGCCATCATGTTCATCGCTGGCTAGCACGTTAGCTGTTAGCTCGCCAGCCACGATAGTTTACCACCCGCTGTAGCTCATATGTCGTCAAGCTTCTAGAAAGACATATCTCACAAACGTGCAGATGAATGTGTCACTTTTCGGTTGTGGATTTGTAGTTTCTATCCAGGCAGATAGTTTGTGTTTTATGTGTCCAGGTTAAAGATTCCAGTACACTGGAGGTTTTTATTTGTAGTTCTCACAGCATTGAAAAGTGATTTTTATAGAAAAGTGTTGATAGGTACTATTTTTTTTTGGCGTAAAGTAGTTCCAATAAACACTTTTAAGTGTGTTCTGAGGATTTAGTAATGGGGACAGTGTTTTGGGGAATATGTGTTGCGTTGGAGTTTTTCAATTATCGTTTTTTTTTACCAGAAACTAAATTCACCACCAGAGTATTGAGGTGATGAATGGAGGGAACAGAAACCTTCAAAACCTGGACACATTGAACCAAAACTATCTGCATGACCAAAGCTTGTCTCACCCGAACGCTGCCCGTCACCGCTCAGAGCCTCATATTAATGTAAATTCACACAAGTCTCCTCTGTCTACCAGCTAATGAGACCTGTCGATTCAGATACGACCCTTCAGAGCGACGGCAAACACAAAAGCGGAAAAGAACAGAGACACAAAGCGTGTTTATTCTGCAGAGGGCCCATGCTAATCAACCACTTGTACCTATTCAAAGACAAAAGCCCGATATTAGCATTTCTGCTATGAGATATACGGGTTGGTTTGTTTTCGTCTTTTCTCCCTCATCACTTCGTTTATTATGTCCGAGCACCACGGGTGGATACGATGAAACGCTCGTCGTGTGTAAAGATGTTTTGTCTGAAGCTTGGCGCTACGTCGAGTGGTTTCTTTTTGCAACATAAAAAAAGGAAAGGAGGTTTTGGCTCTAATCCACACGCAGACATCCATCCAATTTTCTGTACACACTTAGCCTCTGCAGGAGCCGCAGAGGGCTGGAGCCTATCCCAGCATGCATTGAGTGAGAGGCGGGTCACACCCGAGGTCGGCAATCTATCACAGAGCATACTGCACGTGCAGATGAAGGGATGTCAGTTTGAACTAAACTAAAGAAAAACACAAAAAAAGCAACTCCCAGATCTCCTGCTCACATCTCCCTGTTCTCTGAATCCTGTCATGCACCCTTGCTTTTAAATGTTGCGTCTTCTTGATCTCCTCTCCTGATGATGTGTCCTTGTCTCCTCTTCCCTAGCTGCCAGTTCAGCTGTCTGGTCGAGGAACGGCGGACAGGGAGCGACGTCGCCAAACTATGAGGCTCCATTGCACTCTCTGGTATGCACGCAAACACACCAACACATATGTACTGTACATACTGTGAACATACATATATATATATATACATATATATATATATAAACTGGTTGTCTCCTACTGAAGATGTAAATCTTTAAAAAAACACTCACAAATGTATAGTTTCATTTTTGAAAAGGCTCAGTAATTTCCTAAAACAGCTGGTCACTGTGGTTTTTTAGGAAACGTTACTCAAACAGGAGTAAATAGTGTATTTGTTGGGGAGTTTCAGCAGTGGATTAGTACACATTTGAGTGCTTTAGAGAGTATTTGCAGCAGCAGGACGGTGTATGCTGTATGTATGATGTATGGATAAATGTATGTATGCATCTCAGAATGAACGTTGACTCAGAGCTGCTTCAGTTTGCAGACAGAGATGAGAAAGAAATCGTTCTTCTCATCCCCTTCTTTGTCTCCTTCACTCTGCAGCAAAGTCGTATCGAGGACCGTCTGGAGCGTTTGGACGATGCCATCCACGTGCTGCGGAGCCACGCGGTGGGACCGTCGACGGGTATGCCCAGTGGGCACGGCGAGATGCACAACCTCATCGGGGCAGCACACACGCACAACGGCGCAATGGGCGCTCTGAACAGCGGGTACGGTTCGGGACTGCTGTCGGCCAACAGACACTCCCTCATGGTAGGTCCTGAGAGCATGTTTCTATACTGTAGTAATGACTGTGAGGGGGATGACAGAAGTCCTAGCAGGTTCAGTTTTACATCACATATCTTCAGGTCAAGGGACCCCTTTGAAAATGGGTTCTGTTTATGATAATCACATGCAGCTTGGGCCAAAAAACATATAGTTTTGTATTCATGTGTGATGACGTTAGTCCCCATTGTAGCAATTTCATTGTATTGAGACCAAAACAACCGGTCCGAGACCGCTCGAGTTAAGGAGGAGGAGCAGAAGAGTAGTAAAAGAGGAGGAGGACTGAGGGAAGGAGAGAAGGGTACAGGAGATTAAAGAGGAGAGGAGAATTTAAAGTATGAAGTCAGAGAGACAGCAGTAATGTTTTCCATATTTCATTTTTTTGTCAACTTGAAACAATAAACATAAAGAACCAAACAGCTGTGTGACATAAGGAGATGTAGGAGGGCGAGAGAGGGAGCATTATAAAACACCGCCAGTGTAAACACATTCAGATGCCTGAACATGTTCAGTCAGACCTACTTTGTTTATTTCTGCTTTACGTTTGTGCTCATTCAATGTAGACACACACGCACACACACACACACACACCAGATGTTCATACATGCAAACTAACACACAAGATACTCTGCACACTGTCACTATGTCTTCAACACCTCTCTCTCTCTGTACAAAACCTCGGCCACAGACTCTGTGACGTCACCTTCATGCTTCTGGAGGGACATTTTGACTATTGTTGTGTCCAACAGTTGTGTGTTGTGGCTGTAATGAACACTGCAGCCTCTAGGGGGCGCGTTACACTGATCTCTGTACAGTAGTTCAGGAGCTTTGTCCCTCTCTCTGGTCTTTGTTAAAGTATTTACTTTGAAGTGTTGTTTTCTAAATGGAAAGCACCTGTGTGTGTGTGTGTGTGTGTGTGTGTGTGTGTGTGTGTGTGTGTGTGTGTGTGTGTGTGTGTGCGTGCGTGCGTGCGTGCGTGCGTGCGTGCGTGCGTGCGTGCGTGCGTGTGCACGTGCTGGCCTGCTCCCACAGAGATTATCTTCTCACGCATATCTGTCCAGCTGTCTCTCTCTCTCTCTCCCACTTTTGTTTATCTCATGGATGTATTAAGAGAACTGGATACAGCGTTGGAGGCGGGGCCCCGTTCATTCATATGAAAGTTGCTCAGCGGCGCGTGATGCCAAAATGGCTCGACTTTCAACTGGAAAAGTACCCGGATCTTCCGGCGCACTTCCGCATCCATTGGGCCCATGGAGCAGGCGCAGTAGCGTCCGCTCGGTCACATGGCTCGGTCACGGGGTCACAGCCGTCACGGTGTCGTCATGGCTTGCTAACTCCAGCCTCGGTCTGGGTCTCATTCACATGAACGGAGGAAGGGAAATAACTCTGGATTTGGCTATTAGTGTTGGGTGAACATAGTGAAGCATTCAGCAGCTAAGAAATTTGTTTCGCAAAGTTGGTGGAGACCAAACCAGAGCTACCAGAACAGTAAATATTGGACTTAAAGGAGTTTTGCCCCCAGTTGTCAAAAAACCTGATCTTTAAGATAATTAATTAAAATGAAGAATTAGGCATTCAGTGAAGGAAAAAGACAACATACAAATGTTTAAGTTTTACGGAATTATTTAAATGTTAGTCTAGATAAATAAGACTAAGATTTATAATATCTGCTTATTAAGACGGTATACAAAGATTCAGGTTGTTATTTACAGAGAACGTCACACTAAAGGAAATAGTTAGGGCTAAGGGATCTTAAATACGTCTTTTACCTTGCAATAAGTTTGATAGAACACATTTCCGCTTTTCAAACTAAAGTGTAATGAAGAGAACAGTGTGTTTGGATTTATGATGTCATTTTTAAAGTTTGTGGTAAAGAAAATGTTTAAAATTTATGGGAAAAACTACTTTTCAGTTCTATTCTGAGGTGCTTTTAAACACTTTTTTTCTGCTCTTTGGACGTCCCCAGAGACAAATGTAGCATTTAGCTTTATGAAGTGGCGTGCGGTTTAGCCCAAGAAAACATTAAAAGTGAACTTCTTGTTAATGGTAATATTTGTACAAACTACTTTTCAGTTTACTTGTTTTTATACATTCAGTATGCAACCAGTGGAAAAAAAGAATAAAGTGAAGTGAAGGATATGTGCTGAAAAACACGGTTTTATTTATGGACTATAAACCAACACACACACACAGAAGCTCATAAATTGCTCCTTGTGTTGTCATTAGGACTCGTGTGAGTATTTATTCAGGCTCTGGATTATTGGCCGAAAGACAAACAGACTCATTAAGACTGAAAACACAGCAGCTCTATAATAGGGTTTTCCATCCGCCCTGATCACATGCATTTCCACTACAGCCTCACAGCAGGGGAGAGCTGCACCGCGTTGCTGTGGTCCTGCTTGATATCAAGGTCTTCTCCCCTCAATGCCCAGATACACCAACCCGACATCAAAGAACTAACAGTGACTCCACCAAGACTTTGTCTTGGCCAAAAAGTTGCACTCGAACACAACACAAAGTCGACCGCTGACGGCCAACTACCACGCACGTTCTACGCCTGAGTGAGATGAAATAACTCTCCACATCAGCAGGCGGCGGTAGTCTGTATTCGTCATTCAAAAAGGGAAACAGGAAGATCGAGGACAGCGGATATACAAGCCGTTGTTATGATACGTACATGAAACAAAGCGGCGTCTGCCGACCATTTTCACACCACTCTCACTCACCATTTAGCTTCATTCCAGATGGCCATGTCGTTGTGAAAATATCCGTGTATTTGAATCAGAAGAGATGAAGATGAAAAATGAGAACGGCCAATCAGATTGATATCTCTCACTGATGGGCTCCGCCGCCGATTCAACATGCTGAATTGGCCAAAAAAACTCACACACGGGCGGATTAGATCCGACGGTACGGGACACACAGAAAGAAACTAGGGGGACAAACACTCATCAATGGCCCCAAACTGTACGACGGCCGACCGTCGCCTTGGTGTGTCGGGGCCTTTAGAACGCATTGCGAATTTTTATTTAAACGCAATAAACAGATCAAAATGATGCTGAAATAACTACATTATAATGTTGATTTGTAAAAAGTCTGAACTCATACTTTGTCAGGTCTGTCCACAAGACGACAAGCAAACAACTTTTAAAATGCTTGTTTTCTGAATGGAGTTCGGATTGATCAGTGCCAGGCTATGCTAACATTGTAGCTGCTCCATCAACACTCAACATAAAGTCATCTAGGCATAAATACGTCAGCAACATTGTTGAGTTTGGTCCGGTCTCTGTACAGATATGATATACTATCGTAGCTCTGGGTGACCACACGGCTACAATATTTTTTTTCCTCCATTTCTGATTCAACAAAGTCAGGATGTCAGTGACAACAAGAGAATTTGTTGCTCTAATTGAAATATTTCAACTTGCGCGAATGACGCAAATTTTGCGTCCACCCTATCGCCGGACAAAAACAATATGAGACGATTCTGCAAAACCCTGGGTTATGTTGTCTTGACAATGTTTTTTTGGTGTACATTGTCAAATTTTTGCTTTCTACTATATGAACATGGCAATAACAGTATAGTTAGTAGTTATGGCAAATAAACTATGGTTAAGGGAAAACAAATAAACAACACCTCCCCACTATTCTTTACAGTTTTCAGTATGATAACAGTGAAACCGGGTGAAAGTATTGAGGTTTGGTTCCCAGGTCTAGTGAGTGGAGCATCTACTATGTACTTCACACAAAGTATATGCATGTGTGAGTGTACAGTGTAAACAGGAAGTTTGAAAGAAAAGAAAGAGACTCAATAGAAATACTGAAAAAAAAACGAAATGAGTGGAAAATGAAGGGAGAGGAAGGAGTGATGTAATGTCTAAAATGAAGCCATTGTGTTTGCACTGAGACTTTTTCTGTTTTTCTCGTGCATTCATTCACTTTCTCTCTCTCTCTCTCTCTCTCTCCTTCTAGTTTTCTGTCCCTCTCCCAGTCACTCTTTTCAGTTTTCTTTCTCATCATCATCCCACCACTTATTTCCTCTTTCAGTACTCTCTGTCTCATTTTTATTTTTATTCATTTTCCTGTCTTCCCTTTCTAATCCTTCTTTACTTCTTCTCCTTCGTCTCTTTTTCTGTAACTTTCCTGTACCTCCTTATGTTCTCACCTCTTGTTTCTTTACTGTATTTTTTTTTCATTTACTCCCCCCTCTCTCTCTCTCTCTCTCTCTCTCTCTACTCTGCTGTTTTTATGCCCACGCTCATTTCTGTCTTATTGACACACATTTATTACGTACTTTATTACATATTTTGTATGTCACTTTTGTTTTCATCTTCTGTCTGTAGTTATTCTCTCTCTCTCTCTCTCTCTCCTTCCCTCTGTCTCTTTCATTCACATACATACACACACACACACACACACACACACACACACAGCTGTATGTAGTTTGGCAGTGTTAGGCAGAGACGCCTGCAGGCTGAGGTCATTACTCTGGGAAAACAGGTGGTAGACTGATGCGGGAGAGAGAGAGAGAGAGGGTGATAGATGCATACATAGACATGAATGCATCATACACACACTCAAATACATAAAGGCATCAATTTATAAGTATATACACACATATGATCGGACATTGTAATTTTTTTCCAATTAAGTTTATATCTTTTATTAATGCCCAAATCATGACACTCAGATGAGATCAAGAAGATTCAGCACAGGGCTGGCTTAATGCATAGGCCATATAGGCGGTCGCCTCGGGCTCCACCCTCTGGGGGCCGCTGGTCGTCCTCTAAAAAAAATAAAATTAAAATATAAAATATAAAATATAATTTGTTTTAAAAAGATGCCGGCGGGCGCCCTTCCTCATTTTGTGCATTGAGGTAACACATTAACGAATAAAGAAAGAAAGAAAGAAATACACTGTAACTCTCATTGTAGTGATACTGACTAAACACTTTTAAGCCAACAATATCAGGGACTAATTGTTTATTTATATTACAATAAGTACAGTTATTTATGAAAATAAAACTCTTAAAACCAAGTTGCAGTTTACGGGGTAAGGGTTCTGGAGGGTTGAACCCTAACCCTATAGCGCCACCGCCGCCGCCTATGGAAGTGGCGGAAGGGGGGCTCCAAATCTGAACATCGCCTAGGTCACCAGAGTCTAGAGCCAGCCCTGGATAAGCAACACTTTTTGTTTTGTTATGCGGTTGTGATGTGATAATACAGTGGAGAGATGGGTTTGGACGGAGACTCTGAAAGGAAGGGGGAAGGTTAAAGGGGAGAAATATCTCTCTCTCTCTCCATTAAGCAGTTTTACATTAAGTAAAATGGATCGTAATCTGCATCACTTTGCTGTAAAACACGCTAATGCCTTTTAATACTCCTCTCCTCTCTAAATCTCCTCTCTTTTCTCAGTCACTAAATGTACTCCTATAAGCTGATGGAAATCCACTATCGCCCATTTACCTTCAGTGCAATGATAATAATAAACTATGTCTTATGACATCATTCTAAAATTGTTCTATAACCAACCATGTCATAGTAGCTCACGAAGGAGGCTAAAAAACGCTCCAACTTTTTTAAACATATAAAAAATGTGTGATTAATTTGCGATTAATCGCCAATAAATATTTTAATCGATTGACAACAACAGGTTTTTGTTATTATTTATTTGCAGCAGATCAACACCCATGGTTTTGGAATGGCTGTTTGCAATTCGTTGTTATACAACATCTAGTGTGTTAAATTCAGTCTAATTATTCATGTTTTTTTTCTAGTTGGCAGTATTGTGCTGCTAATTTATTCAGTGATGTAATACTAAACAAAAATATGTGTAAACTCTGACCTTCAGCTGGTGATCATTGTAAAGTAAACAACCACAAATATCAAGACAAAACAACAGTGTCTTCAGAAAAGCATTCGTTTCTATCAGAAAGAAATCTTCATATATAGCTACCATTCATTTGATAAACGTGGGCTGTTGTGTTTCTCCTCAACTTATATGTTCCTGAAAGGATGAATTATAGTACTGTATATGTTAATATACGGCGCTATAGTATGGTAATGTTGTTTCAATGCAGTCCGCCTTCACTGTTTGTACTCAAAAGCTGTGTGATATGAATATTTATGAGGAAAAGAGGTTATGATCATTGGACGTTCGTGTGCAGCCTCGCGTTCATGTAGATGATGAGATGAATAAACCTTAACAGCCTTGATAATTGCTTAATACAACATGGTTTTCAGTCTCAGGTTGAGCGACGAAAATGCTAAATGTTTCTGTTAGTATGGAGGACCAACTGTGACAAAAACAAATCAATAAATGAATTCACCTTATATTGATATTTTATAATATGAATGTATATATTGTAGTTAAAATGAATCGGGGAAAAAAAGAGCTAACTTAAAATAATTGAAGAATACAAAGATCTAAAATATATTTGGTATGTACATATATATTTTGAAAAATAGCTAATAAGGTCCACTTACTGTAATGGTATCTTACATTCTTCATCAGCAGATATAGTTTTGCCTGCAGATAAGTGCAGTTGAAAGCTCCACAAAAGGCTAGTAAGTGAATCATGAGTTAAGTATTTTTTTTCTCAAACTACTATTTCCTTTGTCCTTCACACTCAACTATTAAAGATTATTTAACACTATAAATATATATATAAATATATAAATGTGACAACCCCAAAAAAAAGAAAAACTTAGGTAGGTAATTAATTTGAAAATGTAAATAATAATAATAATAATAATAATAATAATAATAATAATTATGATAATAATAAAAATAATAATAATAATAATAATAATAATAATAATAAAAGATGCAGAAAAATATAAATAAAAATGTGCTTTAACCTAAACAGTAATCATAAATCTGAAGTTAAAATATTGTTTTGTACTTTAATATGACATAAATATAAATACATGATTTTATGCTGGGATGACACTTACTTACTACTTTACTATCATATTTAAAATGTCTCAAATGCATCAAAGCACAAAGGCCACATAATGACAATCTTCGTGTATTTTTCATTCAGTATTAGCAGCTCATCCAGATGCATTTTGCTCAGAAATTGCTTACCTCATAATGACATTTTTCCAAATGACATAGAGCAGCCTTCTCCCTCTTCCCTCCCTTTTCCTCTGTTTCATTTTTCTTTGTTTATTGACATTTTACTCGACGGAGGAGTCTGTCGTCCTTCACTGAGTTCGTTACACGTAAAATTAGGGAAAAAAATACATACATATCACGCCACTGGAAAATGTTGCTGTGCTTTTTTCCTCTCATGGAAGTTCTCAACACTGGGCTCAGTGTGTGTGTGTGTGTGTGTGTGTGTGTGTGTGTGCACGCATGTGTGTGTTGACGTCGCTACAGCAGGTGCTTTCTGTCAAGTGTTCAGTTTTCACAGAGGAGAGACTGTTCAGTTTGAAGAATGTTCCACCATGTGTGTGTGTGTGTGTCCAGTCTAGTTTGTTTACAGTTCAAATAGCTATGCACATTATATCACATCTACAGAAATGCGTTGCATTCACAATATAAAACTAAGCTGAGAAGTGTAATCATTGTGTTTGTATTTCCTATTAGTATTTTGGTGAGGAAAAACTGCCATGACCATTTTCAAAGGGGTCCCTTGACCTCTGACTTCAAGATATGTGAATGTAAATGGGTTCTATGGGTACCCACGAGTCTCCCCTTTACAGACATGCCCACTTTATGATAATCACATGCAGTTTGGGGCAAGTCATAGTCAAGTCAGCACACTGACACACTGACAGCTGTTGTTGCCTGTTGGGCTTGAGTTATACATACATTTGCACAAAGCAGCATATTTGCCCACTCCCATGTTGATAATAGTATTAAATACTTGACAAATCTCCTTTTGAGGTTCATTTTGAACAGCGATTGAGCAATTAATTGCGATTAAATATTCTAATCGATTGACTCCCCTAATCCAGATCTAATGGTCATATTTCCAGGAAATATCCTGATCACATTCCCTCTCCCCTGGTGTTGAACCTTTACCGCTTCATTATTACATCTCCTCCTTTCATCTCCTCCTCCTCCGGTGTGTTTTTTTCAGACCGCGACAATAATTGAAAACGACAAAAGGAAATTGCAGAAATCCGTCTAATACGGGCTGAAATATTACAATTTACGGAGTTAGTAAATTGACAGTTTATTCTTCTCTCGGGCGTGTTACTGCTGCAGCAGAGACCGACTTGTCCCTACTGTTTACAACTGCATGACAAATCTGTCTCTCTGTGTGTGTGTTAGAGAGAGATCTCTTGACCCAGAAATTCCCTTCTTCCTGTGTAATCAGCACACACACACACACACACACACACACACACACACACACACACACATTTTAGATGAACACACTTCCCACTGATCAACAGCATTGCAGATGACAGCTACTCAGCACCTCCTCCTCTATCTCTTGCTCTTCTTTTTTTTTTTTTTTCTTTTCAATCTGCTTTATTGGAATGACATTTATATATGTCTGTGTCGCCCAAGCAGAGAAAAAAAGTGAAAATAGCATATAAAAGAATGGGAAAAGTAGGCAATGGTGATAAATAAAGTTTTCAGTGAACATTAAAACAAGATATATGAATATTTTATTCTCTGTCAAGTAGCTTTATTTATGCTGTAATAGGGCTGGGCATCAACTCAGTACTTTTTCAGTTACCAACCAAAATGTCTATATATCAAGTATCAAAACTGTCTGGTCAGATTCTTTTTTTACTTATTGTTTGAAAAGATATTTTTCTAATATAAATTAGGAAACTTTTCTAACGAACGTAAAAATGCTCCTTGGTGGTGCATGTCCGACCCCGTCTCCTACACATTCTCACTCCCAACGCGCTTGGTCAGTGCCCCTCGGCTTCGGAGACTGACACACGGGGTACCCCTTGGTAGGGTTAGGAAATGGTCGTGGTTGACGTTAACTTCACTTACTAGCGACTCACGTGACTCACGGGACTGACTATAGAGTCGAGTCACGTGACAAAATAAGTCAACGTTGCTTTTAGTTTCACACGGGACACAAACAGCGGTCTCCTGGTTGAAAGTCTTGTGTTTGTTTGACCCATCCACCACCAATCCTGCCCACCCTTAGCGGACTCTCATGCTATTAATACTACGTTACTTGCTTCGACCGTCGAATAACGTCGTGTGGTTCATATTGGAGTTAGTTGAAAGCCCGGTTCGTCATATACTGCTGCTAAAGGGTGCCTCCATGTGTCGGTTAGTGCCGAGGGGCACTGACCAAATGGTGGTATTTGACGAGTTGTAAGTGAGGATGGGGTGCAGTCTCCTACAAAATTACGTTCTCATACAACAAAACTGCATTCTCAATTACGTTTTGGGGGAAATATATTTTCTCCCAGATTACGGACGCAGTTTTAAAGTCTTTTAAACACATAGTTAACGTTATAAGTTGAAACAAAACAAAACAAAAAAATTCAACAAAATTACTTAGTTAGGTTTAGTAAAAAAAACAATCATGGTTTGGCTTAAAAATAATGTGTTTGTTACGGTATTAAGCTACGGGCGTAAATTGAATTAAATCAATGTTGACTTTCTGTTTCACAAGGGACACTAACAGCGGTCTTCTGGGTGAAAGTCCTGTGTTTGTTTGACACCGACCTCCTCCTTACGCAGACTTATGCTGACTGTCATTACAAACGTATTTGTGATAAGTAAAAAAAAAACGTAATTCACAACAAAATACCTTTCCCTCGAAACGTAATTTACAATACAATTTCGTTGTATGAGAACGTCATTTTCAGGAGACCAGGCTGGCATGTCTGACATTAAGCAGCTCACAGGATGCTGTGAAGAGAATCATGACTTTGGGCAAGTGTTCAGCAACCAACTGTCAGACTTTAGAGGGTCCTTAAACGCACCAAACAGGAGAGTTTTTTGGTTTTTTTTACATTTGTTACGGTGTTGTGATAATACAGCAGTTAGCGGTGACTGTATGTAAAACTCTCCCTGTTGGTGCATTCAAGGACACTCCGACATCTGTTTTTTCAGAATTGGCTGCTTAAAGCTACTTTTTTTTAAAAATCAAACAAACAAACAAACTTCATACTTTTCACAGCAAACATATGTGCGTCTTATTTGTTTGGGTTTGATGTTCAGACGCAACATCGCATGATTGTGATGCTTTCCAGCAGTCGGTTAAATCACAGATGCCCGGGTGTCCTTGAATGCAACTCTGACAAAAATCAGAACAAATCAAAACAAACGCTTTGACAAGATGATCCTAACTCAAGATCTACTTACTAGCTTTTACCGCAGCTTGCAGTTGTGGCTGACAAAATCAACAACTTTGACTCGCTGTTGTTTCCATATTGTTATTGGCTGCACGATTAGGTTTATCTGTCATCCAATCAGATGTCTTTAACCTGAGGGACGGTGGGCGTGGCTGTGGTTTATGGTGACTGTCTGAGCTACACCAGCGGCAGATCAGTTTATGTGTAATTTATTTATATTTTTCTCTTCCGTCTGTCTCCCCGTCTTCCCTCCTCATTGAACTAAATCAGGGAAGAGAGAAAGGAAGGCTCGTTAAAATATAAAAGCCCTCCATTAAAAATGTACGCCACCCTCTCTGTCTCCCTCGCTGCTGCCATTTTACATTTGGGAATCCAGGCGGTGATGAAAGGCAGAGAACGGAAAGGAAAGACGAGAGGCAAATAATAAATAAGGGAGCAAACAGACGTATGGAGGGATAGACGCTCAGTTTGAAACACGCACACTCACAGAGACGCACACACACATGCATGCAGACAAGCGACATTTTATGATATTTGCATGGAGCGAGAGGGGAGTTTGGCATGTGGTGGGCAAGACCTCGCTGTCAGCCAGCTGGATTACCACACAGACAGAGGGATTTGATTTTCTAAACAACTTTATTTACACTATGGTTATCATACAATACATCTAAAAAGTCTTAACATAATAGTGTATGTATTTAAAAAAAAAAAATCTATACATGATCTGTTATAATCTGCTCCGAAAATGAACAGGTGTTAAATAATGCTACGAATTTATGCAAAATTTTGGCGAGGAAAAACTGCCATCGCCATTTTCAAATGGGTCCCTTGACCTCTGACCTCAAAATATGTGAATGAAAATGGGTTCAATTGGTACCCACAAGTCTCCCCTTTACAGACATGCCCACTTTATGATAATCACATGCAGTTTGGGGCAAGTCATAGTCAAGGCCGCACACTGACACACTGACAGCTGTTGTTGCCTGTTGGGTTTGAAATGATTTGTTATGATTTAAGCATATTTTTTATGCTTAACGCAGTACCTGTGAGGGTTTCTGGACAATATTTGTCATGTTTTGTGTTGTTAATTGATTTCCAATAATAAATATATACATACATTTGCATAAAGCAACATATTTGTCCACTCCCATGTTGATAAGAGTGTTAAATACTTGACAAATCTCCCTTTAAGGTACATTTTGAACAGATCAAAAATGTGCGATTAATTTGCAATTAAATATTTTTAATTGATTGACAGCCCTATAGTGAAAATAAAAAAAAATGTATGGGTGTGGAGTTCAAAAGAAGTGATCTTACCAGACCTCTTTGGGCCGCTCCTCATCTCTGCTGTTGGTTAAAGGCTACATTAGCTGCTACTAGCATAACACACCCGATTTTCTGACCAAACTGTTGGCAGTCGAGTTGTATCATGGGTAATGTAGGCACCATTCTGGTTCTGCTGACGTTATTTTACTGTGCCAGAGCCAGTGCAGGTGTCATTAGATTATTTACAGAAAATGTAACTCTTAAACCAACGTATTTGTTCGATTAATATGACAAACAGTGAGTTAAGTGTAACCACCACCACAGCTTCTGTTTCAACCAAAAATGGCTAAATGGATTTGTAACTTACTGCTAATTGGTCTGGGCAAAAATACCCCCTGCCCCCCCCCTCCCAAACAGCTAGCATGAGCATGATGTGCTGAATGATGAATTGAAATGAAATGGCAATTTAGTCCGATTATCACCCTATTAAGGAGCCTCCACACTGTGTCCACACGCTGCCATTTCACAGCATTCATGTAGCACCTTATACAGATACGTATCTGTCAGGATTCATATCCAGCCACCGTCCTGCTGATGTGTTCAAAGTAAAAAGCTCAGAGAAAGGAGGGTGTGTGTGAGAGAGAGAGAGAGAGAGAGAGAGAGAGAGGCCATTCTGAACCGCAGGACACCACGAGAAAGCTGGCATCACACACACACACACACACACACACACACACACACACACATGAAGAGAGCCCATCTCGTGCCAAAACAGTGAGTCCCTGCTGGAAGCTGCTCGGTGCTCTGGGAATTAGAAATCCCACAATTAAACATATGGGCATTAAGATAATTGTCAGTTGTTGTGCTGTCGTGTGTACATGTTTGTATGTGTGTGCACGTGTGTGCGTGCGGCAGACAGATGGATAGGATTCAGCCAAGCACACAAACACACACACACACACACACACACATGCACCCCTACGGTATTTCCCTGATAACACACATGAAAAACAAGAAGACACACTCGAGTTCCAGTTAAAAAAAAAAAAGTGTAAATATACATGTCAGACATGCAGATATGAACCTGGACTGAGACACACACACACACACACACACACAAGAACAGGCAGCCTGGAGGAGCAGAGCACACCTGAGTTGTACTGTACTGGAAAAATGGACGAAAAAAAACATCGGATGGTGTGTGTGTGTGTGTGTGTGTGTGTGTGTGTGTGTGTGTGTGCGTGTGCGTGTGCGTGTGCGTGTGTGTGTGTGAGACAGATGGACATCAGCGTCGTAGAAAGGCAGAGGATGCCCTCAACAGGCCAAATACAGAACTACAACATCTGGAGGAGAAAGCATTTGATATAGACTAGTCCAGTGTTAGATCTATTTTCCTGTGTTGATTTTTATGACCATTTTTGTATGGTTGAAAAGTGATATTTTTCTCCCTCTCTTCTGGTGTTACATTATTATACACAAAAATAATCAGTGGATCTAGTCACACAACACTCTATTGGCCAAAATAAGCAACAATATGATCTGGAAAAAATACAAAGCATTTTAAGTAATTATGAAATAATTAATAGAACAACCTGCCACTGCTGAGGGTAGTACAGAAGTCAAGTTTTAGGAATTATATTTATTAGAGTTGTCAAAGTTAACGCGATAATGCTAATTCTTGAAGACCCCAAATTGTCATTGCCAAGGACTGCTTGCTCTATTTGTTGTGCATATGAAGAATAATAATGAACTTGAGGGTACCACATAAGTCAAGTGTTTTTTTACATTATATTTATATAGCACAAAATCTAAATCTGGCCACAGTCTGAACCTTTTGTTTTATAATTATTTGCGCAATGCCAACGCAGAAAAAAAGAAACGAAACGGTTAAATCACTGGAAAAGAAATTTAAAAGAGTTGGACGTTGAACGTGTACAGTAGCTTTCTACAGGAGCATAAATAACAGACAACAACATAAAACCATCTGGTCAACCTCAGTGCAGGACTGTTAGCATTGGGACATTTGGGTGACATGTTCCTTCATTACCATGAACAGACACACAGAGACATGATTCAATCCCACATACACCGTCCTGCTGCCCCAAATACTCACTAGAGCACCAAATGTGGATTAATCCGCCGCTGAAAATAGTCCCCAACAAATGCACTGTTTCGTCCTGTTGGAGTAATGTTTGCTAAAAACTACAGTGCCCAGCTGTTAGAGGAAAGAACCTGTAACAGCAAAAGTAAAATGACGAAGTTGTCAAAATGGCATTTTTTATGAACTGTGATTTAAACAAACGTCATTCCAGACCGAAAACAGACTCAGACCACATCTGGACTTTAGAAGTTAGAATTTGAGTCAGTGTTTGTGTGCTTGTATCAACTGCAGAGCGCAAATAGAAATCCCTCACCATCTTCTTCACTCTGTCTTCCAGGTGGGCTCTCACAGAGAAGACGGCAGCAGCGTGGGCGGTTTGCGTGGCGGACACTCGATGGCGGGTCAGGGGCCGGGGCCTCAGCTGCCAGCTCAGTCGGCCACCTCGCCGGACCTCAACCAGCCCGACCCGTACCGCGGTAAGACCCTTTCAAACACCAGTTACATACTAGTTACACCGAGCATCCCATTAAATCAGGATGACTATTCTGCAAGGAATGTCCTCCTTCTGATCGCGTTAGTTTCTTCTTTGTATGGACATTTTATGCTTCAGTCGTTTCAATTCAAACATATACAGATTACAAGAAAAACATACCTGCGTCCATGTGTCCATCATTTATAGTTAGTTAGTGAGTGATGACCAGAGTTGCTAATGGACAAACTGTAACAGCATCTGCTGTTTCTGTTCATCTGTGTGTTCCCATTAAGGCACAGGCATCCCACTGGTATCCCATCATGCACTTGTGCACACATACAAACATACCAAATTAATATTCCAACCCCATATGATAAAAAATAATAATAGAAATAATAATAATAATAATTATAATAATTATAATTATAAAAATAAAAATAATAATAATAATAGTAATAAGAGAATAACAATACTAATAATAAAAGAAAAAAAATAATATCGAGGGAGCAAAAGAAGAGAAGTGGATGAAGATTAAGAGAAATAAGAAATTAAAAAAGGTTGTGAAAACAGGACGAAAAAGGAAAAGAAGACGATGAAGGTGAAGAAACATGACATGAAGGGAAATGAAGAGAGAGAGGAAAGACATACTGTAAAGATGAGAAAGAGGAAGATGATCTCAAGAAGATCAAAAAGAGAAGGGGGCAAGATGATTAGTAAAGGTGATAATGAAGGAGATGAAAAAGAAAAAGCAAATGTAAAAGAAGGACATGAAGTGAAGGAAAAGAGTTAGAGATGAAAAACAAGATGTAGAGGAAAACAAAAAAACAAAGGTATTAAAAGGAAGATGAGGTTGGGGAAACTATCTGAGGTCGAGGATCAGCAAGTAGACGCTTGCAGGTGCACACGTGGAGTCAGATCTCAGCTGGCAAAGCCTGGACGTCACCGCCCGAGCGGTAAAAGAAAAACTTAACGAGGAGGGTAAATAAATATATATGTGTGATATGAATATGGAGGAGGAGAAGTGTATATGAGCCCGCTGCGGAGCAAATTAGCCCTGAGCTCGTTTTTTAAAGGCTGAAAATGAGTCTGCTGGCAGCAAAGTTCAGCGAGCGGCAGCCAGAGCCAAGTGTGTAATGAGGTGAGAGAGAGAGAAACACACACACACACACACACACACACACACACACACAGAGTTGAGGGTGTGTAGAGGCTGTAAATAGAGAGTATTAAAATGGTTTTGGCAGCAAACACTTCAAACTCAGTAGCAGAGCTGTGGTTTCCTCTCAATTTCAAAATAATTATGAACAGTGAAGATTTATATTATATTCATAGTATATTATGTTTATAAATATACAACATTTATATACAGTATATATATATATATATATATTTCAAACAAGTTTTATCAAGCCATGTCAGTTTTTCTTCGCCAAAATTTAGTGCACGTTTGGAGCGTTATTTAGCCTCCTTTGCCACAAGCTAGCTATGACATGGTTGGTACCAATGGATCCTTTAGGTTTTTTAGTTTTATATGATGCTTTGATGCTTTAAAACTGAAGTCAGGTGATTTTATTTTATTTTATCTTATTACATTGATCAGTTTTTTCAGCCATTCTGTTCCACAACCATGCACAAAATATTTCAAAGCCCCTGGAAACTTGGCTTCAAATATTTAGTATTCCTTCATGAGAATGAATATCCGTCGCTGCATAAGAGACAGAGTTAAAAGCGGATCTTTAGGTATATATTGAGTTTAATAGTCAAAAACTCAGCTAATCTGCCTCAGCAGTATTGTGTGGGTGTTGTTTGATCAGATTCGATTGGCAGTGACCAAACAACCCACCGACTATCATCAGATTCTGATTAAAATGTTGCTTAATTCTGATTGGTGCACTGAAGCATGTGATGCTACTCTATGTCGAGTGTGTTATAGGAGAATGGGATAAAGCAAATGTACAGCAAAATTGTTCTAACTTTGGTAGAAAATTGGTTTTCATGGACATTGTGCATGGTCATGGTCAGTCGTTTGCAGATTTGAGCAGCTTTTCCATCTCCTTTGTGCAATGCATTGTGGGTCAGTAGGTCATCAACAGCAAATGCGAAACAGGCCGATTTCGTCTGCATTCTTACATCTTTGGGTTTACTTCATTTGTGTCACTTTTCCAGAGTGAACACGCTTCAGAATTAGAATCCGCCTGGAGTCAGTATGTAGTCTGGCGCTGAGGACGCGGCTACGGAAGAAGCCAGGAAGTAACGTGGAAGAAGTTTAGAAACTGGAAAAGCTGCACTGATTAGGACTGAAACATATTTATTATTAACATTAGTGCACATAAAACTGAGAAACACAGCTGAAAACACGTGGTGTTGACAAGAAACCACATTAGATCAGAGAAATTAGGACTCAGACTAAGAGTCAGACTTTAAAAATGTTCCCCTCAGTAAGTCTCCTACAGTGTCCGTCTGTGTCTGTCTGGCTTCAATCACACATTCAGAGTCACTTCTCACAGTTTAAAGCCTTGTTAAATGCAGCTATTTATGCACAAACACACGGCAATTGTCGGGAAAGAGACGCACACACAAACCAAACACAGACCGTCACTCAAAGCTGCACACAAAATGCCTCCAGTCAGGCAGACGGAGATTCAAAATGGCCGAGTGTTGGTCGTGTGTGTATGTGTTGTGTGTGTGTGTGTGTGTGTGTGTGTGTGGGAACAGAGCAGAGTGTTTTGTGTTGACTGAGAAGTTGGCAGCGTCCCAGTGACGGATCCATACAGACGTCAAATAAAGGCCGCTGTGTTCAGCTGAGGAGAGAGAGGCAGATAGAGGGCACAGACGCTTCACGTCTGCATCACGGCTCTCCCGTGCCGCCATCTCGGAGGTCGACTTGAGAATGCCACGTTCGCACTACGTCAGGAGTTGAATGGGAAGAGCGGGAAACCCCTTACATATTCTTCATTTTTAACCATTGCTTGCCTAAATTAGTCGTTTTATCCAAATAATTATGCAGTTATATTGATTAATTGTATTCGTATTTGTGACACAGATACAGAAACAGTGTGTAGCTCCTTTTTGATGAACTGAATTGTTTCAGTGGTAATATTAAATGTAGCTGACAGTGATGGAGGCTTTGCACCGTTTTATTGACACTTACTGTATGTGGTTCTTATGCAAAGTGGGAGATGCTATTGTCAGAAATTATTAATATGTGCGACTTGGAATTGCAACTACCCGGATGCTCATACAGTAATAACGGTTTATGAGATATGGCTTGAACCCATCAGAATGTGCACATATCATCTAATCATTTTTATTTGTATTTCTGTTACTGCGCCTTTATAACCCTCTGAACCCCAAGCAGTTTCAGGACATAATTCTAAGTTTTTTTACTGGATCTGGTTCATGTAAACAGTTTATTTTTGGAGAAATTTTAAATGAGACATGCAGAATAAAGTGATTTTGATGAAATATCACTATTTTAAGCACAGATTTGTTTGATTTTTCTGATAGAAGCTTTCATCACATTTGTTCAAGGACAGTTGGAAACTTGAAAATTCAATGTTAAGTTCAGTTTTTACAGTTTCAGGCTATGATGAAAGGTGTATTTTTGGTGATTTTTCAAAGTAAACATGCCTGTCAAACCCGCCGGCGGGTTGTGGGGTTCGGAATATAGAAGTGTGAGTTTAGTAAGAAATTCCAACGTTCACAACCTTTCCACCCTGACCTCTTCTCTAGACAATCGTAAAACAGTCTAAAAACGCCACGCTACTTCCGCCTGTGCTGCTTAAGCTGGAGACATACATGCTGTTGACTACGCTTTTGCGCGTGCACGATGCTGCCTTCCTTCCATTTGGAGCGTCAGTTGTGTACGTAGTCCGAAATTAGCACGACGCAAACGCGCGGTTAAAAAGCAAGTATATCTCCGGCCTTAGGGAGCACAGTAATCACTGCAAGAGGTGGCTTGTCAGGGGAAAGTAATCATAGGCTATTTTGAAGTGTTTGAAACAATGACCAATGCTTTCATCGTGTTCATCAAATTGAAACAGTTTCATGAACATGTCTGGATTTGTCACCACCTGGAGTAAAGTCTGAGCACAACTTAAGAGGGTTTATGGCGCCATGCTGCTTGTGCCTTTACTACTTTATGAGAGTCAGTCATTCGGACTACTTTTTGAGGACATTCACTGCAACGGCAATCAAGTAACAAGTGGTCATATATTGTATTTATCTATGTGCACCTTCTAACCCCTCCTCTCCCTATTTTCCTGCAGCCCTGTCCGGAGGCCTTCAGGGCCAGAGCGCCTCGTCCGTCAGCTCGGAGATTAAATCAGAGGATGAGGGGGACGAGAACCTCCTGGACTCAAAGTCCCGGGATGACAAGAAGGAGGACCTGGACAGCAAGGACCTTAAATCAATTGAGAGGTTAAGATCTAACTTACCCCGGCCACCTCTCAGGCGTTCGCTTCCATCAAACCCCTCAGCTGGGCTAGGACACGCGTTGTCCCCAAAACACCTACATACATGCTCCAAGACCTTCCTTGTTCAAAATGACATTGATAAACAAAACTCTTCCGGAGACAGAAACAGAAACTGAAAGTCAAGATGTTAAATTGGCTCTTTTTGTTCTCATTTTTTTCATTCGGCATTTTCATGGGATAGGGCAGGTAGTGTAAACATGAAAAATCCCTTGATCATGAGGCAGGGCTTTTACTTCTAATGGAGTATTTTCACATTGTGATGTCGCTACTTTGGCTTAATTGAATTATATAACTGTTTCTTCCACCACTGGGCAGTAACCACAAATTAATAATCAGCTGTGGTAAATTGGTCTTATAAGGAAAAGAAAAGATAACCAGTGTTTTGTAGTTTTGAAAGGACACAAGGAAGGACTTTAAGCTTTGAGTGTTTTGGGAACCAGCCTTTGGACTTTGATGAAGTGACCAAGCCCTGTTGGCTGTTAATTTGTCACTTATTATCATCTTGTGAAGGAAATTTAAACTGAGCTTTCTTCCTCAAATCCTCCCCTTCCTCCTCTTCCTCCTACCCTCATCCCCTGCCTCCTCTTCCCCTTGCTTGGTCACCGTAGCAACAACGACGACGAGGACCTGTCTCCGGAGCAGAAGATGGAGAGGGAGAGGGAACGGAGGATGGCAAACAACGCACGGGAACGTCTGCGCGTCCGCGACATCAACGAGGCGTTCAAGGAGCTGGGCAGGATGGTGCAGCTGCACCTGAAGAGCGACAAACCTCAGACCAAGTTACTGATACTGCACCAGGCCGTCGCCGTCATCCTCAGTCTGGAGCAACAAGTCCGAGGTCAGTTTCATATATGACCTTTGACCTCATCAACTGCACCACATTGATTTGCTTTTATCCTCATTTGTTTATTTATTTATTTATTTGATGCAACTACACTTATTATTATTATTATTATTATTATTATTATTATTACAAATTAGCCACAAATTCACGGACTGAAAATTACACGGTCCAGCTGTATACTCTTGTTTAAATTCTACTGTTCTATTTTGTATGCAATAAGCAATTTTAGCTGCAGTATTATTGGGAACTTAAAGGATAAAACTGGTAATATTCAAAATTTGCTTTGGGGGGAATTAAAGGTGGAACTCAGGGTTCAAGAGGTTAAATATAGATTTGTATAGATATGTAGTGCTCCAAGAGCTCCAGGAGAGGGCAGCAGTGGCACCTGTTGATTGTGTTCAACCTGTCTGAAGTTCTTTGGCTTCTTGGCTTCAGTCTCACTGCACAAATAGTGACCATAGTGCACAAAGGACATTTTACAGACAGAAAACAGCAGGAATAACAGCAATCCCTCCCCTCTCTCTCTCTCTCTTTCTGTCCAGAGCGAAACCTGAACCCCAAGGCAGCCTGTCTGAAGCGTCGTGAGGAGGAGAAGGTCACCGCGTCATCGGACGGGGCTCCCCTCTCGTTGGCCGCCGCGCACCACGCCGCCGCCGCCATGGGCGACGGCTCAAACCCCTTGGGACAAATGTAAAACTCAAGCAACATCTCCTCCCCCTCTGAATGATCAGAAGATTTCACTTATAAACTAATCTGCTGTTGTACCTTTAGCTCAAACCAAAGAAAATCGGAATTCAGAGACCAGTCCAGAAACTCAGAGCAATCATTTGATAAATCATACCATGAAATTTAAAATATGGCAAACCAAACATTGGAATACGACATTCCTGCTTTCAGGGTCAAAAGTGACCTCGAAATATGGACAAGTTGTCTGATATGGCTTAATGTGGCGTCTGTGTACTTTTTAACCATTTGTTTCCTGCAGAATAGAATTATAGTAAAGGTAACAAAAACATGACTGCGGTCGAAAAGTCTCTTTTGGTTAGGAAGGTTCCTAACGGAGTGAAATGACCCGGAAGTATCTAAGTGGCAGCCATGATAAGATCAAGCCTCCTGGGTGTTGATGCAAATTTTCGTAGTGGCTAAACAGTGGTATTACAACTTCTGTATCCGTCACATGATGCCATTGGGCCCAAAAATACTTTTTCCCATAGACTTACATTGGGAAACAGACGTCTGCTCTATGGGCCCAATGGATGCGGAAGATCGCCAGATGATCCGGGTACTTTATCACTCGGCAGTCCAGTGATTTTGGCTTCATGCGCCATTGAGCAACTGTTGGATATCAGATGGATAATTTCTGCTGTCACTCTAACGCAAGAACAAAAGGTTAAAACTTACACAGACAACATGTAGACCTGATGCCATTTAGGTCAAATTTCTTCCATTACTTGAATGAATTTCGTTCAGTTACTGACAGCTAATGTCTGGCAGAGCTGACGATATTTCAGCTGGCTAAAAACAGAGGCCATAACTCAAGTTTCTGTCTGGTCTGGGTACATTTTAACAACAGATTGGTAGTAAGTGTGATTTTTATTGTGTGACTGTGTGTGTTTGTCGCTGTTCTTTGTTCTCTACAACTTTGTTTTCTCTTAAAACACTCAAATTGTATTTGTGTTTGCATGTCGAGTCGTGGAGCAGGTTAACTGCATAACTGAGCTCATTTCCTGATGTTCTGTAGTCTTGAGGTACCAAAGGTCCTTGATAAGGAGCTGGAGGGACCTGAGACAAAACCACACAGAGTTTCTTATCTGCAAAAGCTTTACAGTGAAAGAAATGCACCACGCCACCATTATAAACGAAAAGCCATTCCTTGGCTTTTCATTTATACAGGTTTCAGGTCATGAAAGTCACCAAGCACATTAAAGACTCTGTCAACTTTAAGTGCAAGAAAAAGGACCAAAAGCATCAAAATGTTACAGGTTCATTAGTAGTGCCTGTGCTGCAACTAGGCATCCTTGTTGGTCATGTCTAGAAGGTAACCCCCAAGTTGCAAAAGCTCTTGCGAGACTCGCTGCCTGACGACCTATGCTAACCCGAGGCTTATTGAAAGAGGCACGGTCACGTGTCATCAACGCGTCATATCTTTGGGGTATAACACATGCGCAGTAAAATCTGGTCTGCTTCGCCGAAATTGAGCCAATTGCAACGCACGACAGCAGCTTCAGTTAACCAACCCAGATCAATGCCTTACCATCATGCTGTTAATTTCAATGGCTGCTCATTGAAATGATGTGGTCGTTGGTGAAGTCAGTTAGGGCCCTATCTTACACCCGGTGCAAAGCGGCATACAGCACAGCGCAACTGTCATTGCTATTTTCAGACCGTCGCAGTTGTCATTTTCACGCCCACGTTGTGTAAGTAGCAAATGGACTTGCACTCATCTGTGCGCCCATTGGCGTGTTGGTCTTAGAATTAGTTGTGGTCAGGCGCATTGTTGGCGCATTGCTATCTTGAGGCAGCAGAAAGCGATTGCGCTTTTTAATCAACAAAAACCTGGTCTACCACTAGGGGCCGCAATGAGTTGACGTTAAAGTAAACTCATTACCTCCACCAAGGCCGAAGCCCTAGGAAGGAGGTTATGTTTTGCACCGCGGTTGGATTGTTTTTTGGTTTGCTGGTTTGTTGGTTTGTCCGTTTGGAGGATAACTCCAAAAGTCTGCGATGGATTTGAATGAAATTTTTTGGTGAGTGTGGCACAATGAACAATCCATTCGATTTTGGTGGCGAGGGGGGGTCAGCGACGTACATGAAACCTGCCTTTGTGGAGGTCTGCGTTCTCCGAGTGCACTTCTAGTTTTTTCTATGTATTTGTGTGTAAATGTCCCTCCTCATTCCCCCTTCCTATATTTTTTCTCTTTGTCTCGCCAGGTCCAAGGTGCCAGAGTTCATCAAGATGATGAGTGACCACTTCCTCTGACAGCGTTTCCAGGACAACCCGGCAATCGATCAACCCCGTTGTTGCTTCAGCCTGACCAATCAGATTCTCTGGATCTTCGGCCTGACCAATCAGATCAGCCTCCTTCTCTCCTCTCGTCTGTCTCTGATCCTCCTCTTCACCTTCGTCTCTCTTCTTCTGTCGAGAACACAAACTGCAGAGTCACATTAGTCGCTTTCGTCACTTTGCATCTCCAGCCGAAGTGAACTGGATGCTACTTTGTGGAGACGTTAAACGGCCGCTGTAACATGGCTGCTACAAAGTGGGAGCTTTTGACACAAAGTGACAGCAAATGGACAAACGTCTTTGGAATCACATCATCCAAGAAATTCTTCTTCTTGTACTACTTGTTTTATCAGCATTCCCAGTTTTAAAGAACAAAAGGGTTCTATATATAGTATATATATATATATGAGAAATGGAAAAAAAAAATGACAACAAACTTGTTAAAAAAGTGCAACTGGACGCGGGCAGTGAGGAGGGTACGGGTTGGGGAGGGTTGTTCAGAACGGAGCAAAACATATCACAAGTGTTTAAAGAGTTTGTTTTTTTTAAAGCAACATTGTGCAGCTGTTGTTGAATGCAGCTTCAGCGCGTCTCTGACTGAATGGCAATCTAACGCCACACTGTGGATGAAGCTGTGCCTGATCTCCTCTTGGATGCAAACCAGTCAGATAGATACACACGGAGAAGCAAAGCAAACAAAACAAAAGAACAGGAAAAATTCCAGGAAGTTTCACGGAAGCAAGCTGCCCACTCATACATCCCCTTACAAACCACGCATTTTCACAGATTGAAGTATAAATTAAAACCTAGAAGATATTAGGTGCTTGATATGCTGAGTCATTTGAACAACAAATTAAGTTCGCAAACGCTTTTTGACGATCATAGATGCCTAGAAAGAAACGAGGCTAAACAGGAAAAACGGGGGCAACTCGTTCTTCCCCTTCTAATGCATTCCCTCTTAACCTGCAAACATTTACAGTAGATTGTCAGTGTAAAAAAAAAAGAAATCTGAACATGTTTATGTATCTTTATTAGTGTTTTGGCAAAATTGTACGAACTGCTAACTTTTTAGTGTGATCACAAATTCAAAATCCTGGACAGTTGTACCCAAATGGCCCGTGTGTATCTACTGGGAGGAAGAGAATACCTAAAGAATCAATCATTGAATCAGTTTATCAATCAATCAGCGAGTGACTCCAGAGGGACTGGGGTGTTTAAATTATTAAAGGTAGAGGAATTACAGAAGAAAAAACACAAATGAAGAATCATGCAGTAATGAAAAGTGTACTTCTAAATGCAGCAGGAAGGTTTTTTGTCATCTTCATTTGAGCTTGTTATCGCGGGTTTGTAGTGCAAATGCAAAAACGAGCTCCAGCAAACATCCCGCGCCAGAGTCTTTTGTCAGATATTCGTCAACATGGGCACTAGGTAGAGCAGGCAGAGTTTGAAATGGTGTCCAGGCCTTTGCTGAAATCGGAGCACTGCTGGGCAGCTGGTTGAGACGATGGACAGATGATACAAATGGGTCGCTGGATGAGAGGGAAGAAGGGGCGGGACTGAGCACTGAAGTGAATTCTATTCCACGTTTAGCACATTCCCTGAATCACGATCGCTCTACTTGAATCGAGTGGTCCGGATGTCCCGAAGGCCTGAAGACGTTTTGGGAGTCATGGAAGAGTAATTATTTAAGTGGGCCAACATCCTGAGGAGCTAGAGATAAGAGGGAGAGGAGGGAAACATCTAGAGGTCTAAATGATGAAGCAAGGGAACAATCATCATGGTGAAGGGGTGTATACTTTTCTTCTGGGGGCCAAGCAGCAGTAGTCAAAGCATTCCTAAGTTGGTTTCATTAGGTTCCCTCATTTCCTGGTTTAGTATCTGGCCGATCATAACCCCTCAACCTCAGATTGCCCTGCCCTGAGTAACAACCTTGGGGGACTTTCTGATTGACACGGGCTGTCTTGCAAAATAACAGACAAGTTCATTGTAGTTGAGATGTCTGTTTTTGGGACCATTAGCAAATTTCATTGGCCTTGCATCCTTCATTATAGAGACTAAAGACTCGTCATTCGTCAGTGTCTGGCATGCCCGACGTAGGGTTCAGACATTCTGATTACCTTGGTTTGCTCAATATACATGTAAATTCAAAACATTTTGTTAAAATTCGGCATATTTGAATCAAATTAAACCAGATCAGTACTCTACTACGTCTGGGGAAGGTCCAATCCACAAGCCCAACCATTAATAAAGTGTATCACTTCCGAATTTCAAAGTGCCACCTCTTGTGCTTAGACTTACCCAGGTTTCTTGGGTAGAAGTTCAGAAGAACATTGACTTGGGAGTGATACCGGATTGGGAAAGAAAGTAATAGGATCAGGACAAAGGCAGGACTGGCATGTCATGATCGTGACCAGGTGAGAACTGGAATTAATGAATCAGGTCCGGATAGGTCAGGAAAATAAATGTAATGTTTATTGCGTCGGTATGCATCAAGGTTTACCCTCCGGCAACAGGCGAAGGTAATTTGAATATCTGCAAGGACGTCTATTGTTTTCTGGTGTCAATCTGAAACTCCCCTTTCACCCTTGCCCCAGTTTGAACCTTCCACAACCCAGGCCTATGTTTAATACCCAGTCCCAGTTCTGTCTTCTCTGCTGACCCTAGCCTTACGAGCCCTAAACCAGAGCCCTAGCCCCTCTCCCCAGCCTCGTGCCCCACCTAAGCGGTCCCACAGATGCAATTTGAACATTCACACTTCTACCAATGTGCCTTTTTAGAGTTCATATCATTCGAGTTGCCAGAGGAGGACATTTACCTGGTCTTTTAATAGGATGCAAGCTTAGGGAAACCTGTTCTTAGTCGTTAGGTTCTATGCAGTCAGGTTTTTTACCAGACCTGGGAATTTAAAAAAAGCTAAAAAGGAAAAAAAAGTATTTTTTGGATAAAAAACTAAACTGTATTTAATGTACTGTACGCTTATATGTAAGTAGACAACGTGTTCTGGCTTCGAGCCAATGAGACAGACGCTTGATTTAGCAAGACGAACCCCCATCCAAAACCCCCCAACCCCACCCCCAAGTTCTCCATAACCCCCAACCCTTCCTGTTACAACCCCCAGCCCTGTTTCCATGGTGAACAAACGCGTCTCTTCTTGTATTATAGCTTATCAGCTTTTTATCAATATTTGATCGGCTTGTCCGTAAGCCAATGTAGTCTTCAGTACAAAGTGTGTGGTCGTATGTTGTAAAACAGATTTTCTTTTTTTTCTCTCTCTCTCTCTCTCTTTTTTAAGAAGAATCTTTTCTCTTATTACTTTTTCTTTGTCTGTTCTGGTTTACATGTCTATTATAGAAAATGTAAAAAAACAAAACAAAAACAAAAGCAAAAAAACAACACAATTCGCAATCCGACAGCATTGTTCTCTGTCGTTGGTCATTTTGACGCGGTTAAAATCGTACCCAATCAACAGGAAGGCACGGAAACTGGAAAAGAATCTATTTGAATAAATCAATCTATATATAAATGTACAAAAAAAATATATACGATATATAAGGAGGGTGCCCTTTTCTGTTATTTTTTTATTTTCTGTTGCAGAGGAGTGTTTGCTTGGGGAGGAATTATTTTCTCAAAGACTGAACTGGCAGAAGTTGGCGAGGCCCCTCAGTGTTATAAATTTTCAACTGACTTTGTTGTGTTCTCCGATGTTGCCATGACAACACCCTCTGACTAGTACGGCACCCTGCGCAGGACAAAAATGGGACCGGAGTTCCATCAGCTCCATTCACTGCTATCTATCCAAGGCAACAACACACAGACGTTTGTAAATTGTATGCAACAAAATGGCAAACTTTACCATTATTTTGAAATTGTGTATGTAAAAGTTATATTTTTACATGTAGACTGTTGTTATTTTGTGTTTTAGAAATATGTCGTATCGGTTTTTTTGTTAAAATATGAAAAAGTAAAATTCAGTGTGTGTTGAAAAAATGTGTCACATTGAAAATGTAGTGAGGTCAAAGGTTCAGAATCATTTTTTTTTATTATTGTTTTTCGACATTATGTTTATATCTGTGGAGAACATTTTTTGAGGGTTCGTGGGAGGAATCAGAAATCATAAAAGACATGATATTTGTTTAATTCTCCATGCCTCATGACATTGCCATTTTTAAATGTATTTTTTGCAGAGAAATTTGTAAATAGTCATAAAACATTTTCTGTGGGGTTTCTGTGGGGTGAGGACTTGCCAGTGAGAGGCGACGATGATGAACTTGTTTTGATTTTTAGTGAGGTTGTATTCGTCCGGTTACAGTAGACAGGTGCCAACTTTTAGTTTCAGTCAGTGGTGCTCAGTACTGTTTGTGGTATTGGTTGACCATCTGAAGTGTGTAAGTCAAATTATTGTCTTTGCTTGCACCAAGAATCACTGGTGTCAGAGCCGGAGTGGGTCCTTTTATTTGCCATCTAAAGAATTTATTTTGATTTTCAAGGAGGAAAACAAGCTGGTAAAAAAAAAAAATACCTGTTCTGTAAAATGCTATTCTTAGGAAAAGTGCAAATGCAAATTCATAAAAACACAGGTTATCATAACTCAAAAATACCTGAGTTTGTTATGCAAAATTCATTTTGATAATCAAAAATATATAACAAATGAAAGTTGGTTATAACTTAAACTTATAACCTTTTTCAGAAATTGTTCTAGGGTGGTATAACAAAATGAATGATTTTATATTTGATTACATAAATTATGACAAAAAATTAACTGAGGTACGTACCAAAAGAATTAATTTTAGTTCTACCTGGTGGCTTCGGGCCGGCTCTGACTCCTGTGCATTAATATCTCTTCAAGATGGGTTGTAAATGTTGATTAAATGAAACACCCTCAGCACCTGATTCAAGATTAATATATGAACATTTTGTAAAAGATTGGAGTGTCACTAATATAAAAAAGCAGGTCGTCAGCAAACAATCTTATCAGCTATTTCCCCAAAAAGATATCAGATCATGTGCAAGGCAGTTTCAGTCATTTGTTTTTAGTGTTTGCCATTAAAATTGAGCTTTTTGTCAAAAGGAAAAGCTGCTTTGAATCGGACCTAGGTAAAACACTAGGATTGAATCTGTCAGTGTAAGTGCTAAATGTATTTTTTACGTAATGTTATTTTTGCGATGCTTCATTTCGTATTTTCTCTTTGTTGTATAATCAATTCATCTCCCGAATTACAGTATCTTCATTTTTATGTTACCCCTGATGTTTCTATTAGCCACAATGTTAACTTTTTTTTTCTTTTCCCTCCTTGTTGTACATACACACCTCATTTCTCTTTTTCAGTGACTGTGCCATGAGCTTTGTAATCTGTTACTCTGTACCAGTTTTACTGCAATAATGAGTTGAATTCAAAACGGCCACTCCTGTCCTTTGTTTTCCCAGGAAACATTTCTCATTTTACCCATGATAGTTAACCCCATTTAAATGAACAGGTATACTCGGGTATACACCAGACACAAACACTAAACAACATCAGTAGCACAACAAATCTCAAATTTGGTACATCTATATAATACTAAATTTAATTTGTAGTGTTTTCGTCACAAAAGAATTAAAAAACTTTTCAAACAAATGACCAGTATGGATGTTAACATGGCACTTCTTTTGCAGAAAAGTACTATAGTTCTTGTGAAAGAAAGAAAATGACAAAATGACCAATCAAATGATAACAGAAAGTTTAAATTGTACAAATGTCCACTGCCAAAAAAAACTATTTAAAACTCCTGCCAACATTTCACATCTCAATTAAGGCATTGACTATATTTCCAGTTGCATAGTCATAAACCTGAAGAAATGATTTACCCTGAAGTATCTTACATTTTGAGAACTCAGATTAAATTAATTTATTCTTGGGACCTAAGCTTATTAAACTTCACCAGTATTTTAGTTTTTATTAAATAAGTTCAGTTAAAGAATTAAAGTTCAGAGGTGATTTTAAATCCAAAAGCTGATGCTGATGACCATGAAAAAAAGGAAAATAAAAGAGCACTCAGAGAGAGAAGACCTCCGCCAAGGCCATGCCTTTTCTTGTTATGTTAATGAAAGTGAAAAATAATTTGTGTATATGGCCTGTGATTTGGATCCGCTCCAACATTTAATGGGTTCTTCCTTGGCCCATGCTACACGCTTCCACCAAGTTTCATAAAAATCGGGTCAGTAGGTTTTACATAACCCTGCTCTCAAACAATCAAACTGAACCGAAAACATAACCTCCCTGACAGAGGTAATAATGCTTACCGCCAAAAGATTTGATCATTCTTGGGACCATCCTTCTTTTAGGGAGGAACTATTTAAAATGTATTGAATGATGTGCTATTTATTGACATGGTTTTTCAGTTGGTTATTCCCTACCATACATTCTCTCCAGTCAGATCAGTTTCATCTCTGTGCGTCCTTTACAGACGTAGGTCTAAGATATGTTTAGCCAAGCTTAGCAAAATGACTGCAAGCAGGAGGAAACTGCTAGCCTAACTCCAAAAGAGAAAAAAATACACCTTCCAACAACTCCAAAGATGTCTGATTTACATGTTGTATCTTTTAACAAACAAGCTAGTCACCGATCCATCCAAGTGTCAGCTGGGTTTTGTTGCCAGTAGATCTAACCTCAAACATGGCAACTCAACAAATAGCTTCAATGCTAACTGCTGCTAAAACCACAGTGTCTCCTTTTAACAGTTATATTTTTACAGCTATTCAAGAAACATATGAACCAGACAGACTTGGAGTTGATTTTCAGGAACACAAACAAACCACTAGAAATATGCAGGATTGTGGTGAAGTGGCCATTTGAGATGAGCTGAGGATTGATGGCTACTGTACAGTTTCTTTGAAAGGTTTTGAATTTAGTACATCTAACTTGGTGAAATATGTCAGTTTAAGAGTTGTAGTTGCTGTAAGTCAATTAACAACAACATGCACAGTTTAATCCATCTCATCCTAGCTTGTCGCTATTTTCCCGCCTACAAAGGTCTGATTGGTTGATTGTTTCTCCAACTGGTTAAAACAGCCTTCAATGACAACAACAGCAGACGTGTTTGAATCAGTGAACAAAACTGATATCAGCAGTGACTCAGAGGTCAGGATCCAGGATATGATTTATTATTTGGAGGGCCCAGAATTTTCAAAATAAAAGAAAAATGTTAACACAATTTAGAAATACCAGGGAATAATTTCTTGAAACATTAAACAAATAAATATAAAAAATCCCCATGGCATACAGTACACTGGACTTTCCAACCACAACAACAAGCACAAATAAACAGTCGACATGACGTGATGTCGACTCATCTGCTTATTAAATTCATCATGTTCTCTCTGTAAGTATGATTTGTCATTTTCAAAGACATGCTTCATTTTTTTAATCATTACGTGAAAGTGAAAATATGAACTGTGGCCTTTTTTCTTTCTTGTTGTTCCTTGTGATGCAATTCAGTGAAGAGATGGAAGAGAAAAAAACAAATACATATAGCAGAATTACCCTGTTATCAGTGCCTGGGCTTTTTGTTAAAGCTTCCTTTGTCTAGTGCTCTTTTGCTATGGATTAGACTTAGTGCACCCTGTTATAGAAGCAAAATTTAAAGTTAATCAATCGTAAATTAAATTATATTTGGCTTATTTTTTGCAGGGGCAATCCTTTTATACCATGAATACTGAAAAGAAAAAGTAGAGAAAAAAAATAAACGTCAGATTACTGTAAAACAGAATAACTACAATAAAATACTCCACTTTGTAATTTTTTGGAAATGTTCAAAAATGAATGATGAGAATAATTTGTTACTTTATTTTATTATATTTTATTTAAGATGTTTTAATTGAACCATGTGTTACTGAAGACGAGCCTGTGAGGTTTCCTGTGTGACGGTCACGGTTAGAGGCCACAGTTGGGGACGTCCCATCCCAGCTGGCAACAGATGATACAAAATATCAGAAAAAAAAATAGAAATGAAAAAAACATACAAAAACACAGCAGTTACACTTTTTCCCCAGTGTGTGGCTGAGTGCCTCAAATCTGTATTTCATTGTATTTTTCTACACTCCCATTTTCTTAATTATTTCCGGTTAATGTTGTATTCTTTTACTTAGTTTTTATGTTATATAATTATTAATGTCCTTATGGTTGCTGTTATTGTTGATGTTGTTATTATTATTATTACACTTTGTTTTTTATTGCAGATCAGTGGAGATGTTGGGGGACAAGTTCTTTTTGATTTCTGTGCTGAGGGTTTTATTCTTCCTCGTACCAGCCCAACAGTTGGCCGTTCGTTGCCTGTTGGTTCTCATCTTGTAGTTATTCAATGAGGTTCATGTTCATGACCGTTCTGTAGCAATAAATGTGCCATTTTTATAATGCAGCGCTTTGAATGCCTCTTTCTTTTCATTCTTTACACCGTGGAGGGAAATGACATGCAGAGCCAACTTGGTCCCACTACCAACTCGTCAAATACTGCCGATTGGGCAGCAACCCTTGGCATCGGAAACAGATGCACAGAGGCACACTTTAGCAGCAGTATGTGACAATCCAGGCTTTCAACTAACTCCAACCCGCGGCATTATTTGATGGTCCGAGCAAGTGTCGTGGTATTAATAGCGTGAGTGTCCGTTCAGGGCAGGCAGTAGGGGTTCGTTCATGGGTCAAACAAACACAAGACTTTCAACCAGGAGACCGGTGTTCGTGTCCTGTGTGAAACTAAAAGTAACGTTGACTTATTTTGTCACGTCAGTCGTTAGTCACGTGACTAGTCGGTATCGTTAGTCCCATGAGTCACTATTCAATGAAGTTAATGTCAACCACGACCGTTTCCTAATCCTAAGTGGTTGTGTTGCCTAAACCTAACTTCCTGTGAAAACAGAAGTTTATGAAAAGGACACTATGCATGTAACAAGCGTATATTGACACGTCGTCCCTGGTCCGTCCAAAAGTAACGCAAGAGGGGTCCCCTGTGCGTCAGTCACAGTTGGGAGTGAGAATGTGTTGGCAGTGCACATTGGTTGATGTTTGGGGAAATCTTCAATATTGCTCAGATCAACAAAAATGTTCTGACACAGTTAAAGGAATTATTTTGGGAAATGTGATGAGTTGCTTTCTTTCCCAGAGTGAATTTAAATAACTGAATAACTTCTTATTTAGTTAAGAAACTTTAAAGTTTAGTTAACAATAGTATTAAGAGGTAGAAAATGGAAACACTGAAATGCTGTGGAAACACAACAGTTAAATGAGTCCTTAGTGTGTGAGTCCTTTGTTGTGAATTCCTCTGCCCAGAGGTGTACAGTATATCTGTATACACACCTCTTGTAACTAGTAGTAAAATCACAAATAATGTGTTAATTAGTGAGCTTTGTGAGGTGTTCGTAGGCGTATTTTTTAACTTTAGACAGGGCAAGTCTAGCTGATTCCCCCTGTTTTCAGTCTTCAGTCTGACTGTGATTTAAATAATAACCCTTGTGTTTATAGGATTTTTGTTAACACCCTGTTGTAACAAGCCTGAACAGCTTACACATCACGTCATTACTTTAGAGGAACGGGTTCTTCAGTGGAAGGGATTGCCTCCCGACATGGTGATGCCTCTCCAATAAACTGTCTATTCATTTCAGATGAATTTTCATTTTGACTCATCGAGGTGGTTTCATCCGTCTCTGTCTCAGGGAGTGACTTCAGTTACCAATAATTGCTCGATAGGTTTTTATGAATTGAATTCCTTATCTGAGAGCTAGAAGTGTAGATGTTTTACTGAGACATCTTTTGTTTTTAAAGAGGAAAAAAAGATCCCAATAAATCAGTGAAGGGAGGAGGTCTGACCTCGTCTCTCCCTCATAAACTGCTTTTCATCTGAGCGGGGGTTTTCCAGCTCTGTTGGAACATTTTTAAATCTGTTCAGTCAGTGATTTTTTTCTTTTCACCTGGTTGGTTCACATAGCCATAAATCAACAGGTGTGGCTGGTGGATGCTGTCCAGCTCTGATGAACTGCTGTCATCATCATCTTTCAGCATGTTTCTTTTGGTTGTCTTGATATTGTTTGGGCTAAATGTTATCAGCCATATAAAATATTAACTTTGAGGAATTACATAATTTTGACATTAACACAAGTGTGCTCTTTTGGATATATCATCATTAAATGTTAAGGCCAAATTGCCAAATAAAATGTTGATGTTGTGCAATTCGGAAAAATCTTAAAATTGCGTTATAAAAACTAACTTTTTTTAATCATATTTGCTCCAATTCAACCCACTGCTTCTTGAAGTAGCACTACAGGTAGTTGCAGCAGTATCAGTAGTAGTGGTGATATCAGTAAAAGAAACTTGACCTCAATTCGCCAAAGCATTTTTCCCCTCTGTCTAATGATGTAACAAAACTAATGTATCTGCTGTAGGTCTGTGACCTTCACAAGAACAACAGCAGTACTGTGATACTGAGAGTTTTCTGTCAACTCACCTACAGATAAGAATAAACCCAGAACAAATCGTCTCTCTGACGCTGCTGGATTTACAGTCCCTCTTATTTGTTTATGATTGCGTTTTTGTTCTCGTACATTGCTGAATGAGGTATTTTTGTGTTATTCTACATGTTAGTTTTAGGATTATGCTTATTTTGTCTTTCATCATTCCTGAAAAAAATTGTTTTTCCATCTGAGCCACCTGGTTAAATAAAGGCTGAAGGCAGAAAATCCCTCCACTGAGGGGGCAGTTTCAGTTTGAATGACTCATGGGATGGCAATGTCAGTCTGTTGGTAAAGTCCAGATTGCAATATCTCGACAAATATTAGATGGATTGTCATGAAATGAAACAGATATTTAAGGCCCTTAAAGTATACTTTCTAATAAATGTAGTGATCCTCAGATTTTTGCTCTAACGCCACCATGAGGTGGGCTTTTGTTTTCAACTATATTGGAGTGTTATTTTATGAAATTTGGTACACATATTCAATGCCCCCAAGGGATGAAATGTAATAATCTGCTGTTTTTTCATTTAGCATCATAATCTGGTCAAGATTTTATTTATACCTGCAAAACTAATGACACTCTCATCAGCCTCAGTTGTACTTTGTGTTTAGTGAAGAACTTTGCATCTACAGTATTTTCATTACTTTCTTCCCCTAGTGGTCATTTGGGAGGATTTAATTATTCTCTTGTTCACCTCCTGCTATTGTTTTCATCGGTTGATTTAGTCATGTATCTCAGCCAGGTCATAGTTCAACGATTCCAATCAGGAAGTGCTTCAGATGTTTCATTCATGTGGTCATCTTGCAGCTCCAGCTACCTTCTTCTTTCCTTCCTCTGGTTGTGCATTGGAGAGCTTCGCTTGTAAGTTATAATATTTATATACTTAATACTTGCAGTTAATTATAATAGTACACTTGTGTCATATAATTTATTCTGTCAAGTTTAATTTAGATAATTTATTCTTTTATACCTTTAGTTTATTAACATGTGAACTAGAGGTCAGTAGCTATGATTCATTTTAATAGCTGTTTAATAGATTTCCTGTCTTTAAATGTTGTTAAAGGTTGACATTGACGTAGTAGATTATAATTATATATAATTATAATATTTGAGTATTGTTCATGATGACAAACTGTACTTAAAATCCCATGTTCTCTAAAAGACTTTTTTATGAGAAAGATGATAATGACTCTCTTTTGCAGATGTTTTATTGAATCTGTTTTAACCTTTTGTATTACTGCTTGGTTTGGAAATCTAAAACTGTCCAACAAGAACGGACTCAGTAGTATTGTTTAAATGGCCAGTAAGATTTCAGGGAGGTGTCAGGCGACACTCTTGGACATTTAGACATTTGCATATTTGCTGAATTGTATACGTGTACTTGGGTACAAATTTCCATTTCCCTGCTCTAGCTCTGTGTTTTATTGTGTTGGCTACTGTGGGGTTCCCATGATGCATCCCACTGATAAACTTAGTTTGTTGTAATCCTCAATGTGTCAACACGAAAATTAAGAATTGACATAACTTTTGAACTAGACTAAAATATCACCATATACATTTTTTTAATATGTGATGTTATTTTTGCACTGCATGATCCAAATCATGCTTATTACAATGCAACCTTTGTTTTCTTTTCTTTTTGTAGAATTAGGTGGAAGTGGTGGTAGTTAATCATGATGAAGAAGATGTCAAAGAAACACAAGAGAGATCATGGTGGTGGGTAAGTACTGCAGAAGAGTCTTCCTGTAACTTGTATTTTACATGTAACTGCATCTAGATTTCACATCACTCAGTCAAGTTAAGGAGTCTGGCACTGACAAGCTGGCTCGGCTACATCAGCCCATTCTCATTCCCAGGGTGTCAAATACCGAGGTTTTGTGACGGCCATCAGCGTGTGTTACCGCCCCCTTAACACCGGTATGAAACGCACCGGGCATTCCATTAACTACAATGTAAACCCATCCGCGGCAACAGTAAACGCTCCGAGAATGTGCACGTGTGAGTGTGGTGACATGCTGTTTGTGTGTCACGTTACAATCAAATGTTCATTTGTGTCCCGTGCTCACAACTTTCACTTTCATTTTCACTGTACAAACGTAGCAGTTTGAACCCCAACCATGTAGTTTTTTCCTAAACCTAACTATAGTGGTTTTGTTGCCTAAATCTAAAGTGGCGCCAAGGGTGACTATAGTGGTTTTGATGCCAGAAATAAAGTGATGCCAAGAGGCATGACAACGCGGTGGTATGTGACGAGTTAGAATGAGAATGAAAGTGTTTGTTACAAAGCATTTATGACCGACGTCTCGTTGAACCTCCTGATTCACCTTATCACATTCAAAAACACAGCAGCATTGGAAGAAAATGTAAATGAAAGGTTGAAGTTATGTAATACATAAAAAACACACTTCCAAAATGAGGAAAAGCAAGGTATATAAGTCTAAAAAAAAATCAAGGGATAGTTTTGAGAATAATGTAGAGGTACAGCTTCGCTTCATAACTGAGGAGGAACACCATCTCAGATGTCTTGTGTAAGTTATTGCAGCAGTGCTATGAGTTATCGGTGCGTGAGTAAAGGTTGTGTCACCAGGACGCTCCCATCTGCAGCATGTTCCTTTGAGCTCCAGACACGCCCTGAACAAGGTGATACAACACCACATGTACTGTACAGCTCTGTGCTGGGTGATTCACATCAGCGGAAGAGAAAAGAGATGTGTCAGAGGATGAAATTAACTCTTCAACATACAGGTTTCCCTTTTATTCTCCCTTCTGTATATTCTATATCATGTTGTTCCAGCTCTTCAGTGAAGATATATGATGTTAACACTGAGTGAAATATTCAAATCCAAAACTCCCATGTTTTTATGGCCATCATTTTAAACACAATTCAACACAATTTAGCTTGACATCTACAATTTATAATAAAGTAAACAATTTAAACAAAGTAAGGCTACACAGCATGACTTTTCAATGACCGTGAAGCAAAGTTAGTTTTTACTAGCTACGTTTCCAACAGCGAAAATGGCATCCCAAAATAGGAGTGCAGAGAATGTTATGGGTGACGATACATTTTACAGTGTTTTGGCTGACTCACATAATCAGCTTGTGTGTGTACAGTATATTCAAGGCAGAGTATACGGGTTAAGAAATGCAGCAGTGCAAGAGGATATGGCTGGCGGGGACCCTCCGGGCGTCATAAGCTTGCACATAATGCATCCTGGTACATGTAGGCACTGCCGACACGGCTTCACGAGCAGGAGAACTCAATATAGGTATATATGGGTCAATATAGCACGCACTGAGGAATTTATTGCTTCATTTGACTACATTTACCATCAACACTGATTGGACATCCACATAAAAGATGGCAAATTTTCCATTTTAAGTTTGATAAAGCCAAGAGTGAAGTGTTCATTCATGAGGGTGAGACTGGATTTCAAAAGAAAGTGGTCAGTTTGGAAAAAAATATATATATTACAACGTCCCCAGAGCCTTTCAAACACTGACAGTTTCACAAAATAATGGCTATAGCATTTGTGTCTATTCACACATATCAAGCCCACAAGCAGGCGTGTGCATTTGTTTGTACATGATAAAGGGCCGCGTGCTGCACTTTTATCAGTTCAGATTAAAACCTAAAACCTTCCCCAGGTGAGTCTGACCCTCCTGTAATCTGATACTGAGACTTACAAACAGAATAACTTATTTATATTCAAATTTATTCATTAGTCTTTTCACAAACTGGTCATCAAAAGATATGAATGGGATTTTACTCACTACACACTGTACACTTGTGTGTCCATAACTAGCTGAATGGGTGTGTTCTCCAGCACAGAGGAATGTGAGGAGTGGCTGTCAGTGTTGCCCAACACAAAGCAGTTCAGCGTTCAGTCTGACACCTATGGTAACCAGCGGCTGTTTAACCAACAGTCAGTTCTCTCAACAGGAGACTCCAAACCTCACATGTAAGCAGTCAGTTTAACAGCAGGTGTGCCACAGTGCTGGAAAATCCGTCTCCAGTCTGGTCTCTTGGAAAGACTTCCCCCTCGACTGTGATTCGGTTGTGATCAAAGTTTATATTTTGTCGTTGGTTACAAAAATCATCCTGTAACTGGTTAATCATCCTCTACTCAACAATGTGTAACTGTTACTTATTGTTACTTCACTGGGATGTTTGAGCTTCACTATATAGTACCAGCCCAGTCGCACAGCATTTAATGAAGTAGTCACGAAATTTAAAGTATTGATTCTTTTGATTCTCAAATACATGTGAACAAAACCCTGCAAAATAACGTTATGTCAATTTCCTTTATTTTGAAGAGTGTTTGATTGCTTTAATTAGTTAAAAGGTAAGACTTATTTTCTATTTGTTACTTTGTTTTGTATTTGCTGCATTTACAGACAGACAGACAAAAAGATATTGATTGATTTTCAGCTCCAGTTTTTCAATAAAAAACCATCAGAGAGGGGAACAGGAAACCAGAAAGGCCACAAGGGAGGCGGACATTCCTGAAATAGTTACAATAGTTGCATTTTGGTGAGAGACTGGGGCACTAAATCTCCAAAAATGGAGAGATGGTGTGAGAGAGAGAGAGAGAGAGAGAGAGAGAGAGAGAGAGAGAGAGAGAGTCACATTATTCTTAAAACTTGTGGACTTGTGCCGCCCACCAGCACCAGGTTTCCCTCCTCTCTTCCCTCCAGTTCATCAGCTCTTTAACAGGCAGGTAAAGCCACAACTGTTCTGCGTGCGTGCGTGCGTCAGAGGTGTGGCGAGCGCGCTCTTCACGCGCGTCTCCGGTGTGTTGCAGGTGTAGCTCTGGAGGACCCGCCCACAAGACTAAATGCTGTCAGGCAGAAAGTTCAGCCTGTCAGTCTGAAGCAGAGATCCGCAGAGGAGCGTTAACAGGTAAGAAGAGGCTGATGATGATTTACCTGTTGGATTTCAAACTTTTCAGTAAAACTGAAAGCAAACTTTCAGTGCTGTTGTTGTTGTCATCGAGTCGTTCTGCTTTTCATTAACTTCTGTGAGTTGACTGCTTGTTTCCTGGTGTTGAGGTTAAAGCCGGTCGTGGTGGAAAAGTAACTTTAGTTTTGTTGAAATGTTTGTTTGAGTGACAGTAGCTGAGTGAACACCTGCATAGAGACACTTGCATCTCTTAACTGTTCATTTTGAGAAAGTCATTATGAATCTATTGAGTAACACAGACATACTGTTAATACCTAAATACCATGTAGTGTAGGATAATATTCTTCTGAAGATATAAAAAAAAAAACATGAGTTAAAAACTGACCATAGCACCAAACATAAAACATGTAATGTTAGTCTAAGTGCAGAATTGTACAGGAGATGATTAGGGACAAATGTGAAAAAAAGCATTTATTAAATTATTATTATTAATAAAGTCAGAATTTATTGAACGATTACATTTATTTATTAAATGTTTTAAAACATGTTTTTGAGCTCTGAGTCTAAAGACTCTGAGAATAAAGTCAGAATATAACTTTAATCACAGATTTCTGAACTTTTCACATGTTTCGTCATCCTCCTCTGTACGATTGGGATCCAGAGAAACCTGATTTGAATATTTTATCATAACCAAAAGTAGAATAAGGTCAGTTTTCATGTTACTACTGAGTGCTTCCAGTATAGTATCCACATGAGGACTTTATTATCAATCCTATAGGACATAACAAAGTCAGTGTGAACTAACTATATGGCCAAACGTATGTGGATACCCCTGTCCACATCAGTGTACCTCTGGGGTCTGCCCAGAGCCCTGACCTCAACCCCGTCCAACACACTGAACTGGAAAATCTTGTAAAAAGCCTCCCCACAGGAGTAGAAAGTGCTATAGCAGCATGTTCATTTGCAGGGTTTTGAATGACAGGTTCAACTATCTGTCATGGCTGGAATGTTTGGGCGGCCACATTTTTGGCCATGAAGAATAATTCCAAAAATTTGCTTTAAGTCATTATAGGAATATTATGGTCATCCAATAGGAGAAAGAAATACCATAAAAATGAAATTACTTACCATAAAGCACTATAAACACATGATTGTTACATTGTCTTGCATAATTGTTGCCTTTCAGGTGATGCAGTAGTTTCCACTCACTTTATCTTTAAACTCCATCTGACTAAAACAGAAACAAGAAATCTGTGCAGGACTAAACTTGTGGCAATTAAACACGCCACTGATAATGAAACTCCCATTTGTCACGATGATGAAATATATTGTTTTGTAATTCTCAAAGTGTCAATCTGCGCCAGAGGGCGAGTCTGACTGTACTCTGCACTGTGCTCTGATAAGAGGGCTGCAGAAAGGAGACTTTATCTTTATTTCAGCTGGGCGGGTTGCGGTAATGTCACTTACACCGGCTCCACATGGAGCCACTGTGTCAGATATTAGTTAATTAATGACAACCATAATAACAATAACACTACCTGACCAGACCGCATTTATATACACTGGACCTTTAACAACAGCAAGTCGGGTAATTGTTCAGCGTTTGTTTACGTTCTGTCGTACTGTTTGATACAGTTGTTCTTTGGTTAAGTAAAAACTGTGAAGTGGCGGTTCCGGTGTTGCCAGCAGATATCTGGGCCAAGACTTCCACTTCAGAGCGCCGGTTATTGTTTACAGTCCGATTAGCAACTTAAGACACGAGAATGGAGTTGAGAAACAAAGTCTACGGCCGGATTGTTTCACAAGTGGCCTGTTCAAAAGCTAATTTTAAGCTGAATTTTTGTCAGATGGTAACCGATCAGAGATTGCATTCGGTCATAAACTGTATATAAGAAGTGGGCGTAGAGTCTATATTCATATGCAGAATGTGTTTATAGAGATTAGTGGAAACTTAACCACTTTATATGGAGACCTCAAGCAGATACATTTTTGTTTTGTTTTATTTTAGCGTTCCGCAAAATGGATAAATTAGAAATTGCTAGCCTCGTGTTGTAGTGTTTGCGCTCACCTGTGCCTGCTTGCTATAAATGAAAGCAGTTTGGTGGCTAGTGTGTGAAGTCAATAGACCGTCTCTGTGCTGTCGTCCTGCATTCTTCCGCATGTAAAACATTGTTGTGATTCTGATGTCTCACTGACTTCTATAGCAAACAGACGAGTCAGTCATGCATGTTTAAGTGTTTTCCCAGGCTGAGGAACGCAGAAATCCCGACTTAATATCAGCTGCTAGCATCTCTGACTCTTCCTCTTTATCTTTCTGTCCATCTTTGTTTGTTTTTGTCTTAATCTCGTACACTTTCTCCTTCTCATTGTGCTCTATCATGACTATCGATTCTCTTGTCTCCTCTGTTGTGCTTCCTTTACTTTCCTATTTTTAAATTTTTAAATTTTTTTTACTCTTTCATATTTTTTTCTCTGGAACTGCCTGTAATTCTGCAATCATTTATTTATTTTGCTTTTTGAATTTTTTTATTTCATTAATTTTTTATTTATTTTTTCGGTATTTATTTATTTATTTTTTTTACTTATTTTTACTATATACTTATTACTTTATTTTTTTTTCTTCTTTTTGACACATGATGCTGATTGACCTCTCTTGATATTTCCTCTTTGAGCTTGATAGAGTGATCGATTTGTTCTAAATATGTACACCTGGCACCACTTACCTGTTTAAACAGATCAGAATGACTGTCATCGAGCCTGCATACTGAGGAAGGCATTACAGTAGTTGAAATATCTGTGTTTGTAATTATATACTGTTCAGCAAATGTGAACTTTAGACCAGTGTCTATTCCTAACTTTTTTTTTCTTTTTAATTTTTCCTGCATTTCCTCATACCTCTCTTTCACTTTCCCCCCCGATCACTTTCACCTACTTCCTGTTGATTTCGTCACATCGCTTTCCTTGCCTTGGGCTATTTCACTCTTGCCTCCTGTCACTCTTTCCAGGAGGAGATGACTTTCTGAACAGCATGTACAACAGTTTATATCTAAATATCTTCATCCGGCTCTCTCGCACTGACTCTCTCTCTCTTTCTCTCTCCGCCTCCCTCCATCTCTTCAATGCGTTTTAATGGGACTACATTCTTTCCCTTGACTCCGGTCCAGACAGTTAACCAACCAGACCAACAAGAAAACCCAACTCTCAGTTTTGTCCAACACACACCCACCTCTGTCTCTCTCTGTCTTACTCTGTCTCTCTCTGTCTCTCTCTGTCTCCGCGTCTCTCTCTCATTCATATTTCTTTATTGACATTAACAAAAACAAGTTGTTTTCAAAGCTGTTTACAGAAGATTACACATACTGGTGTCATATGCAGGTTCCATATTATACTGATGCCGTCCATTCCTTGATTGCTATAGCCTACAATATAGTACAATACAGTGCACTACAATTTTTTACCATTTATTACAATTACTAAATACTACCATTGTTTGCATGCTTCTATTGACCTTTTATATAGGCTTAAAATAGGCTAAGTGATAATGCATGACAACTACTACTGAGTATAGATATTTTTTTTTTTTTTTTTTATTTTAATAAAAGGGAAAATTAAACAGAACAGTAAATAAATGAAGAAGCAAATTATAACAGAAATATCAATTCATGTCACATTTTATCTATTAATTAATGGCTGCATTTATTTTTAATATTATGTTAAAATGTTATTATGTTTGTAATGTATTTATTTATTTATTAAGTCATCTATTTTTTTATTCATTTATTTTTGCTAAGTTTAAACCTAAGAACATCTGGTGCAACCGGCTGCAGGCCTTTAAGCATCTCTACTGTTGCCGTGGTTACATGCATTTTCTGTGGCCAGTCTTTTCTCTGGTAAAAACAAAACATGGTGTTTTAGAAACAGCGGTTCTGTCCAACTGTAGTTGCAGTGATTGTTTTCTGCTCTCTGGCCACTGGGGACAGTAATGAGCCCATCATGGCCTGGAGCACCACTAACTGGTTGGTTTGGATGGTTAACTTCCCCTGCTATGATAAAGTGCAGCACACAGCTTTTCAATGAGAAGCATCCAGAGAGAGACAGACTTTAATAAGCGATGAGATCATAGATGATGTCATTGTTTTTAGAAAACCTGCATCCCTTCCTGCAGATACCGATCTTTGTGTTCTTGCATTTGTGTGTGCTCATTACCTTAGCATTTAGCTATGTCGTAAAAGTAGAAGGATGAGCTCAGGTTTGGCTTTAACACACAAACTGATACTTCAAGGAGAAACCGCTCTGCTTTGAAGCTGTATATTGTCTTTATGTGATTTTCCTCTGCACACTGAAGATCCTCAAAACCCTCAAACATTCCTTAAATATACCATTAGCATATCTAAATCTGTATATTCAGTGTCATCCTTTAGTTGTTTGTAGGAATAAAGAAATGTACAAATGTTGACAGTGAACATTTCTGAGAAATGTTCAACATGAATACTTTGTCTGATCCGTTGATATAAACCATTATCTAGAGAGAGGAGCAGTTGTTGGTTCAAGAGATCAGAATTATGCACAGGTCAAGAACTAAAGTTTCTCACAATAACACAAAGGCAAGCATGCATTATGTTGCAGTGTACTTTCTTTGCTGTGGGATGAGTTTTTGTTAAGGGTGTTACAGTATCTGTCTGTTAGCTGTCAGGATGTCTAAAAGGATAAAAGCTGTACTGTGTTTGCCTTCATTCTCTTTATTCTGTTCCTTTCATGTTTGCAGAAGCGATCACACACATCTCATCCGTGACATACAGTGAAACCAATAGTATAAAAATCATCTGCTGTATGTAGAGTAATGAAACTCTACCTGAGGAAGAATAAACATTTTTGTACAAATCATATGTTGGATATTGTATATATCGCATATATTGGAGCGTTATTTAGCTTCTTTCGTAACAAGCTAAGGAATCTATTGATTCCTAAGGTTTTCTAGATGCATATGATGCCAGTATCTCCTTTTAAAACTGAGGCCGCTACAACCTAAAAATGGCAAGTTGTATTAATGTGTTAAAGAAATTAGTGGCCTTAAAGCGAATTTGCGTTAACGCGTTATCACGTTAACTTTAATAGCTCTATTGAATATATTTCTAGTTTTTTCCTGATGGTCTCAATAAGTTGCTAAATTTGTCGCTAGTCTCTTTTAGAAATAAAGTTTTCAAAAAAGGGTCTGAAAAGTTGCAAAATCTAGCGAGAAAGTCTGCAAGTTGGCAACACTGTGTGTATGGCTGCGAGTGACAATAGTCGATTACCGTACGTGAACAATCGCGCGGCGTCTGCCTGTCTATTGGTCTGTCACGGCCGATCAAGCTGAAAATCGTCAGATTCGCGTGGCATGTCTTGCTCACTTCCTCTGCCCAAATTTCTCAGTGTCCGTTTAAAGACGTGAGGCAGGGACGCATGCTTAGCTCGAGAAAGCAGTTCAAGTATTTAGCTTCTGACGCCCCGAAGTTCTACTGAACAAGCCGTCTATTATGTGCTGCATTCATTTCTATCATAATAGAAATGTCAAGTCGTCTGGTATGAGGAACACCCCGAGGTGGCATCTGGTGCACATCAATCATTAATGCAATGGAATTTATGTAGAGCAGGAAAAATGCTCTAAAAAAGCCTCTTTGTGCGGTTCATTAGTCACTGCGCTCTGTGTCACAAGCTCTGACATTAATCTACTGTTTTTATTCTGTACAGTGACAATTGTTTGTCAGTTTGAGATATTTTTTTCTTTCTGAATATCAGCTTACCGGAAGTAATATAAATTTTTTAACTGAATACAGTTAGTGTTAGTATCAGAAGCGTTCTGGTTTCTGTTTAGTCCGAGTAGTAGTTCTATTGACCAATCACGTTAAGCGAAAAAGGCGGACTGCATTGGCCGAATCGTAATCTCGGAATTTCAGCGTCCAGTTGTACTTAGCTCCACCCTCTCGTTTCACTTCAAAACCAAGATGGTGATGGCCAAAAACCAAAATGGGACAGCCAAAATGCAGAGGCTTCAAAACCGTAGTCCACAAACCAATGGGTGACAGTCTATGCCGGAACCCCCAGAAATATAGGCCTTTGCCCCAGAAGCAAAATCATCATCGGACCAATATCTGATGACTTTGCTATAAATCAGCACAGTGAATGCTGAAGACCTGCTGTTAACCTTACATGCTAAACTGCTGAGTGCTTAAATTGTTAGCAGTACAGAGGAGGGTGTGACTGCACAATGAATAGTAAGCTTTGTGTCAAGTATCACTCAGCAGCCTGAATGGTGAGGTGTTACCATGAAGACGTCAATCATCACCGCGTACTAAAGTGTTTAGATGACCAGTAGCGTGAGCTGGGGGCATTGGACACTACATGGACACTGCAGGCAGTTTAGGATTGGATGAAGTTTGTTAACACGGAAGGTCAGGATTAGAGAAAGTGCTTTTGCTTTGGCTAAGAGCCAAAAGTATTCAGACTCTTTGTTCTCTGAAGTACTAGGCCTACAGTATATATTGTGCTGTGTATAAAGAATCCATGAGATGCCCCGCCTGACTTATTGATAGTAAGGTTTGTGTATCTCCATTGTAATTTGTACATTAGTGAACGAGTGTCTTTATTTACAGTTTCCACAACATCACCGATGTGGGTCACCACACAACGAGGATAAACATGATAAAAACATCCGATGTGACGCAGCTAACATTGCACATGTTGGATTTCATTACAGGCCACGTATGAGAAGCACGCAAGATTCTGACTGCGTGTGTCATAATGTCACAAACTGCAACTCAACAGTGAATCATGTGAAAGTAGGGAAGGTGGAAGGAGGTGGCAGGTATGTTAGGAATGAGGGTGTGAGCCTTGAACGGATCGGTTAACGCACACACACAGCATTGTTTGGAATGGTAATACTTCTGAACATTTCCGTGTGTGTTGACATAGTCGACTCACCCTGTAGATGACAGCTCCTCGTTAAACTCTGTGATACATTTTGTGGCCCTATCAGTGCGGCGTTGTGCAGTTCAAATAGCAGCTTTAAACACAGGCAGGGAGGGGAGGATGTTGGTATGTCGTAATCTGATGAACAGTCCTGCCTGGCAGAAACTCACCTTTCCCTGAAATTCCTTTTGCATGAATTTGCATTGCTGTGATGTCATTTTTTTTGGCGTCCTAGAAGTAATTGCACATACTGTACAGGCTGCGGCATTACTTTGCTTCAAGGCCCCTGCATAGTTTTCGATGACAGCATTCTTACGTGATGTGAATAAGAAATATTGCAAGTACAGACAGGTCATCAATTTTCATGTCATCAACTTGCACTTAATCACTTCCAATTTAATGAAATGAGTCAACAACATTATAAATCAGCAGACTGTCTAGATCTGGAACTGCCGGTTTCACAATGGTTCTTTCATGATTGTCGGCTTTTGTTGATTGACACCCAAATATTGCACATTGTATACGGGTCTTTCAAGTGTTATTAGCCTGGGAGCACTCACCTCTGGGTCTATGCAGAGGTTCTCTGCTGTACAAGTGGTGCATTTTATATTTACCAAGTCAATGCCAAAATTCTGAAAATGTGACGGTACTCGTTTTTTCTACAGTAACCATACGTACCAGGGATCTAGGCCCAAGACTAACGGTGACCCGTCGTTGCAGGGACCATAGAAAATGTCTCTAATAGTGCTACATTGTGAACAACAAATCCGTTTTGAAATCGACAGGAGGAATGTTAGTAACGTTAGCTGTTAGCAGCCGGTGTGCAGCACATTCCTGCTTGGCTAAATAACGTAGCTAACAACTGACGTACTGAGGTTGCATTGAGTTACACTATGATGCGTTCAAGCTCTGTTTAGTAAAAATGAGTATTGGGCTGAGGTAAATTATAACATTATCATGATGTGTTCAAATGTAAGCTTGTAAAATTTAGTTTTTGGTGAGAAACTTGAGGCGGATCATCAGGGATTAATAATAAATTTGCGAAAACCAGTATGCAAACTGTAATAAAGTATATTTAAATAGGCCTACATGGGCTTTATCGTTTTGTTTTTTTACTGTGGTATCGAATTGGGTGTCGAGAATTGTGGAATTTCACTGGTATTGTTATCGACTACTTTAATTTCTGGTATCGTGACATTTCTAGTAGTTATGATGACAAGTGATGGCTACCATAGCTGAACAGACAAACGCAACAACAGAACATTCTAAGAGAGAACAGAGCAGGTTTGATTGACGTGATCCGAGGGCAGCTTGGCAACAAAGTGGAGACTACATCAAAACAGAAGCATGCCTCAAAGATTAGCACTTTAACGCACGTTAGATGTCCTTTTGGTTCCTATAGTGTCCGACACCAGAGTAGGGTTGTTTTGCATTGCCATGGGTTTTAGATCTAAGTGACAATATGTCAGTGGATCTATGGTGGATCTGAGCACACTCTGTCAGCTCTGATCACATGGTGTCATCACAGGAGAGAAATGTGTTTTTTGAGGAAGACGTGAACAAAAAAATAGAAAAATTAAGGCATGTTCAGAAATGGATTCCAGGGATTTATAGTCGATTAGCTCTGAATGAACGAAGTGTCAGGAAGGCCTTCCTGTTATTGGGTTATTGGGATCTTCTGCACAAATCACAGTGGAGTCAAACATTAAAAATAAGCCTTTTAACCCTCTCTAAATTAGTTTCTGTAGTTGATTTAACTGGCAGATGAAAATCTTTCATGACCTGAAACAGTGTTTTGAAACACTCCACTGGCATGAAGGTCAGATGGAATACTAACTCTCACAAGAAAGCTGTTGTTGATGTACTTTTCTAAATCAGAAGCAGGAGCATGTCTACATGAAATAACTCCTGGAATGCATTGCAGGTTTATGGTACTATATATAACCCTGGCAGGTGATTTGAATTGAAGTATTCAGGCCATAAGACTGAAGGCACTGAGACATTCACTCTTCCCAGATTACCCATGATTCACCTGGGCACTAATATTTCAAAGAAATATCCTGGTTGATGGTTTGTGCTCACAACTCTTTATAAATTAGCTACAACAACCTGCTGACATGTAGCTTTGTTTAAGTAAGTGATAAATGTTTGTATACCAGTAGATAACTTCGGGTTCTGATAAGTGAAGCCAATGCTGAAGTAAACTTGCATTCTTTCTAATAACCAGCAGGGGGCGACTCCTCTGGTTGCAAAAAGAAGTCAGATTGTATAGAAGTCTATGAGAAAATGACCCTACTTTTCACTTGATTTATTACCTCAGTAAACATTGTAAACTTGAATTTATGGTGTCATCGCTAGTTTCAAGTCTTCTTCAATACAGCATGATGTTCATTTAGTAAATTATGGTCCCATTTTGAGTCAAATAGACCATAAAGCAGGGGATGCTTTAGGGCGTGGCTACCTTGTGATTGACAGGTCGCCACCATAGCGTTGTTCGGTCTGGGTGTTAACCGTGTTTTCGTTGTAGAACTTTAACCCCTTTCAAAGTGTGTTTTATGTTCATTAAAGTTAATTATAGGCCCAATTCCAATGTCCACACTTATAGACTGACAGACTTTGAGGCGTGTTCCCGCAAAGTCCGTGAGGGTTTAGGGCTGTCCCACTTTGAAATCGTCAAGCCCTTGAGGGGTCGCTCACAGACATTTTGAACCCTTTATGAACACTTTCCCGTAAGTCCACATTTCTGCAGATTTTGCTTGAGGGAATTACCTACAGTTCATAACGTTGTGACGTTAAACACAGGGTTACCGCGGTTACCTGGAGAAGCCCGGAGGCATTAAAAAGAAAAAGGAAAGGTACACAAAGAGCACGGCACATGGGTGTTGAGCCAGGCATATTTAAATTTACACAGAAACATTAACATGATACATAAAATCAGAGTAATGCAAGCATTAGACTATATCAGACACCTAATTTATTCATCAACCATTTCTTTTAATTTTGCTGAATGGAAATTGACAAAAACAAGTAAATTGATTTTTTTGACAGTTACCTCTCATCTTGTAAGGCAAGAGCCTGAAAGATGTTGAAATAGTCAGTTAAAAAAATGTAAAATAAAAACCTGGCCCTGTCCAAAATTTGACAAATCAATATTTAACCACTTTAACCCGTGGAATCAAACACATTTTCCTTTGTTTTATTGTCACATTTTGCCGTCGCACTATCCATTTTTGGTCTTGTTTTACTGTTCCACTCATTCCTGAGTTAAACTGCAAACTGGCGCATTATCTCTCTGAACTCATCTGAATGCTTCACAATATGTTGCCGCAGTGAAAGCCTTTCATCCCATTTCATCAGCCTCTCCGAAGCTCACACTCCCCACCTCAACATTTAGGTTTAGATTTGAGGGTCATGAGTGTGTTTCGGAGCCCATTTCCTACATCTTGTAATTTCTCCCGCTAATGGACGCCTGAGTGTCCTAATTATTCATCTCAGTCATTTCAAAACTGCCACCGCGCTTCTCCTGAAATGCATCTTAGTGCATTTTTGCATTTTATAGCTCCTTGTTTTTTTCCCCTCCAAGTTTTAATGAGTGTTGTTTTGCATTATGCAGTACCTCCAGGCTTCAATTTGGCATCTGGGAAAGTTGGCTTGACTCCAAGACTGTGGTCACCCAGTGCTTATTACTCATTAAGCCTCGTCGGAGGGCCGAGTGGGTGCAGGCTGGGTGGGTGCTGCACTGCTTGGAGAGTAGATGTTGTTGTTTTTGTCGATGTTCTAGTTATGGAAGTGAACGAAGAAAGTGAAAGAGTTTGAAAGTCTTCATCATCTGCACATCTTTCTACTGTCTGTCTGCAGGCGCATGCTTTCTTTGTGTTTATATTAGGGCTGGAGAATTATTGAAATTGTCATAATGATCATCGTGTTTGCTTCTACAGTTAATTCAACTTAACATTTGCCATTTTGCTTTAGACTTCCTGCCTAATATCAGAGCAGATAGATTCATTAATAAGTCATATTAAGCTTTTGAACAAATGATCGATGCTGTCCTTTTTCTGGAGAATTCAATAGCATGCATGGCTACAGCATGCTTGGTTTACGACATGTCTACCTGCTCTGTCTTTGTGTTATTCCACCTGTCCCGCTCCCGTCCTGTCTGTCTGAATATATGACAGCTGAGAGACATGTTTTTTTGGGCGAGTCTTTGGGAGGAGCTCAATGTAGGTAGGTTGCCAACCAAGCCCTGCACACCTCTGTGTGTGTGCGTGTGCATGTTTGTTTGGATGCGGTTGGTAATGGTGAGAGCTGTATTGTGCCAAACCTAAAATAACCTGTGGCAATACCTGTATACAGTGAAAACATGCCATCAGTCAGTCTAGTGTACAAAATGTGCAAAGGATGGAGTGAAGTTACGAAACGTCTCATTATTTTTTTAAAACTGCACGTTATTGATTATGTAGTAAATCTGCTATATCATGATTTGTGAAGACTAAAGCTGTCAATCGATTAAAAAACGTAATCGCGAGTAATCCCATTATTGTCCATAGTTAATCGTGATTAATTGCAAGTTAATCGCACATCTTTTAGAACCCATTTTTATTCACATATCTTGAGGTCAGAGGTCAAGGGACATCTTTGAAAAATGGCCATGCCAGTTTTTCTTCGACCAAAGTTTAGCGCAAGTTTGGAGCGTTATTTAACCTCCTTCGCGACAAGCCAGTATGACATGGTTGGTACCAATGGATTCATTAGGATTTCTAGTTTCATATGATGCCAGTATCTTCTTCAACCTAAAAATCACAAGTTATGTTAATGCGTCAAAGAATTTAGTGGATTTTCCTTTCACTTTGTCTTCCTTTTAGATGCACTAATGCTCCTTTCTATCTGTAATGACAAAGGGAAGACGGGTTAGAAAGTGACAGAATGTGACATGGAGAATTCAGCACATTTTACTGTACGACTGCTTTTCAAGAAGGCTGCAGAAACTGGTTGTTTTGTTCAGTTGTACTCAGGTAATGATAGTGTGGGGAGAGATGTGATCTTAAACCAGGGTAATTGTTAAATACAGTGGAACTGGTTTGGCTGTGCTTCAATTAAACAGGGGAGGAGCAGAGAGGGAGAGCAAATACAGGAGAGGTGATATGTTGCTTACTCACCGCAGCATTGAGTGCAGACGAACTGGTTCTACTGAGAGAGAGAGAGAGAAAGAGCTGCATGCAACACTGCACAATCCTCTTTAGATTAGGCCTAGGATTGACTAATCTAGTAGGACAAACCTGCCTTGTTCTTATAACGCAGCGAGGGACAGCAAATGTAGGGTTAATGTGTACAAGCTCATGTAAACAACACTTTTATCTTAGTAGAGTTGTCAAAGTTTCCAAAGCGACCAAATACACTATGTGGCCAAAATTATGTCAAAGCAAATCTCTGCAGCCAGGTCCAACATCTGGTGGAAAACCTGAAACCAGACGAGAGGAGAGGAGGCTTTTATATACGGGTACTTGCACACGAACGCCCATATTAAAGGTGCAGAAAAAGCAGAGATGCTATAGTAAATTGAATTTCAGTTTCACAAATATGTTTTTCATCTACCTTTAAATATTTTGGGTGTAACAAAAAGTAGTATAGTCATAATACTTATCATTTAGCCTGGTAGAAATAGATGACGCTATAATAACACATTAACGCAAATTTGTTTTAACGCCACTTATTTCTTTAACGCATTAAAACAACTAGCAATTTTTAGGTTGTAGCGTTAGTAGTTGTAGTAATCGTGCTCATGACTAAAGCATTTTTAAAATAGTGTGTCATATGGTGACTGACTATGGAATCTGCGTTATGTGTCATTAATGGGTTTTAGATTTAGCAACGTTTTAGTAATTTAATATTGTAGAACAGTAATTATTAAAATAATAGTAATTTTATCTTATGTGGAATTTACCTGCAACCAAACATATTTTTTATATGAAATGCATGCCATGTGACATTTTTGTAAATTCACATATTTTTGTTTACAGTGTTTTACAGTGAAGTCAGGTTGAAACACTCCTGGTTAGTTAATGAGCCTGCAGGGCGTCTACTGCTGATCCCAACTTAAAGCTGCTGCTGGATCAAAGTGCACCAGCACACAAAGTGACATGCCACGGTTATGAGTCATGAGCAAGGCATGCTGGGTAGGGAGTTCCCTGATGTACACACACACACACAGGTCTGTTTGATGAGTAATGACTTGTGTTGTTATCCTGACCGTGCAGGTCAACAGAATTCTGACCTCTGATAAGATAGACAACTGATAAGATAGACAGATGATAAGATCAAAACCTGCTTAGTCCAACGATAATGCAGAATACTGATTTATTTTAGATATACCTTTAGAAGCAGAATCAAACGTCCATGATAGTTTGGATTTTACTTTTGTGGATTTACCAACTATTGAATATATTTTTATTTATTTTTGCCCATTTCTCTTATTCATTATTGGAATTAACTGCCTATGCATATATGAATGCATGCCAATAAAATGGTATAAATGAATATAATATGAAGAAATGTGAACTGTGATTTTTAAACAAAGAAAACTCATAAAAGTTAAAGATGATTTTAAAAAGTCTGCTCATCAGATAGGATGGAAATACAGTGCAGCCTAAAGCCTTAGACTATGTAAATGACAAAGGTCATACAGGGGTTCATAACTACCTGCAGAGAAGCAACCTCATCTGACTGCACAATATCATTTGTTTAAACAGGGAGAGTCTGCAACTCTCTTATAATTTTACTTTTTGATTAAATACTGTAGTAGATTTTTTTAAAGCCTGGAAACAGAGCCATGAGGAGGTGCAGAAGTCTAGTTTCTCTCAGAACACTTGAATTACAATATGCGGAAAGGTTATTATAGAATTTTTGCCCCATGACGCCAAAAACATTCTGCCTACTGCAGGTTTAATACGTTTAAGAAATTAAAACAACTTTGCGTTAACGTGTTATTATCGCATTAACTTTGACAGCTCTAATTTTAACATCACCTTCAGGACAAACTACATTTTTGTTTGTTCAGTCCAACACAGAGTGTAACGGCCGTTGCAGCCTCTGTCATGGTTTTAAACATTTAATCTTGTTACATAAAATCATCTGCGTGTGTGATAAAGAGACAGAAACGAGGCCTGAAAAGAACAAAGTCAACAAATGGAGAGAGCTGCAGACATGTAGGGAGGCTCCGCCTTCCTCATACCTGCCTGCTTATCAAGGTGTGTCTGACTTGGCGACCTTCCACAGTCATCAGGCCCCACCCAGACACACCCTGGGGTGGGAATTCTGCCTCCTGTGACTCGGCTGGGGGGGTGAGGGCTGGAACTCTGCAATCCAACCTAACCTCAGGTTTAGTCATCGCTTTTATTAACTGAGCGTCGACTTGACTCAACTTGAAGACAGGGTTCCCACACTGTTAATGTGTTTACATTGAGTTTCATAATTGGGAATGTAATAACCAAAGTTTTAATGTCTTAATCAGGACAATTTTGAATGTAGTCTGGAACTGAGACACATTCTTTGTCCACATTTGTTTTTGTTCATCCTGTTTTCTTTAGTTTGGTGTTCACTTCGTTGAGTTTGATACAGTTTAGTGGAGTTTTTTTCTCTCCTCCATTCTCTCTCTCTCATACACACACACACACACGAGTTTAAGTAAACTGATCAATCAACCATAGAAACCCTGACAAACTCTTGCCGGATATTAACTAGCAAACTCACATTCTCTCTCTCTCTCTCTCTTTCTCTGTCTCTGTCTCTCTCTGCTTGTCCGTTCTGGTCAGTGGGGAGGTTGTAGTTAGGGTCATCTCCATGTACACAGTAGTGCAGCCCACCCACTAACACACACATACGCACACAGGAGAACCCCCTGTGGTCTGAGCTCAGTCAGGAAATTAGTTTAGAGTCCGTCTGTCATCATGAACACTTCTCTGTCTTCAAGTCCTGCAGTGAGTATTTTTAGAAACCTTTTACAGCACAGAAGCTATTAAATAGCATCAGAGCAGTGAGATAAAGTTTTTTAAAGTTTACTGCTGAAACAAAGGGCTATTCGGACAGTTAGCTAAAGGTGGTCCCTTTTAAAGTCATAGTATTAAAGAAGTTGGTCTATTTAAGGCTTTATTGAAGAATTTACCTAATTTAATCCTTTGGAATAACTTTGGGTTGTACATAATAATAACTGAAGTTGGTTATAGATTGAATACTGGGTGGCTTAGCTAAACATTTGTTTTGTTGTTTCAACAGCTTAAATGCAACACACACACAGACACACTGGTATTTGACACACGTTAATTGATGTCGAACATACACATACTTTAGTTTTGTGATATTTTGGTACATTCTCTTTTAAACCTTGCTCTACTTGATCTTTTTTATCTTTTTGAAACTGGCCAAAGTTGGCCTTTTTCAATAGTTGGTGTATGAACAGTTAGCTATGTTGTCTATTTAAAACCTTAGACATGTTTCTACAATTATCCTTTTTAAAAATGAAGTATTGAGATGTTCAGGTAGTTTGGAAGCCATGGTAATGTTGGTCTTTTTTAAGCTGTGTACTGGAATATTTGCTTTAAAAAAAGCATTAGTATTTAAAGAATTGATGAAAAGTAATTTTAAAAGTTTAAAAGTATTAAAACAATTAGCCTAGCTATGGTCTTTTAAAAGCCTTAGATAAGTAGCTAGAGTTAACCTGTGTTGACGCCTGTGGCACGCACCGCATGTGTCATACAGCCACAAGAAGTAGACAAAAAAACTACAGCTCCAATGAAAATTTACTAGCGCGATAAGGGTACGTCCTCGTTACTTGGTTTCATCCATAACAATAAAATTCAGCAAAAATAGTGTTTGTTAAAGGACACTTAGTGATACAGACAGCAGCATTGTTTTGCCTTTGATTTCATTGAAAACACTGGACAATGCCAGGTTATGTTATTCTGATGGTACAACCCTGTCTCCTAGAAATTATGCTATGAATTTGTTTTCCCAATTAAGTATTGCTGGGAAATGTAATTAGGAAAACAAATGAGCAGTATATAAACATGACTTAAAGGAGACATAATGAGGAGAGAATTATAGCATCCCACATTTGTCAAGCACAGGACTTTGTTGGGTCCAGAGTGCTACTTAAACGCTGTATATTGAGACTTTTTTTTAGCAACTTGAAATTCCTCTCTGCTCCCTCAAACTCCTGTCGATGCATGTCAACTTCCCCAGAGGGATTAAAACACAATGGACTTGTTTTGATTGCATTTAATCAGACAACACAGGCTCACTGTGTCATGAACACCCAGCCCACTCATGTTGTGAATGCATCCACTCATACGGCGAGTAAGGGAATTAATTGCCTGCTGTCCATCTGTAGTTTTTATATATATATATATGATGAAGATTGATTTGTTCCTTTAAGATAAAAACATACATACGAGCCGCTTCAGCGCAGTCTTACAATGGCTCTCTGTGGTGGGTTTCAAACAGTGGTGGGTGGGAAGCTTCTCCCAGCCGAGAGTCTGTTCAGTAGGCAGACCTGTATTGTGGTTGCCAACACCTCAGAACAATACTAAACATTTCTGATGTTATACTATAGAGCACTTTGACATGTAACTGCTGAAACCAACTTAAATGTTGAAGATGTTCTCCACTTTTGCTTTAACAAGACGAAACATGTAGGTTTTCTAGTTTTACTTTCCCTTTAGTGCTTTTTTTTTGGTACAAAGTCATCCCAGTCACTGGAGACATCAGACTTTCTGGTTCTACCTCATTTGCTGCATTCTGCTTCACATTTCAACAGTGACTTCCACCGAGCGAGGCGATCCATCACAGTAAACACTAACATGACCCCCACCTGACACGCTGACAGGTAGAAATGGAAGTCTCCTCCAGGACACAATCCCTCAAAAGAACATGTCACCTGTCAAATTGCACTACTTGTGACCCAGTGGGCAACCTCCGGGGTCCTAAAAGTGAAGCCAATGCTGAAATACCTTTTAACTTGCATTCTTTCTAATAGCCAGCAGGGGGCTGCTCCTCTGGTTGCAAAAAGAAGTCTGATTGTATAGAAGTCTATGAGAAAGTGACCCTACTTCTCACTTGATTTATTACCTCAGTGAACATTGTAAACATGAGTTTATGGTCTCAATCGCTAGTTTCAAGTCTTCTTCAACACAGCATGATGTTTATTTATTAAATTATGGTCCCATTTAGAGTCAAATAGACAATAAAGCAGGGGATGCTTTAGGGCGTGGCTACCTTGTGATTGACAGGTCGCTATCACGGCGTTGTCCAGTCTGGGAATTGTCTGTGTTTCCGTCTTAGAACTTTAACCCTTCCACAGTTTGTTTTCAGTAAATGAAAGTTAATTGTTGATTGAGTTGTGAGTGAGACCGGATTGTCTGGTTGCAAAAACAACAAGATGGCAATGGCAAAAAAACAGGATTGTGACAGCCAAAGTCCAGACGCCAATGTGTGAAGTCACGGTGACTACGTCCACTTCTGTTATACAGTCTATGGTCGGAACCTTTTAAGATAGGTGTAACTGGTTGGATTTGGGTCTTTCAATATTGTTTTGGTTTTTTTTTTTCAATTTTTTCAGGTACAAGTTTGGATATCTCAGCCTCTGCTATTTCGACCTTTTTCACAATGTTTTTTAAAAATTAAAAAAAACACAATTTTAATTTTAATGAAAAGTTGCAGCCCTAATTACTTTTACTTATACTCATTTCTATTTTGACTTGTACAAATGTTTTTACTAATTAAATGTATTAAATGAAACAATTTGGTAAAACAGTAGAGGCATTTAATCCCAACAAAAACTACAACAAGAAAAAGATAATTTTTCACAGTGTAAAAAGGTGTAGATTGAAATAAACATTAAATATCTCATAACATTATATATAGTATTCTAATACCAGAATGCTATTTTTTATCATACATTTCCCTCAAATGTTTAGCATATTTTATTACAGCGTTGCACTAACAGAGCCATACAGATGAACCTTGGTGATAAGTAGTGTGTCCAGTCATTTTTATTCATGTAGCCCAAAATCTGTAATGACCTGAAGCCCAGTTGTAAACTGTGGCATACTTTATTTTAGTGCTTCAAACCAGACTTTCTTTAGTCCAATCAGATTCCTCGGCCTGTCTGATTCTGACTGAACCACTGATGAACTTTAGTCCACTGATGTGTTTTATATGTCAGATGGGGAACAGTTGTGTGCTGGTATTTAGGACATCGTCTCTGTGCTCTGGAGCATGATTCAGTGTAGACGGCAGTCCTTCCTGTTTCTCTCCATTCCACACCAATGAGAAAGTTCGCTCAAGAATCGGAGGAGGTGTTTTGACAGTTGGGTGTTGCCTTAGTCCTGGCTGACAATGCTTCAGATTAATGTCAACAACCAAAATGCACATTTAGAATAAAGATATGTTTTTAAAAGATGTGTTCACTGCTATCAGCGGCCAATGAATCAGAGTCCCAGTGGTGTCTGGTTGCTGCCAGAAGTGCTGATTGTGAAACATGAGGCGGATTTACTGTATGAGGGTTATTGTGTTGCAAGTAGATAAAAAACTCAAAATCTCTCTCTCTCTTTCTTTTTTTTAAAGTCTCCAGAGATCCAGAATAACAGAGAGGACTTCCCGGCTTCGCTAGACAAACTACGGCAGCTGATAAAAGACAAAGTTGACGTCCTACAATCCCCCTTCATCACTGAGGAGCAACAGGTAAATGATGAAAGATATCTTATATAAACCCCTATGTAAAGTTACTTTGTACTTGCCAACCACTTAGAGTATGAATCAAGTTCCATCATGTCACTACTGTTAAAATTATAATACAATTTCTATGTTTTTATAATGTTGTGTTGATTAAATACATAGATAGATAGATCTATGGCCCCGACCATGGCTCAGACATATCAGTAGCCTAACTGTGTTGTGTATTGATAAATCCACGGCGCTGTCCGTGGTGCTGAAGTAGCAGACAGATTTGTAATTGCGACTTTTTCTCGGAGTACCGGCCTTCTGTCATTTACGTCTTGGATCCATAATATCTATAATATTCTACACTATATAGCTTCCGATTGATACCGATGGATTCCTTAGGTTTTCTAGTTTCATATGATACCAGAATATTCACTCTAGCTTTAACACTGAGCCCGCTACAACCTCTGAAAAACAGAATAGCGGCCGGGCCAACCATCAAATTGTGAAGGGGTTAATAGTTTTTATAATAAAAGATTGTGACAAGCAAAACATCACGATACTATGCTGTATCGATTTTTTTCCCCCACCCCTAATTAGAAGCTCGAGGAAAATAAAACTGGTGACCAAATGGTAAAATCTTCCAGTTGGACAAATTATAAAGAACCACTTTATCCTTTAATGATTTAAATCTCTACAGATGTATGTGAAAGTGGAGAGGATCCACTTCAAAGCAGCTTTACTGGTATTCGAAACATGACGCCTCCAGTTAAAACAGTTAGATGATTATCACCAGCTTAGCTGAGGCATCAAGTGTCATTCGGTCTTTGCTGACGTTGAAACTTGTTGTTGTTTTTTTTAAAACATGAATCTTTGCTAGAGGGTACAGGGCTAATTGCTCAACACTGCCTTAGCTGCATTCCTCCTAACGGTTTGGATTTGTTTTGATCAGCACTCTCTTGATGCGCTTCGCTTGAATTTTTCCTCTCGAGTTCTCTGTGGGAATCTGTGGCCCTCCCTGTTTGCTGTCTGTCTCTCTCCATTTCCTTTCCCTCGTTGTTGATCTCTCCTGAGGCCATATTCAGAAATACAGCTCAAATATCCAAAGTCTGCTCTAAATGGTCAAGCAAAAAATAAAAATACTGAAGTGTAAAATGTTCTCCTTGAACCTCTGAGTTTTGTCTCTCTGTCACCACGATGATTTTCAAAGTGAAACTAAATCAGATTTGGCTGCCGTGTGAACATAGTGTCAGTGTGTCTCTCAGACTGAGTCACATGGAGACAGACAGACACACAGACGAAGGGGAGGATGAGGGTGATCATGGTGTTCTGCCAGAATGACTCAGTCGGTCTGTTGTCTTTCAGCCCACAGCCGCTCACTGAAGGACTCCTTCACCTCGACGAGTTCAGACTCACAACCTGATTACACGTCCCCTACGCCAACTTTATCTTCACTCGTCATATCCCCTAGTGTCTCTTTTGCTTTCTCCTCTCATCTGACTGTCTCGCTTCACCTCCTCTTGTCTGTCTGTCTGTTGATCTACCCGTCTATCTGTCTGTCTGTCTGATCAGTCCGTCTACTCTCTCTCTCTCTCTCTCTCTCTCTCCTCTTTCAGCTGGTGATTCACCACTCTCTTCTGTTTTAGTCAACATGTTGCTATGTCTGACAAACGGAGACGGCAGACTACTGAGAGCTGTTATAGGGGTACATTCTCATATCAGATACTCTCCAGACTAAACATTATATGATCACTTATGGAGCGTTTGTCTGTCTTGTGTTTTTATTGTTGGCACACTGTTTTTTTATGCCTGGAGGGAATTTCTTCAAATTTGGCACCATGCAACGTCCACTCAGACTGAATGATGAACTGATTAGAATTTGGTGGTCAAAGGTCTCTGTGACCTCACAAAACATGGTTTTGGCCATAACTCAAGAATTCATATGTTATTTATGACAATTTCTCACAAATGTCTAAGATAATAAAATGATTACAGGGACTCAATGTAAGAATCAGAAATTGCTTGTTAACAGTCACACCTGTGACACCGTTAAATAAACGACTGTCAGCGTCGTGATTGAACATGATTGACAGGCATCATGTTGATTAACGTTAGCAACATCAGCTAAAACCACAATATCACTCTATATTTCACTTGGCAGTAATGTTAGCTTGGCCTAGTGTTAACTTTTGCTGCTTCAGCCTTCCGACCGTGGTCAGAAGACACAGGGGAGACACCGTAGTTTTGGGCCGGAGACGATAACGTAACTCGCACCGGAGTTAACCGCCATCACTCCACTCAGCAGCAGGGAAACAAGACACGGGAAACCTCTGTTGGTCTTGAGGAGCTGCAGCACTTACTTCTGCACAACTTCCACTGAACATTCACTTGATATTCTCAAAGCTAAACTAACTTTCTTTTGCTCCGATGCTCGCTAGCTTTCTCACACACTCGCCACCGCTCTCTCTCTCTCTCTTACTTCACCACTCACTTCCCACGTGCACACACACTCCTCGCACTGGCTCTGCTATTCTCCCACAACACTAGTTTCTCCCGACGTCAGTCACATTCCTGTTCTGCAAGACGGGCTTCACTAGGTATAACTTTGTTTTTTTTTTGTGCTTATGTAGAGTTTGTGTTGGAGTCTGAGTTGGGGTGGAGGCTGGTTGTTTGTTGACGTTAGTTATGGTTGCACACTGTTAGCCCTGAAGCGGAGCTGAAAATAAAGGCACTTGCAAGCCTGCATGATGTCAGGTCCATTGGATTTTCCCGGAAAAAATGGTCCACATTCTCTTCACATTAAAAGCAGTCTACAGGCTGATAGAAGAAACCCAGAGAGTCACGGAAGGTCTCATTTTTTTAGGTTACAACCTGTTCACACATTGGCCATAAAAAACAATTAAAATTTTTTTTTTATACATGTAAAAATGTACATACAGTCTCTTTAAGTGGTGACATTTTAGTGACACTTAACTGGTTGGCGGAGGCATTCAACTGCAAGGTTTTTCTCTGGGATCCAGTATGTAGGAAGGGTCTTCTCTTTCACCATGGTAACTAAAAGGATGTTAATACCATGCTTATATCACTCTATGTGCTGGCACAATGATCAAATTAGCAACAGACAAAAGTCATTATGGCCAGCCAGTTAACAGACTGACATCAGCGATGTTTGCTTTCCGGTTAGCTATTATTTTGTGAACCTCCATTATGGCTGCCAGAGGGTGTGTTACTATAACTTGTCTGTTCTCTTGTGATCAGGGTTTGGTGTGTGAGGAGAACACAGAGAGAGAAGGACTGTGGAGGTTTGCCGTTTTGAGTGAGGAGCTGACCTTTCACCTCCAGCAGCTGCAGAGACAGACAGAGCAGGAGCTCAGCAACATACACACACAGTGAGTCAGTGACATGTTAAGCTGCTGTATACTAGTACTGTATACGAGAGGGAACACAGAGCCTTCATTGCTTTGCGTTGGTCTGTTGTATTTCCAGTGCCTTGCTCAAGGACACTTCAGCACTTTTATGATGCCCATTACAAATAAATACAATTACTATACAAATACTTTCTGTTCTAAAAACACTCTTTTAAAACAATTAGTCATCCTATTACTACTTACATTATTATGCATATTTTGGGTCTTAAGTATTAGCTTATAATTCTTAAAATATTGATTATGTAAGCAAGTGCAGTGACTGTAACACTAATACAAATTCACACCATGGACAAAATTTATTAAAAAATATATGGGTAACACTTTTATAATAACCATGATTTATAAATGTGAAATTGATAATTAATTAAACTTAGTTAATAATTATTTTACATTTAACAAACAGCGAAATTATAATAAATAATTAATAATATATATAAGTATTTGTTAATGATTAAGATAATATTTTTAAACCTTAAATAAATTGTTTGTAAAATATCTATAAACATTGAATATATAGATATTTGTAATACTTTGTTAATGGTTAATAATTTCTTTGTAAACCATCTATAAACATTATTTAGATAGATAGTTAATACTTTGTCAATGCTTAATAATTGGTTTCTATCTATGTAATGTTTATAGATGTTTTACAAACGATTTCTTAAAGGTTTGCAAATAATTTGGTAATCACAAAAAAAGTAATGTAGTATATAAAATGTTATAATGTATGCAGCAATAAACTGTTAATAAATAAGTTACTAATTTTATCAGAATATAATTGTTATCGTCTCTTATCAGCTATGATACAATATAGAATTTATAAACTATTTCATATTACACAAACTAATGATAAAATAACAGAAATTATAGCATTACTAACAAGTAGTAAACATTATTCATTATCATTTTATTGTTTGTTAATAATAATAAAATAAAAGTTGAATTAATTAACTATCAATTTACCATTTAAAAATGATGGTTATTATAAAGTGTTACCAAAATATGTATGTTTTCTCAAGTCTCCAGTCTTCTTCAATCCTTGTTCTTTTCATTGAAACATATTCTCAATATTCCTAAAGAACATATAGAGGTTTCATTTTTAGCAAAATCCTTAGTTGTTCTTTCTGAAACTGGACTGTGGTCTTTCTATAAATCAGGACCATGTTATATAGTGTTTGAACGTGTGAGTAGGAGGCAGCTCTGTGCTGGTTTGTGGGGTTTTGTCACAGAGCTGAAACACGAATGTGGGAGTTTCACTGTATCTCATAACAGCAGCAGGTTCTGCTCCGTTGGAGAAAACAACAGGATCCTGCCTCTCTATGTATGTGTGGACGTGTGTGTGTGAGCGTGCGTGTGTGTGTGTGTGTGTCGTCCTGTAAATCTATCTTTGTGAGGACCCAATTGAGCTTTTGAGCTTAGATTGATGTGTTACTCTATGTGTGTATATGTACTCTCGGTTGCATGAAACCGTTGTACTGTACTGATCTGAAACTAGTGATCTTTTTTTTCCTAATTTATTATCTGTAACCCTCTCGGAGTGGAACTGTTTAAGAGTTCTGTTTTTCTATTTAAACTGTAACTAGACATCACTTCTCTACTACAAGTGGAGACGCTCATACGTCAACATCCCTTTAGGCGTTGCGTGACTATTTTTAATTAGACTGTTCAGAAGGTTCATTACAATGCATTAATCTCATAATGACAGACAAATCATCATGTTCAACTTGTTTAATATATGTAACGCACACTTCCTACTGTGGTATTAATGTAATTGGAAACCAACTTTTTATTGTCACATATTGTACACCTTAGCACACAGTGACATTTAGCCTCTGCATTTAACTCATCCTAGTATTAGAAGCAGCATTAGAGCAGTTTTGGGGGTCCGATGTCTTGCTCAAGTGCACCTCGACAGAGTCCAGGCGACCCTCCTTGGCGACCTTTCTTGCAGTTTATTATTAATATTGAATGTGTCGCATGTCCAAATTGCACCAACCTTTACACTGCACATCCCTTGGTCCCCAGTAATACACCCACCAAGTGTGAAGTAGATCGAATGAACGGTTCTCGAGATATGCGAAGGACACACACAGACAAATGGACAGAGATTCCTTGTTTTAGATGTGATCAAATGGCTTTCACCCATTTAATGTTTCAAAGTGACCTGCCAAAATAATAATTTATAAAAACTAATGATGTGAATCTTTGGTAAGGTTAGCTAAACATCAATGTTATTACCAGTTTAACAGTAAAAGTGTCAGTATGCATCAAATGATGTGTTTGTTGAATCGTCCAACAGCACCTGATTGTCTGACCAAAGTGCCGGAGGGGTTACTTTCTCCTTTAGACGTGGTCAATGCATTTTAATGTAAAGGCAGTGGGACGCCTTAGAGGAAACGTGAGCTTTATGCAACAACATCTACTCACCACATCAAATGAATGGAGCAGAACAGAAAACTGTATTTAATTTAATTAATCTGACCTATGTTGTAGAACAAAACGTTAAAATCTCTTCAGTTTGTATTAACCAAAAATTCAAACTGAAAAAAACCCATTGACCTCCAAATAAGGGAACAGGAAGTGGCAAATGCTAACTCATTTACCGGTTTTTAGGACTCATTCCTGTAGTACTCTATGGATCAGACTGCTAGCATCCCTATCGACCATCATAATAAGCAACATCGACCCAAAAACAAAACCCAAACTCCGAGATTAAAAACGACCCAGTAGAAATTTGTGATGCTACAAACATCTTTTTCTTTTCAGTCTGCAATTCTATCATTGACATCAGGCTGGCTGGTAAAACAGTGAAGTTCGACACTGTTGAAGTCCTCCATAAACTTTTTTTTATGAGAGAAAGTGAAAGTTCCTGGTGAATTTTCTGATTTGGTTCCATGTGATGTGTTGACAGTAAATGTTCAGATGGTAGTAGGTGGTTGCCGCCTCACCCTATCCTCCCCTGCGCTCTGTACTCCTGCCATGACAAGCGTTTTGGCAGAACAACATATCAACACGATCTCAGTTTTGTCAGACGAGACACGCTAAAACACATCTCAGGATTCAAGGTGTGCCAGAAGTACCCGCACGCACACGCAAACACACACAATACTCTGACAGATTTCCAGGCAATCTCCTAATTTTCCCAGCGCCGTTGGTTCTCATCACCAAGCGGTCGGTTCCAGTCACAGCTTGGATCAAAGGCTTAATGAGAGGAGATGAACGGGTTCCTAATAAATACTGTAACTCGTATCCATCATGTTGCCCTGCCCAACATGATAGCCACTTGTCTTATCTGCTTGGCTTACTGGAAGAAGACGTCACCCCGCTTTCATTTTGCTGGGGTTTTCCTCGGCTTTAAGTGAGGCTTATGTGGTAATGTCAGCGCCAACACAGGGTTGGGCTTTTGTGCGGGAAAAGAGGATACGACTCTGCAACGTTTAGGAACGGAGATAAGGCGAGTGGACTTTTTAACAAGCTGTAGGAATCGAGCAGCTTTCACGCCAAGAACTTCTGGAACTTCTGCTTTAGTTCAGTTTCTTTGTCATGGTGATAATGATGCTTTTTTAAACTCTTCTAACACACAATAGTCTCTGTCCTCTGACAAGAGAGAACATAAGTGAACATAATCCCAACCAATTAGCAGCCTTCATGTCTCTGCGGTGAAGCCAAAGCAGTCTTAATGGACCGAACTTTTCTCACACAAAGCGAGTGTAGGATGAAGAGTATTATGTAAAGCATTTCTATCCTACAAACTTGAAGTGAAGAAAAATAAGCGCCAGTACTTCTCTTATTCCCATGTTGGCTTCGTCCATATATTTCTACCATCTATAGAAAAATTAGCCTGAAAAGGAGATGGTGGCTGAAATCTGGAATGACACTCATATCCAGGACCAAAGAGCAAAGGTGAACATCTGTCGTGTTCAGATAAAATGACAGAAACTGGAAAGAGACTTGATTTCTTTTTCCGTCAACAGGCTCCTTATGAGTCTTCTTAGGACTCTTTAAGCTCTGTTTCATTTGAAACTGAGCAGCGTGAACTGAAAACAAACTGCAGACATACAGAAATATGGCACAGTAAACATTTAAACTCCTCTCTTCATCGTGGCTGACATTCCTGTCATGTTTATCTTCCGACTTTCTCAGAAATCTATTTTATAAATACACTTGCTGTGCTTTTATGACTGAAGACACCCAGAACAGAAGGGTGGCCCAGCATGCCCTGTTGAAGTGCCTTTGACCTTTTTGACCTTCCAGCCTTTGAAGTGAGGAAACACCCAAGTATAAAACTTCCAAGTATTTTTACACACATGTTAAAGGGTGTTATAAGTGTTTTTTTGTAATTTACAAATAAGTATGAGAGGTGTCTTAAAGGATCAATTCACCCAAATTATAAAAAATAAATAAAAAAAAACACCTTACACCGGCACGTTACTTATTGAAGACAATCAAAACAGCCTATTTTTCTCTCTTTCTCAGTAAGTAGTTCCACTTTTCTGTGGATTATCCAGAGTAACAAGGACACTGCTTCTGGGAAGACATTTTTGGGGCTATAGATTTTTTATTATTATTGATTAATCTACTTTCTTGATTAATTGCTTTAATGTTTTGTTTATAAGATATCAGAAAATTGTGGAAAATGTGCATAACAATTGCCTAGAGTCAAAGATGACATTTTCAGATGTCTTGTTTTGTCAGCCAATGGTCCAAAACCCAAAGATATCTGATGTACCTTAAGAGAAGACGATAAAAAACACCAAAAAGGTGGAACCGGATACATTTTTTGGCATTTTGTTTTAAAAATTACTGATTATTTGATTATCAAAATCGTTGCAGATTATTGATGATTAATCAACCAGTCATTTTAGTTCTTCATTTTAGTTCTGAATTTCTTAAATGTCAATTTTCAATAGTGTATTATTATTTTTATGTAATTTTACTACAAACTGTCTATGACGCTGCAATGAATTGTGGAGGCAGAAATCTCAAAAACCTGTTACCATTAGGTTTATTTGGGTGAACTGACCCTCTACACAGTAGCAGAATAATGATAATAAAAAAGAAACTAAACTTGATTCTTTATATTTACATTTTGATCATTATCAAAAAACAGTTAAAGAAACCTCTGAAGTGAAACAAACCTGAATTCCGGACCTGCTTCATGTAAAAACAACAAGACGTTCTTTATTATCTGCAGCAGTGCATGATGGACACACAGCAGTACAAGCCAACATAGAGCCAGCAGCACTCGGTGGAGGGATAGATGATAGATGTAGTTTTATTGGGTTGTTTTCAGAGCTATTTTCCCATAGATAGATAGACGGACAGAAACCGAGTCTTTGGTCTGGTTACGCAAGGAGAGTTAAGCTCGTTGCCAAGACTAACAGGCAGACTGGCAGTTTGGAAAACACCCAGCTGAACTCTGCCAACCCCCTCGTCATCATCATCTTCATCTCCTTCTCTGAAGGATAATCTGTTCATTCTTCATATCTTCAAAATCTCCTGAGCGTGAAATCAATCTGCAAGGTGGCTTGAATGATTTATCCAGATAAAAAGCTTAGGAGGATCATTTATACATAGTTTTTTTTTAATTTCTTTTTCGTTTTATCATTAGTTTGTTTAATTTATTTTTTCTTTCTTTCTTCCTTGTCTTTCACTTTCCTTTTCTCTCTATGATTTGTTCATGTCTTTCTTTGTGATTTAATTTCACACGTACGGTTGGGTAATAGAACTACGGCTGTCGAAGTTAATGCAATAACACAATTACGCAAATTCGTGAAGAAACTGGCATCTTATGAAACTAGAAAACCTAATGGATGTTAAATAACGCTCCAAACTTGCGCTAAATTTTGGGGAAGAAAAACTGGCATGGCCATTTTCAATGGGGTCCCTTGACCTCTGACCTCCAGATATGTGACTGAAAATGGGTTCTATGGGTACCCACGAGTCTCCCCTTTACAGGCATGCCCACTTTATGATAATCACATGCAGTTTGGGGCAAGTCATAGTCAAGTCAGCACACTGACACACTGACAACTGTTGTTGCCTGTTGGGCTGCAGTTTGCCATGTTATGATTTGGGCATATTTTTTATGCTAAATGCAGTACCTGTGAGGGTTTCTGGACAATATTTTTCATTGATTTGTGTTGCTAATTGATTTCCAGTAATAAATATATACATACATTTGCATAAAGCAAGCTTATTTGCCCACTCCCATGTTGATAAGAGTATTAAATACTTGACAAATCTCCCTTTAAGCTACATTTTAAACAGGTAGAAAATGTGTGATTAATTTGCGATTAATCGTGATTAATGATGGACAATCCTGCGATTAAATATTTTAATCGATTGACAGCCCTATTTTTTAAATTGTTTCTTTTTCACTTTGTCCTTAGTTTGTTTCATTTTTGTTGTTTTTTTTCTTTTTTTTTATTCCTCGTCTTTCACTTTCTTTTCCTCTAAATGATTTGTTCATGTCTTACTTTCTGATTTAAAAGTACACTGCACGGTTGTGTAATAGAACAAAACTAAACACGATTTCTCTTTTCTTCACTCACTGTCTTTCTGTCTTTCCTCCTGCTCACCAAATGTCAAAACATCTCTGCTTCATTGTTGCATTCCTCGTCCTTCCCTCAGCTGTTTATCATCTTCCCTCAAGTCTCTCTGCTCTTTCTCACCCCTTCCACTCCTGTTTGTACCAAGTATCTTTCCATCACTCCTCCTCTTATTCTTCATGTCCACTCTTCTTCTTTTTATCCATAATAATGATAATAATAACGATGATGATAATAATAATAACTATAGCAATAAGGATAATAATTAACTCCGTAATTCATTCTTTTTTTCATTGATGAATCCTCATGTCTGTAAAATGTCAGTCCGACAAACAGTCCAAAATACATTAAATTCACAATAATAATGATGGTGAATAAAACAGAGAAAAGAAAAAATCCTCAAGCTGAAAACGTAACTTCTATTTGCACTGACAAACGGTAAACTTTATATATAATTGCAGATATGCATGTAGAAACACAAACAATATGAAGTGTGTTCATTTACATACAGGTCTATACTGTAGCGTCACCTTTATCCATGATGGGAACGCTTTGTGGAGTGGATTTTATGCATCGAAATGGATTCTTTTTGTGCTATATATACACACAGAGTGTATACATCCTGAGTGACCTCGACACGGTGAAAATTATATATGTGATGGGCTGCAAGTGGGGAGAGATACATTATTGTAAAATAAATAACACCCACACATTTTTCACCTGCAATTATGGAGTGAAATGTGTTTGTCACATACATTCAAGCAATTACGGAGCCCTATTCACGCGCTCCTGTACGTAAGCACCTAATCAGAACACACTGACAGCTGGCACAGTGTGTGTGTGTGAGTGATTTTCAAATTGTCAACACACACACACACACACACACACACTGATATTCATTGGTAATTACTGTCTTTTCACACCGATGGATGATGTTCCTCGTCTCTCGTCACAGGCAGCGTTTTAATGAAGTCATTTGATTGGTTAAGATCAATTCTGATTGACAGGTGACAGAATGGCTCATTTGCACGAAGCTTCAAAGTCTTGAAATCTCCGCGAGATTCCTCTCAAGATGTTAATTTTCCTCCAAACGTTGACGTGAAACAGAGCAGAAACGTCTCCACTCGATTTCTGAGTTGAAGTTAAAATAGCAGGAAAAGGCCTGTAGTAGGCTGCATATAGGTTGCCATGGTAATGGCGTTACTGTTGAGGGGAATCACTTTTTTATTTCTACCCAAACCTTTTTTGTTGTTGTTGTTGTTTTTAAACAAAAAACAAAAGCTACAAATAATTAAAATATAAAACATACAAATATGTGGAAAATTATGTATTATTCTTATTCTTGTTCTTACTCTTATTATTTTTTAACAAACTATATCTAAAAGTAAAGAAAGTTATTGTTAGTTAGTAGTTTTGTTGCTGTTATTGTTTTTTAACAAAAACTAATAAAAGCTACACAGAATTAAAATACAAAATGTACTAATACATGGAAAAATTATGTATTATTCTTAATCTTAGTGTAATAATTATTATTTATTTATTTTTATCAATAAAAAAAACTAAATCTAAAATTTAAAAAAAATTGTTAGTTTTTGTCATTATTGGGGGGTTTTTATAACAAAAACTGACAAAAGTCACAAATAATTAAAAAATAAAATGTACAGATAGGTGGACAAATGATGTATTATTATTATTATTAATTTATTATAATTCTTATTTTCATACTTATTATTGTTATTATTAATTTTCAAAAACTAAATCTAAAAGTAACGAAGAAGTTATTGTTAGTTATTGTTTTTGTTGTTGTTTGTCTTTTTTAACAAAAACTAAAAACTACCACTAATTAAAATATAAAATGTACAGATACATGGAAAAATTATGTATTATTATTTTTGTTATTCTTATTCGTATTATTGTTGTTGTTATTATTATTATTATTATTATTATTATTATTATTATTAAAGAACTAAGCATCACAATCTAATATTTATACATGTTTACTGTTTTATTTAACTACAGTGCAGCCTTTTAGAGCAGAACAAGACAACATTTAAGTTATATTGTAATATTATGATAATGAAAATAGTCCTCGCACACTTAGCTTTTCATCAAAATATTGATATTATATTGAAATATCTATGGGTTTGAATAGTTTGTTTTTTTATCCATAAACCTGCAACATTAAAGAAACCTATACTTAGCTAATACGGTTTGTTCCAGCAGGACAGAGTGAATATAAATCAGAGACCATCATCGTCTTTTAGGTTTAATACTCCTTCTCAGTGGAGTCCTTGAAAACTCATTAACTGAGTGTTAATATATTTCCCAGAGGGCCTTTGTGTCGTACCGTTGTTTGTGTCATTTCTACTAATTTGTCTTTCTCTACATGTTGATGTCACGTCTTCAGTTGGTTCATCAAAGGCTTCCCTCAGATGAGCCTCCTCTTCTTCATCACAAACAAAACACTTCTCTGCCTCTTATCACCTGCTGTTCTGACACTCTGTTACAGAGGGTTAGCGCCTCCCAGTGGACACACGCTCAACTGCAGTCTGATGGCTGACTGCACTGCTTTACTGACTCTATAGTTCATATATTCTCCTCTTAGTACTACTACTACCACCATTATTGTGTTGCTGCTACTAAACTAATACTAGTACAACTATTACTACTGCTATTACTACTACAGCCATTACTACTAGTCTAGCTACTGTTGCTCTAACTTCTACTACTACTACTACTAATACTCTGCTATACCTATTAGTACTATTAATGCTGCTGTTAGAGCTACTACATCTACTACCAGTAGTATGACTACTTTTATTGACACTAGCAATACTAATAGTACAATCACTAGTACTACTACAACTAATACTATAGTTAATACAACTCTACTACTACTGGAAGTGCTGCTATTACTACTCTGCTATGCCTTGTAGTGTTATTAGTACTATTAATGCTGCTGCTAGAGCTACTACATCTTCTACCAGCATTACGACTACTTCTACTGTCACTAGCAGTACTAAAAGTAAAAGGATTAGTTCTACTACAAGTTATGCTATAGTTATTACTACTACTAATATACTACAACTTTTATCGGTAGTAATACTATACACTACTACACTGACTAATATCACAAGTAATACTTTTGCAACTATTGGTACTACTACTGCACGGATGCTCCTAGCAGTAGTACGACTACTTCTACTGACACTAGCAATACTAATAATACAAGCACTAGCACTATTACTACTACAACTAATGATATAGTTGCTACAACTCTACTACTACAACTTCTATTTTTACTATTACTACTTTACACTGCTACACTGACAAATATCACAAGTAATACTTTTGCAACTATTGGTACTACTGCATGAATGCTCCTAGCAGTACTGGTAGTACTTGTAGGCTACTACCACTGCCACCAAGTAGTACTACTTGTACGAACATTAACACTAATACTGCTATAATTACACTGCTGCTACACAATATTTTCTATATACTATTACTTCTGATCCTACAGATACTACTGCCCCTATTTTTTCTCGTGGTATTACTCTTGGTACTACTACTAAGTCTGCTGCTGCTGTAGAAAATACCGATTACATCTACTTCTACTACACTGCTGCCAGTACTAGTACAATTGCTGCTTGTATTATTAATTCTACTCTGACTAGAATAGTCCTGCTGTACCTCTGCTACTACTCTGTACTTGTAGTTTTAAAGAGATATCACTACAGTAGATAACAGTAGTGAATGTAACCGCGGCACAACAGTACATGATGGTGTGACTCCAGCTGTGGTCACATGTGTGGTGAGTGTATTTGGCTGCACTTGACGTTAAACTGGGAGCATCAATCATTAGCTCTGTGTGTCTCTATGAAAACACCACTGTGTTTGTTCAAGGAAGGAACAGTTTCAGTTTGCTTTGAGGGATCAGGAAGAGAGACCAGAAGGTTGATAGTTCAAATCCCAAGTTCACGACTAACCTTTTAGTTTATACCCCAGAACAGCCCGAAGAAGAGAACAAAAGTATCAAAGGAGATGTGATGCCGTATCTATCGTCAGTGTTTTCTCAGCTGCTAGAAGACAAATAGAGAACAGAGAGGTCTTTCCTGTCATGTTGTCACTGAATTCAAGTTGTGTGTTCAGGGAAAATATTTACTGTAAAACAGCAGCACCTGAGGGGTAAAAGCTCCCATTGTGTGCATTCATAAAAACAAATCAAATTTGCAGTATTGACCTCAAACATGGAAGATTATCCTGCACATTTTTTGCTAATTGTTGTTCATTGACATTAAATTTATTTTATTAGCTTGTTTATATGTGTATATTTCATTATTTAACAGTAAAATAACTATTAACTAAGTTTATAAATGTGTCAAAGAGTCCAGTTCATAATTCCAGAAATGTGTTGCATTGTAAATATACTGTATATAAAAGTATATATTATAATTAATTAACCTGACACGGTGTGAATTCTAATTGAAGAAGTACATCTTTCTAAACTAAATGTGTGTATTTGTGTTGTCAGACTCTTGCAGATTGAAGGCCGCCAGCAGCTGCTGACTACTGAGCTTTTCCATCTTCAGGAGAAGAAGAAACAGACCGAACAAGAGCTGAAGAGAAACTCCAGCCTTCAGGCGTCCACTGTAAGTGACCACAGCAGGAAACTGTTATCATACACACTGGTCACAGTGGGTTAAAAAAAACAACAGCAGCCAATTAGACTGTTATCAGACCATTTAAGCGTGCAGTGGTTAACCTCATTGATGTGGGTCTTATCATCAATTCACGTGGGAGATCACCAAAAGAAGGAAGAAAAGTACAAAACAAAACAGTACTTTCACACAGCGGACCGAGTTTCACTTTCACTTTTGAAACATATTCATTTTGAGCCAAAACGTAATGTTTTTCACTAAACTTAACTAAGTGTTTTTGTTTGTCTAAACCTAGAGAAGTTGTAGTTTTGTGGCCTAAAGCTTAACAAGCTGTTTTGTTTGTGTTCAAAATGTAACGTTTCATTCAGTTTTACTTGTTGGAACTTATTGGTTTTAAGTTTCGCTTTCACTTTTACAACGTAGTAGGCGTAGCAGGCCCCTACTGACCCACATCTATGATGCTTATAGCGAGCGATAACGCAATTATGATGGACTGAATCGGTTGCCAAAACTGACAAAAAATATCATGTCAAAAAGTAAGCAAATAAGAGAAGACGTATAAACTTTAGGCTTTGTCAAAATGTGTTATTTGGTGATACATATTGCCCAGCAAACACCGGACTTTTAACCAGGAGATCCGTGTTCCAGACCGTTGGTTGACCGGTGTTTTCTTTTGTAGGTTAAGTTACTGATGTTTGATTGCTGTATTTCCTAATAGCAGCTCCTATAAAAGCCTATCAGTGAAACTCTTGTCCATTATTTTCCTCCCCAGTTTCAGCTGTGTGCTTGTCGGGAGCTTCAAGCCTCCGTCACTGAGCGTTTGCTCCAATCAGAGAGTTTGGTGTTCCAGGAGGAGGCACTGAGCGCGCTACGTAACCTGCTGACCCAAGACCTGCAGAGGTACCAGGACGAGACGCAGAGACTCACCTGTTTCACACAGAAAATACTCAAACAATCCCACAGGTACCTAAACGCCACATCCTGTCTCAAAACGAACTGACCAGAATTGATTTAGTTTAACTTTGATCGACTTTACATTATTCAAAAACCTGTTGTTTTCTTACTAGAAAACAATTTAAACATTGCACTTTTCCTTCAGAGCGGAAACGTCTAACAGCAGACGGAGTGATCGCACCATGCTGGGAAACAACGAGACAGAGCAAGAAAACAACATGGTACAGTTCTACTCAGCATCTAAACTCACAGCACCCACAGCTCCTCTCTGATCTGTTGTCTCAACTCGCTTTAGGTTGTTCTCAGAGGTTTATTCTGCCTGCTCGTTCTTGGCACAGTCAAACCTGTAACAAACAATGCCTAACGGTATTTATTGTTTGTATGTTGGTGTTTTTTTGGGCCTAACAAACCAGACTAACAACGCACCTAACCCAAGCTACCATTCTGCAGGGTTAGGGTTCAGCTTAAAGCTCCAAATACAGTAGGTTTGGACATTTTAAATTCAGCTTCATGGCCCAAACAGAATGCACCTTAGACACAAAAATGCAAGGAACAATATGAATGGTCCCACTCTGCCCATTAATGTCCTCACTAAAACAAAAGCAATTAATTTCCATTGCATTTTTATGTCCTTGGGGCAATAATAATAACAATCAATGTTGTTGTTTTTTAGACAGACAGACCCTACAGTTTTTTTTTATATAGGCCCATACTAAATGGTTAAGATGTCGCTGCATGGTAAAAGAAAAATACAAACCATGTACTGTTATTATGTAGTAATAGATTAGTATACCAACATATGTCAATTTATTACCATAATTATAAGTAGTGGTATTACTAGTATTAGTATTATTCCATGTATTTAGTATAGATATTTACCATATTTACAGTACGCTTCTATCTTAGAAATGGTGTGAAAATCATACTGATGTATTTTCTTTTTGCATTTATTTTTCATCAAATATTTAATGGAACAACAGTAAATATATGATAATATTAAATTATATTAACATTTACTATGAAATTAGTAGTATTACTAGCACTAGTATTATTTCCATGTATTTATTGTAGATATTTACAGTACTGTAAGCTACTATCTCAGAAATGGTGAAAAACATAATGATATAACTTTTCATCAAATATATTTTGGAATAACATTAAATATATGATATTAACAAATAACAACAGTGAATGTTAGGTTATTTTAGGTTGAGTTTTTTTTTTTATTTCATAAAAAGTATTATCTTTAGCATAACTACTTTTACCAGTAAAGGACAATTCAACCGTTTGGTAGAGCATGTTTATAGACATTAGAAAAATTATACTTATTAAATTATTTCAGCATATATATAATGGAATAATATTAAATATATGATACTAACAAATTATATTAACAACAGTGAATAAGTTCATACGTTTTTTTTTTATTTCATAAAACTTATCTTAGCATCACTACTTTTACCAGTAAAGGACAATTCAACCATTTGGTAGCTCATGTTTTTAGACAGTCAAACTGTAGCTTTACTACCTTTACCATAAAAGGACAACTGAACCATTTGGTAGAGCATATTTTTATAAAATGATTTGCATCTTATTAGACTCTCACGCTATTAATACTACATCACTTGCTCCGTCTGTCTAATAACACGGGTTTACATTGGAGTTAGTTGAAAGACCTAAGATGTGAAACTGTCCATAATATGACAAGTATGCAAAAGAACTTTAAGTATAAAACACAGCCTGCAAGAAAAATGATGTTGGTTTGGACTTAAACCAAATCTAAAATATTTTAGTTCAACAAGTTCAACTTATAGTAGATGAGATCTAACCAACAAAGTACAAATAAAATGCGAAGAGAAACCTCTCAGTGCAGTTTGGTTGAGGTAGAACAGTACCACTGTGTCTTTGTCTACCTGTGCGAGCGTGCATGTGTGCGTGCGCGTGTGTGTCTGGCATTGGTCCAGCTGTTGTCAGTCTTTCTCAGACAGTCGGAGTGGAGACAGAGGAAACATCTGCCTGCTCATCTGGCTCTGTCTGTCACACACACAGATACAGACCTACACACACACACACACACACACACACATACATATACATACCCACAGCATCATCTCCCTAAAAAAAACAACAACAAAAAAATCCCATAATAGACTGACACAGTTGTGACAGGAAACGATGAGGGAAGAAACCTGGTTTGGAGTCTTATTATAACAGGAAACCTGTCAAAGTGTCACCACAATTTAACTTGTGAAGCTTAAATACAAACAGGAGACAGGCCGGCTGCCAACATGCTGCAGCTCCTGCACAGAAACACAACACGGATCAGGCTCATCCTTTTCAGTTTCTGCAGATTTCCATTGAAAAATAGGAATTAAAAGTGAAACTGCACCAATAATCGATCATTTGAATGGCTTTTGAGAAGATTGTGAAAGGTGGTTCATAAAGTTCATAGTTTGCTTCTTCACATTTAGCAGCTGAATTCACACACGATTAATTTCAATGGATTACAATGGACAATTAAGACTCAACCCATCTGTAGATACTTCTCAAACTAATCCTCCAGTGTAATCTAATTCTCTTCTGTCATCTATATGATTCAAAACACTTGTATTTTCACTAAAACAGCTAACTACTGTACACTAACTTTACAGTGTCACTTGTGTAATCTCATACATAAATGGGCAAAATATGTTGCGTGGCAATGCCTTCCAAAATTGAGGGGATTCAGACCCTCGACACCTTCGGTCTCACGCTTCGTCCTGCTAATCTAGACGAGCCGCTGTGCCCTAAGAGAGGCTCAGTAACCTTTTTATCAGATTATTTGAGGTTAATCTCTCAGAAAATGAGCCAGGATTTGTATAATCACACATCATTTTGATTAGATATAAATCTAATAGATTCAGATCAGATTTAATGAATAGGTTTTTGTAGATTCAGTGATCCATCCTAGATTGGCAACTTTTATAGCGCACACACAGCCGTCTGCTGAATGGGAGCTACTGTATGTCCTGTGTTCTCTCATATTAGAGGTTAAGGCCTCAGCGGCACAACATGCTGTAGAACTGCATTGTGCGTAATAATCATAATAATTATTAGAAGTAATAAGAGCTCAAGTTATAACTATAAATGTGTAAATTACAGTGTAAGACCCGGCATTGTCTGTTTATGGATTTATGAGAGGAGCAGCTGGATGAGCTCAACACTCTTAGTAATTATCAAAAACGTATAAATCTCTCAGAAATAAAGAAACTCTGTTCTATAAAGGGACACAGGTGCAATTAGGCATCAGTTGAGGACATCTGGGGTGTAAAAAAAAAAAAGCCTCTGCAGCTTTATGCTCATGGGAAAATGTTTGGGGCAAAAATATGTTTTGTAAAGATCAGCCTGGGATAAATTTAGTTTTATAATATTGTAATTGGGTTCCATTGTATAGGAACAAATTCAGTGCTCGGTTCTTAAGTGCATGAAAAGGTCAACACACAATTTTTGTGTATTTCTTCTGGGTTAATATTTATGATATAAAAGTATTTGTTTTACAAAATGTTGCACTTTTATTAGGGCTGTCGGTCGATTAAAATATTTAATCGCACATTTTTTATCCGTTCAAAATGTACCTTAAAGGGAGATTTGTCACGTATTTAATACTCTTATCAACATGGGAGTGGGCGAATATGCTTGCTTTATGCAAATGTATGTATATATTTATTATTGGAAATCAATTAACAACATAAAACAATGACAGATATTGTCCAGAAACCCTCACAGGTACTGCATTTATTATAAAAAATATGCTCAAATCATAACATGGCAAACTGCAGCCCAACAGGCAACAATAGCTGTCAGTGTGTCAGTGTGCTGACTTGACTATGACTTGCCCCAAACTGCATGTGATTATCATAAAGTGGGCATGTCTGTAAAGGGGAGACTCGTGGGTACCCATAGAACCCATTTTCATTCACATATCTTGAGGTCAGAGGTCAAGGGACCTGTTTGAAAATTGCCATGCCAGTTTTTCCTCACTAACATTTAATGTACGTTTGGAGTGTTATTTAGCCTCTTTCCCGGGAGGCTAGTATGACATGGATTCACATTTTCTGTAACAGTTTGTACTGTTGCTCTACCGACAACATACCCTTACTAAGCTGCTTTTAGCTCTCCATATTTAACACATCACTAATAGACATATTTGACAGGCTCACCCAGTGATCAAAACATCTGAGCTCATTTCTGTTATTCCCATGTGAAATCCAGACATCCAGGATTAGTTTGACCAGATTTCAGCCTGATTTGTAACAAATATTCCAGTTGAAGGGATAATTGTCGGCTAAGCAAAGTGTAAAAACGGGCCGGCCTTAAGGCGAGGACAGAGCGCCGGTTGGTAAATAATCTCTGTTATTTACAGTCATGGAGAGGGGAGGAGTGGGGGGGGGGGAAACACAACAACAACACAGGAACATATTGCCAAGCAGATTGCTTCGGGCCAAACGGAGCTCGACGTTTTGCTCTCTGTGAGAGACGTATGTGTCCAACACAAGACTGCCGCCACTAATTGGTTATTTATTTTATTTTTTATTACGCTGTCGTTTCCTCTCTCCCTCTCTGCTGCCGTGATAATTTTGCTTTTGTGTGTAGCGATGTTAAGGTGATGTGTGTCTCGCAGTAATAACTCTGAGTTCAGACTGTGAGAGGTTTCTGTGTGAGGAGAAAGTGACGAAAAGTGAAATATGAAGTGAGAAAAGTTGTTAGCTCTTTGAATCTACAGTTTGAATTGAAGAAAGTGAGAAGTAGAGTCAAACACACGCGTACATACATGGCCACATGAAACAGTGGCAGGAATGTTAACAGTAATTCTCTTCTCTCAGCTGTCTTTAAACAAATTTTCTAAGACAAACTAGAAAACAACAAAAATTAACTTGAAAACAACCAGGAGAAAGTACAAAACACCCCTGAATACAACCCAAAGAAGCTAAAACACAGCTATGAACAACCTAAAGTAGAGAGAAACTAATCTGAAGAAGCACAACAAGAACCCCAAAAGCCAGAAAACGACCACAAACAACAATGAAAAGGTAGAAAACTGCCCGAAGACACTAAAAAACAACCTGAATAAACTAAAAAGCAACTGTAAAGGCCAGAAAATAACCAGGAGAAGCTACAAAACATCCAGGAGAAGCTTCAAAATAATCAAGAAAAGCTACAAATCAACCAGAAGAAGTTGAAAAACAACCAGGTGAAGCTACAACTCATCTCCCCACAGGCTTACGCCTGGCGGAGATAATGAAATGTTTGAAAGTGTTTTGGCTAAAAATGGAGGTGGCTGGTTTGGTCCCGACAGATGATCAAATTTATTGTTCCCAACATGAAGAGTTTCTATAGTTCGGTGTGCAGATGGCCAAGAGCTGAATGTCTGTGTGATCTCTGAGTAAACCAGCCTGTCTATCACAGAAATCCATGTAAACTCTCACAAACATGTCCAACACCTTCCACACCAAATTACATTTCTCTTAGTGTAATATGCAGGAGACGGAGACACGGCAGTGTATAGTTAAAGGGGCATTCCACTGATTTTTCAAAATTTGAATGGAAAAGCTGCATTTCAAACTTGAAGCTTGGAGGTTTATCAGACAGGGAGGGTTTAACAAAAAGCAATGTTGAGTTGCATTATGGGAAATGTAGGATACAAGGTTTTTTGCAGCTTGAGATAACTGGACTAAAATCAGGTTTTCGGCCTCTGCTGCTTCAATTTCCACGATTCTAAGTCGCTCAATTTTCAATTATTCGTGCAAGAAAATGTGTTTGCTCTAGCAAGTAGAGCAGAATTGTTTTCCAAAAAACACAAAATGATCTTTCATGCTCAATATTGTATGTTCACTTTTCAATTATTGGAGAAATATTAGCGGTCCTCATGCTCACCGCCTCTCCTGAACCGTTATTCTGGGGGAAAACCCCTGAGCACTTCTGCACCAAACATCAGGGAGGCATTCACTGTAGTTCCCAGGATGCATTGCTGTTATATATGTGGGTCAGATGGTGTACAGCTCTACACCATATGTCTGTACTGTAGTGAGGCCACAGGGAATGGAGGACCAATGTGTGTGCGTGGACAGGACTTTAGGGAATATGGACCTGGTTTTCCTGAATGAAGCTGTCTGCCCGTCTTTCTGTGTGATTGCTCCGTTTAGTTGAATGTTGGTTTCTCCATCTTTAAATTCAGATTTCTTGTGCAGGTTTAGAAACATAATTTCCCAGAAAAATGACAGCAATGATTGTTCAAACGGCTTAACAGCGCAAATTACTTTAACGCAGACCGTCTCCCAGTGTCTTGAGGACAGGTTCAGGGTAGATGGATGTGTGGACAACGTTGTGTCTCCCACCAGCCTTGGTTTCTTTGAGCCATAAACACAATCTTTCTAAAACCTTAACCAAGTAGCTTTGGTTTGCTAAACTTAAAGTACTACTGTTGTGTATTTGTTCTACCATTGGGGCGCCAGATCAGCAAGCGCTCATTTGGGTTGTTTGCACTGACGAACAAGTCCTCATTTAAGCGTGAGGACTTGCTTGACTTCCAGATGTCCATGTGTACAAAATTTCGGAGAAAATGTAGTTCAAAATCATGTGAAAATGTGTGTTTTAATTAGTTGTATATTACCAGAAAAATAGAAACACCTGTACAATGTTATGCAAACCAATAAATTAGCGCTCAAATAACTATAAAAAAATATATATATATATATATATATATATACTGAGACTATAGGATCTTGACCTGATTGTTGAGAAACTCATCACAATAATTGTACAGTACATAAGGACAGAAATACAAGAGCACACACATTTCATCACTGAGTGTGTCCCCGTCTCCTCATTCCACGAGTCCAAACTGAGTGCGCTCGGCTCACAGGGCAGAAATAATAACATTAAAAATCATCAGCTCAGAGCTAATCCCACCACGGCCTGTAAACATTTTAATACCGGGGTGATTAGCAGCGATCCTAAACCCCAGCCCTCTCGGTCCTCCCAGGACCCGGCTCCTCTCCCACCCCAGCCATGGCTCACCGTCCCTGGGGGAGGCTGTCAGGCGAGACCCTGGATTAAGGCCACTCAGTGCTTTGGACCCTCGAGCCCCGAAAGTTAAACCCCTGGACGCCCGCCACTTCATTTCTCTAAGTGGCATCGGTCTTCTTGTTATGATGTTAATTAAAGTTGGATTTAATCAAGTGGATTTTTGGCAAAAAAAATAAATACAAATTCTGTTCTTTTTCTCTATTTTTAGTGTGGGAGGAGTTGTTTTTCTATTATTTTGTAGTCTATCTGTTTATATATTTATCTGTCTTTTTATTTCTGTGTGAAAAAGTGGGATGTTTTGGGGGAGAGGGGGATTTTTCAGATGAGCGAGCAGATGTTGCACTTCCTCAAGAGGGATTTATGTCAGGATAGGAACACACACACACAGACACACACACTGGGCTTCACGTCATTATGTATGCATATCAACAGCCAACAACATCTACACACTGTAAAGACAGGAGAGAGAAAAACACATTATTAACGTGCTGCTTTCAAGGAATCAGCACGGAATGATACCGAAAGTGCAAAGGAAATAGAAGTCATAGCCGTGGTTTGTGGTTATTATATCACGGCTATGAACCAATCACATTGCTTGATTTGAGCGACCCATTTTATAATGTCTGTAATATCACCCACCACTAACCTGTGCTGCTCAGACTCCTGGCTAACAGTGTTTTGGGTTCACCTCTTTCAGCATGCGCCCGAGTCTACTTCCACCCAATCACCAATTAGTCCTCACCAGACCACCAAGGAAGAAGAGGCCTGGAGAGCCAGTAATAAGAAACCAGCTGCAGGCCTGTCCCGCAGGTCAAACCTGCACCGAGCCGGCAGCGTCAAAGACCTGATCGGTAAATTCTCCGGTCCGGATGACGCCTCTTCTTCCGGTTCCCCACAGAGCCCTTCATCGGGAACAGGACTAGTCCCGAAGTCTGCTTCTGCAGCGACTGTCGAGTCTCCAAAGTCCAAGTCAAGTCCGTCCATGCCGAGCAGTGTCAGACGAAACGAGGGTTTGCTTCCCAGCATCACTGTGACCCCTCCGTTCAGGATGATCAGTCAGGCTCAATCAGCTCAGAAAGGCACCGTTAATAGTAAGATCACTGCGAGGATCGATTGTCCAGTAGGAGGCAGCGCAGGGAAGACCGATTCAGAACCGAGGAGAAAAACACAAACCACAGACTCCGGTAGAGACTCGGTGGCTGACTCCGGCATGGGATCGGTAAGCAAAGGCCGACCACTTCGACGTCCTTGCATGAAACGAACATCTCTGCATCTTCTCTGCGTCAAGACGGCACAACAGCATGGCACTGCAGCTTTTTTAAACGCATCTCCTTGCATGATTAAAGCGCCGTTCGCAATCCGCATGACGACGTGAAAGCATGAACCACGTCTTCAATCGTACTAATCAAAATTGCTACAAACTGTCGCTTACGTATTTAACTCTAACGTCCTTTTGATTCTTTCCCCATAAATGAGCTTCAAGTGTTTTTGGCTTTTGTCTAAACTAATAGCAACAACCTTCACGCTATGACTGTGTTGATTTGACTGCATGATTGCAGTTATAGGGACATATTACATACTTTTGTGCATTTTTGCATTCTGTTTGCTTGAGTTTCTGTCTGATAATTTGCTTGAAAATAGTCCGGCGGCTTATTGTGGCTTATTATCTGCAGTATGTGCCGAGGTGGGACGAAGCCGAATCTTGGCTATGAAGTCAAAAGTAAAGATGGACAAGTTCTTCCAAGCCAAGCCAAGTGTATATGCTGAGTGTTTTCACCCCACCAGTAGATGTAGTTTTCTATATTTCTATGTTTCACCCAGGTTTATTTCATCCCTCCTTCCTCACCTTCTTCCCCTTCTCCTCCAGGAGTCCGAATTCGACTCGAACAAGCAGCCAGACAGCCCGTCAGAGGAGGATCCCACCACGCCCCAAGCTGAGCCGACCAGTCAGAACCCGAAATATGAGCTGTACCTCAACAACGGGAGCAAGACCAACGGGGTGAGTGGCAGGGATGCAGATGGTCCAGGAGGAGGCGGCGGGACGGTGGGGGAGAATGGCCCCCGGCCGACCCGATGGGAGAGCAACCGGCTGGGGCCGAACCATTATCGAGGGTCCCTGGAGTCCCTGGCCTCACGGGACTGGGACTCTACGTCTGACAGGGTGGGTGAGGCGGACCGTGGACTTTGTGTATGTGTGTGTATGATTCAGATCCGGGAGATTAGGGATAGTTTTTATGATAATCAGATATCTGTCATATCTGTGATTCCAGAAACACAGAACCAGTTATTAAACAGTGCCATCTCCTGGACAAAACAAGTGACAAAAATCTGCAGATGCAATGACATTTAAAGTGTCATTTTCCTTTATTCTAGTGCATATTCTGTCATGTTTCAAAATGCTGATGCTCACTCCTACAAAAATCTTGATCTCTCATCGCACAAAAATACGAATTTTTATGTCAAAGTTACTTGGTAAAGTGGAGATGTTTGCTGGGGTTATTACAAACTTTATTAAAACCAGAGTTTCTCTCTGTTGTCTGGTCTTTAACCTTGTCTTTAGAAAGAAGACCCCCAACCATTAGTGTCCGAGGTTTCATGTTAATTGAAGATCTCTTTTATCCTGAATTTAATTAAATCCATTTTTTTTATTTGCAAATAATAACTTTTCATAAAGCATTGCAAAATGACATGATTAACATACAGTAATACAGTAAATGACAAAAATAGAAATCCTGCAATAGTGCATCTATCATGTCTTTTCCAACTACTGCAACCAACTCACTTTGCAATAATTTAACACACATAAATCTTCATAATGTCATAATCCTGTTGAAGCGATACATATCTTATGCAGCATTGCTATAATAAAACGTTTCCTTTCCAGTCGTTGAACAACGCCATCACCTGGACAAAACACAAATTCAAGGTTTCTCATTGGCCGTCCTGAGTCACAATATTCAATCATATCGGAGTTTCTCAACTTCTTCTGGAATTTTTATGTGTTTTCGAATCCTATAATTCTGAAGACAACAAAAAAAGATCTTAATTATGGTTGAGAAACTCTGAATTATACAATGATAAAATGATCTGACATCAAATCTAATCAATGCAGTATGTTTAAATTATAATAAATGATACAAATACAAGTATTTACTGTAATATATCTGCCACAGTAATTTACCACATAATAATCATTAGTAATTAACAGCCAGTTATATCATCCTGTTTAGATAACAAGAAGTAATTAATCTACCATTAGCTATAACATATTTCCTGTTTTGTAATAATCTGTGTGTTAAAGCTTCACTGTCAAGCTTAACATGTCTCTTCATCACGTGTTCAGATGTGTTTGATTATTACAATTTAATTTGTTGAATTTGATTTGAATATCAGTTAGGAAACTTAGTATATCAGTGTTAGCTGTATTACATGAACAGGATTGTTGTCCACGTTTAATAAATATAGCAGTTTACAACTTTGTCTTTGCTTCTGTTTATGAACTTTTTCATGCAAACCAACAATCGTGTCTTGATCTGTACTTCTGAATTGGTTTTCAGTCTGCACTCTGATTGCATTGATTCTGTCGGTTTTTCTTGTGTCTCTCTCATTTTGTAGTTCTGTTGTTTGGTATTAATCACAGTTATGTTGTTTGTTTGTTTGTTTACAGTATGGTGTTGTCGACAGCCCTCCCAGAGTGTTCAACAGTCCGTACGCCACAACGGCCTCCATGGATTACAACCCCACGTACCGAATGTCTGATTTCAAGGTTTGTAGTGGAAAAACTGATTCTTATTTCTATATCTTATATACATTGTTTTTGATTGTATTAGTTCTTCTTATCTTTTCAGGATTGTTTGTTTTTATAAATACTCTTAATGTCACATAAACATAATAAATTGATACCATCAAAATTTGGTTGTAAACAAAACCCTTCAAATGCTCCAAATTTTAACTGAAACCATTGTTTTGTCTAAAATAAAATAAAAATAGCATGTATTTGCAACTGCCAAACTAATGTTTTAAATGCAGGTTCAGCACCAGCAAGTCTTACAGAATCTGTGAAAATGCTGAGGAGGATTTGAAAAGCATCATTGCATTTTATCCATACATATTCTCACATGTACGGAAGCCCTGAGAGGCAAGTGTGGAAAAAACTTCTGGAGATCTATTTTTCTAAGTCTGATCTAAATTGATTTCTCTCCTGTGTTTATGACTTAAAAAATTCATCTGTGAATCAGGTGAGAAAAAAAGTTTTGCCAGGTGGAAAAAAAAAAATTGGAAGGATGATTTTTCTAAGTTACTTTTTTTTTTTTAAATCTGTGAAAACAAGTGAATTTTTTTTTTTTTTGGAAGCTGAATTTTAGTTTTTTCTTAGTGTTGTTTTAATTTTGGTCACAAGAGGCTGAAGTGCAACACTACCCCATGTTCTCAATAGGAATAAGAGCATTCGTGTTTTCTCTAATGGCAGATTAGCGCTGATTAAAATACATTTCTAGCCAAAAGAAAGACCTGACAGTAATGCTACATAATTTGCTAATGCACAATAGTAGGCCTACCTTGTGTTTGGAGTGCATGGAGAAATTAAAACTCACCTGGAAGAAAACGTGCATGCGTTTAGTCCTTTTTAGAACATGGAGTAGTAGTGCACTTCAGCCTCTTGTGGCTGAAATGAGTATTGCAACAACAAACACTTGATGATCCTGTCAAAAGAAAAAAGATTTTCAGCTGACACAACTTCTTTTTCATCGGTTTTCATAGATTAAAAAAAAAAGTATTTTAGGAAAATGACCCTGAAAATGTTTTTTTGTTTTTTTTCACCTGGCCATTTTTTCCTCTTCCTGTTTGACAAAAAAAATTTAAAGAACTTAGAAAGATTATCCTGGCAAAACCTTTTTATCCACCTGTTCTTAAGTCATAAACACAGGAGAGAAAACCCTTTTAGATCAGACTTAGAAAATGGATCACCAGGATTATTTTTTTGATCACTTGCCTCTCAGGGCTTCCGTACACATGTGAGTTTTCAGGGACAATCCTGGTCTTCTGAGGTTGACATTCTTCAGCAGGGTACTGACCCTCCTCTCTCTGCCCCCTTCCTCATTTCCAGGCTCCTGGTGGACTGTCTCCTTCCACCTCAGAGATGAACCTGTACAGCTACAACAGTCGCAGCGCCAGTCCGGTTGGCATGCACAACTTCAACACCGGCCACACCCTCAACACCGGCCATAGCTTCAACACCGGCCACAGCTTCAACACCGGCCACAGCTTCAACACCGGCAACACCTTCAACACCGGCAACACCTACAACACCCCTCGCCCCCGTTTCTCCGCCTACGACACTCTGTTGAAGAAGAGGTCCGAGGTCACCAGCACTGTACGTTTACTCACACACAAAACAGATAAAACACTCTCTATCATCGCGTCCGCGTAATGTTTTTCCATGTTTTTGTCGCTACAGATGGCACCCACCACCCACTACAGTATGCGCTCTAACACTGTGGGGGGGCCCCATAAAAAAGACTACATAGAGGAGTTGACCAAACAGATGGACGCCTGCCAGAAGGTAGGCCCCACCTGATCCATTTTGGGGTTCATACATACTGTATGTAGTCCTGCTGTAAGAATGTGGTTTGTTACCACAAGTAAGAAAATATTTTGACGGTATGTGTGTGTGTGTGCGTTCTCTCTAGCGTAACCAGTTCCTGGAGGCGGAGAGTGTGGTGATGGAGAAGGAGAGAAACCAGATAAGGTCAGACATGATGTTATTTTTCTTATTTATAATCTTGTTTTTGATGACCTCCACTGGTGGAATTTGTCACCTCGCTTCAGTGATGTAAAGTAGGCATGGTCAGTACACTGTGAGATCACAGGTGGGTGTGGTTGAGTGTGATAGATTGGAAACCTTTAACCAGACGAGGTTGGTAAAACTATGCTTTTCAGCTAAAGGCTGGCCCACACTGCAGATTTTGAAAATGTGAGAGACCCCACACATAACGACATGTTAAATCGCGGCTTTGCTGACGATTGTCTTAACTTACTAAGTAAGTAACTTAACACTGAGATGAAAAGCATCGTTTGACTGGCTTTCTCTTTTGAAGTCTTTGAATTTGTAGTCTTTTTGCACTTGTTACCACGCTACCAAGTGATGTCACGGTGTACTGACCGCACCCTCAGTGCACTTATTCATTGCAGAAAGGTGAGAAAGAGATTCTTAACGTACTCAAAGTTGCCTTCACTCCTCTCTGTCATCTCAGTGTAAACGTCTGAAAACTGTACTCTGTCTCCCTGTGAAGGTTTGAGATGCGCGGCCTGCTGGTGAACAACGAGGACCTGCTGAGGACCAACACTCAGCTGAACAACGAGATGAAGAGGACGAGAGAGCAGATGATAGAGATGGAGAGAGAGAACCGAGAGATGGGCGAGAGATACAGAGAGATGGAGGTGTGAGCAGATGAATGGATGGATGGACTTATACTGTACTTATCCGTGTGTTTGCATTGCTGACTCTTTTCCTGTGCTTCACAGATTGAGGTGAAGGACGCCCGGGACGTGATGGTGGAGGCCAACACTCAGGAGTACGCCTTCAATTTTCTCCAGCAGTCTCTCAAAAACAAGATCCAGGATGCTGAGGTACACAGCAGCTCGAAAAAAACACTTTTTAATTTCCATCATCTCCAGACAAGCTGAGCTAGGAGGGAGTCTGCAGAACCGAATTTCATATTACCAAGCAGGGCGGTGCAATCCCGTGGGTCTGATGCATGTTCATTATGTCGAAGAAAATAACTCTGGATTCAGCTATTAGTGAATTTTGCAACTTTTAGGACATAAGGATTTAAATGAGGGCTATTTAAGTGTTCGTATTGGGAAGTTGATTTACCTAAAAAAACATTATCCTCTGATTTACAGACGTCTCTTTATACATTCATGGCTATGGACTCATTGGCGTTTACAGTCCAAAAAGGCGGCAGCGCTACCGCATCGCCATATAGCGGCCATTATATAAAAAACACCAGAGTTTCGCCTCTTTGCTTCTATACTCTTTGGCAGAGCTCTGAACTGTGTGTTTGTGTGTGTGTGTTGTGTTCAGGACAACCTGGAAAAGCAGACGCAGCATGCCCAGACGCTGTCTGAGAAGTTGTGGCTGACAGAGAGACAGCTGGAGGACCTGGAGGTCGACAGAGACACCAGCGACAAGAAGTCATCCGAACTCAACAACACCATCTTCAGACTGGAGACAGAGGTAGACAGAGATGCTTTCATTTGACCTTTACTGGGAACCGTCATTAAGAAAACAAATCCCTGCAGTTAAACCCAGGGAAGCACAAATATGTGTACCTACAAATGTATGTTTCTGTGTGTCTCCAGCTGGGTGAGGCCCTGCTGTTGACCACGCAGGCTTCAGCCGAGCTGAACCTGCAGCAGAAGCTGCGTGAGGACGGCGCGCAGAGGGTGGAGGAGCTGGAGGAGACTCTGCTGGAGAAGGAGCAGGAGGTGCAGAAACTGCAGCTCATCGTCAGCAGACTGCAGGGAGAGGTATGCTCACTTGTGTAATACTAATATATGTAATAATTTCACACTTGTAACATGCTTGTGAGGTATTCTAGCATCTTGGTTAGATAGAAAGAAAGCTGCTGCTTCTAAATAATAGCTGAGAACACCTTGGGTATGAATGCAGCCTCAGGATCTGTGTGTGTTTGTGTGTGTGTGCAGGTGTCTGGTAAGCTGATTGATAAGGAGCGGACGCTGGAGGACGAGATCCAGCTGAGAGAAAGGATCCAGCTGCAGTGTAAGCAAGCGGAGAGGACAGTGGAAGACCTCCACATGGAGCTGCAGAGCACCAACCAGGCCAAAGATGACCTGGCCAAACAAGTCAAACAGGCTCAGGTAAATCATTTGATAGTTGGAGTTTTTATGCTTCACCTAAAATAAATTATTAGATTATTTTTAAAGTAAATAAAAGTGGTATCAGATTTAAGGAATAAAGCTGGTGTGATTGTTGGCAAATCCCATGAAAAGACCAAAACCAACAATGTGGTGGTCAATCTCTCAATACTTTAGGACTTACCCTGTTTTTCAGCTCATTTGTTCCTACTTAAGACTGAAGTCATTATTTTTAGGCTGAATAATTTCCTAAAACATCTGGGCACTGTACTATTTAGCCAACATTATAGAAACAGGATGAAATCGTGCATTTGTTAGGGACTGTTTTCATCTGCGGATTAATACACATTCGGTGCTTTAGTACTATACTATTACTTTTTTAATGACTTTACCTGTATGGGATTTCAGACTGCTGACCAATCTTAAAAAAAAAAGTAGGGCTGTCAAAGTTAACACAATAATCACGCGTTAACGCAAATTTGTTATAACGACACTAATTTCTTTATCGCATTAATGCAACTTTGTGATTTTTAGATTGTAGCCAGCTCAGTTTTAAAGCTATAGTGAAGATATTGGTATGATAGGAAACTAGTAAAACCTAAGGAATCCATTGGTACCAACCATGTCATACTACAGAGCATTCTCCAGGGCAGCTCCTAGGCTTTGGAACTCCCTCCCACAACATATTAGAGACTCTGATTCCCTCACCCTATTTCAGTCCCGCCTCAAGACCCATCTCTTCTCCTCTGCCTACCTCCTGTTGATAAGAGTATTATATACTTGACAAATCTCCCTTTAAGGTACATTTTGAATAGATAAAAAAAATGTATGATTAATTTGCGATTAATCCCAATTAACTATGGACAATCATACGCTTAATTGTGATTAAATATCTTAATCTATTGACAGCCCTAAAAAAATGGCAAAAAAAAATTCCCTGAATGTTTCTTCCTTGAAGTGAACTCTTCCTATTTCCAGCTGTAGATCAAACAGTATCCACAGCGTGTTGGCATACATGACCTCATGATTCAAACAGAGATGTCCACTTGAATTAATCAGTCATGCAAACCATCAGAATTTGGGGTTAATGAGGTATTAATTATGCAAATCCTGTTTAGCAATCAGCGTGCTAATTCCATAATCCCAAATATTCATCATGTCGCTATTTCTGAAGATACTCAATCTGTGCCATTTCTAAATAGCCTGCTGAACCGACAGCTGACCTCAGATCACAAGCTGCCTGAAAAAAAGTTTAGTTTGGATGATGACTTATAGTTTCTGAACTCTTTTGAACAGGAGAAGATGATCGACCTGGAGAGCGATCTGGAGGAGCTGCATGACAGCGAGCAGAGATGGGCCGCCAAACACAAGAGAGCTATCGAACAGGTATGCACACTGGAAACAGGAAGTGAGCTAACGGAAAATGTTCTGTCATTTACTTAACATTTGTTCTATCATCGATTTGACGGACTTTGTTTGGCTGGTTATTAAGACATTTGTGTGTTTGCCGACAGACTGAGCAGCTGCAGCTGAAGTTGATTCAGGAGAAAGATCTGAACGACCAGCTGGAAACTGACAAGGTCGCCATGGAGAGACAGGTACTGTGTGTGTCACTTCTTCATGTTCTACATTTAACACAGTTAGACCCTCTTTCTCAATACATTTCTCCATCTCTCTGATATGATTGAAGTTTTTAGAAATTCAGAAAAAGATGAATTAACTGTTATTCATTTGTTTAAGCACAAAATAAAGACACATTTTCTTTTTTATAAGGATCCTTAAATTTGATTCTTATTATTATTGTAAAAATGTACTTGTCAGTGCCCTCTAGTGGACAAACTGTGTAATGGAGACACTGTTTCTAAACATATCTTTGACATTTGTGCACTGCAATTTCTTGTTACTTATTGGCAGACATATACACAGATATATCTGTGATAATCCAATGCGCCAATGAAGTTGTACATACTTGCATCAAACTGTACATACTTGCATCTTAATAATCAACAATAGTGGAACAAAAGTGAAAGCTAATCTCTCTCTCTCGGTGTGTAGCTGCGTGAGCTGCGTCTGGAGGTGGAGGAGCTTCATAGCTCCAGAGTTCAGGAGGATGTCATCTCCAGGGCGGAGGCCAGAGTCAAAGAGCTGGAGAACAGTCTGAGGGTCGAGGAAAGGTCAGTCACGTGACTTTTCTTAACAAACCTCTGTTATAACTTGTCTTTCTGCATTTTGAAATGCAAGCTGTACAGTTGATTTTAAATGTTTGGATCATAGCTTTGCTTCTGTTTCTGAACAGCCATTAGTTTCCTCTCAATTCTGTACAAAATGAAAAAGAATGATCAGACCATTGAAACTTGCTTGAGATGTGTAATCCATCTTGGCTAACATCAATCTGCACTTAAACTACATCACCAAACGCCACACATGCATCGTTGAGTGTGATGAATCACTCACCTCGAGCACATTTAAAAGTCTGTTAATTGAGTTTGATTTCAGAACGGCTGCTGAAACACGGCAGTGTAGTTTGCAAAACGGCGAGCTGTGATACAAACCAGGGGTTCTCAATCTTCACATTTTTCCAAGGACCCCCTCTTTATCATAACAATTACTCGTGATTGACAATCGTAATCAAGCATAATGCTTCTTACCATTTGTAAAACTTACAATCAATGTCCCCGGACCCCACATTGAGACTCACTGCTATAAACAACATGTAACCATAGCATAAACTGGCTGAAACAAATCCACAAGTATGTGCTAATGTGTGTGTGTTTTGTACAGGAACAAGTCTGTTCTGACCAACGCCATCAGTAAACTGGAGAGGAGGATCGTTGAGCTGAGCGATCAGATGGAGGAGGAACACAGGATAGCTACTGAGCAGAAAGACCTGGTAAAACACACACACACACACACACACACACACACACACACACACACAGTATTATAAAATAGTGTGATCGACTTGTTCCTGTACTAATATATGTATTTAAATTATTAGATACATAGCTAGCTAGAAAAATAGTCAAGGACATGTTTGAAATGTTTTTAAGCATGTGATAAGAAGTGTGTTTTCATATCTCAGTTGTTACGGATAACATGTCCGTCCAGTCCTGTCTGTCTAAACTAAGCGTGGCTTTGTGATCGGTCCTCCAGATGACCCAGAGGATGCGCTCTCTGAAGCGTCAGCTGAACGAGGCGGAGGAGGAGGCGAGCAGGAAGGATGGGCAGTACCGCCACACCCAGAGAGAGCTGGCCGAGGAGAGGGAGTTGAGCGGCCGGCTGCAGAGGCAGCTGCTCGACCAACACCTGCAGACAAAGTACGTCCACTAATACACACACACACAGAAATGGACAGGTCAGAAGGGACATTTTAAGAATCACTCACCTCCTTCAGACGTAAAAGTAACCATAAACAATCACTTTGTTATGGATCTTAATAGATTTTCATTTAGTGATGCATTATTTGGTAACATGGTGTGAAGCATCACTGTGGTTGCTATGGTTACCAGTGGTTAAACACCTGCCAACCATTACGAAATGTGTGTTTTTCATAGCTATGGCATTCAATTCCACTGGTTCCTTTGGTGGACAGTATAAAAGTAAACATGACAGGACACGGTATGAAAACAGTGTGACTCCACAGCTAGTCTACTCGATCCCCTAGTTCACAGCTTAACTTAAGCGCCAGGGTGCGCTCTCTTAAAGTAACAGTACACAATTACCAAAAAAAATGAATAAAATAGCCTGTTGTAGACATAAAATATTAAACTTACAGTCAAATTGAACTGAAAAAGTAATTACTTATTATGAGTGGTTAACTTAATATTCTAAAATTAAAAAGTTATAACTCCAATGTACAACTTCTATGAGTAAATAAGAAAACTTTGACAAAAATAACAAGCAAATCCTAGCCTCATACAACATGTTACATTATTCTCATAGCACAAAATAAACCACCACGTCTCTCTGTCACCATCTCCCTAACAGGCGTAACGAGACTCTGACATACCGTCAGACTCTGGATAACCTGAGGTTGGACCTGAGTGTCGACGACGAAGACGAGGATCGCCTACAAACAAACAATTACACCAAAGTCTAAACCCTCACACTACACACATTCTGTCATTACAAAACATGAAACAGGCTTTACACCGTGGTGACATGTGACATTTTTCTAAACCTGCCACCACCACTTTATTATAGTAATAGACAGGAGGCATCTGCAGGTTGCACCAGACTAAACCATTCTTCCAAAAAACTAAAAATGAAAGGCTAAATGCTACATGTGACCAAACCCAAAAGGCCACCAGGATCTTTTTCTTAACCAATCTTGTAATTTCCTATTAATAGAAAGTGTCCTGGAAAGAAAATGTAAAGACAAAGTTATTAGTTTTCCTTGAAAGATCTTCTCCATATATATATATTATAATATATATATATTATATATAATATATATATATATAATATATATTACGCATGTTTGCATATTCAGCTGACCTCCTTCGCACTGACTATAAATGTACAGGAGCTTGGTGCAGAGAGATGCTGACATACGTAAAGGGAAAACTTTCTAGTGACAATAGTGACACGATGAGGATTTGATAAAGGTGCCTTGTAGTTTTTAATGTGTTTTTGTAGTTGATGTTAAATTGAGCTTTAAACAACCTGAAGTATGTTTTTGGGAGTGTGAATTTTCTACATCATCCAGTTGCACAAAAGCGTTGTCGCCTTAAAGTCTGGACGGACACTTTTAACTCCGACAGGCTTCGCTTTGCAGCCTTTGTTTCTATTTGGTGACAGTTCTTTCATAAGGAGGGATTTTCCATGTTAGAAGCTATTTAGTTTAACATACAGTATGTAACATTCATCTGCAGTATTTGAACATATTCCACACTGGTTGTTGACATATTACATGGTAATGACACACAATATGATGTAACTGCAGAGGCGGGATCTTTGGCTGTGATTGCAGCGGTTTTTGATTCACACACAGAATCAATTAAGAGATTATTTATATTGAACAGGTTTTTAGTGTTTGTTGTTTTTATGATTCGAAGATTATTGAATTTTATGTTTTGAAAGTGCTTGTGGGGCGTAACGTAATTTTAGAGAATTAAATGTATGATTTCAGGTATTTTAGGGTTGGGGTTTGCTGCTTTATTGATGTAACTTACTGTGCCTCCCACATACAGTATCTGTTCATGAGATTAGATTTAAGGGTAGAAGAAATTTAGTGTCAGAACAAGACAAAAAAAAAGAAAATCTCGCTTCACACTCTGCGTTAATCTGCATCTTTAATTGTATTTTATCTAAATTCACTCAAATCACACAAAATTAAAAAAAAAAAAAAGTGTTTACTGAAAATACAGCTTTTAAATATTTAAAAGTGTAACAGCTGAGACGTTTTATCTCTCAGAAGTCAAATAAATGTCTAACTACACTTTAGATCCAAGATGTGTGTTAATGCAAAGTGTGGAAGACGCAAAAAAAACAATAAGTTTATATTCTATGTGGTTTTCTGTACCATCTGGTAAATGTTCTGTATGCTCTTATTTTGGAGGAAATAACTTATTCCTTTTTCAAAAGAAAACTAAGCGCAGAGACAGAAACAACCATGGCTGGGTTGTTAAATTCAAATCATCAGTAGAAAATATTGACTATGGCCAAAAAGTTCATCAGTACTTTAATTTGAAAGAAAACTCACTTCCTCCTTTTCATTGAGTTTTGAGTTAACTGAACCCAGCCCTGTTCTAACAGTCCTCTGCATGTTCCCTGCTTGTAGGACTTCCGTCATAAATGCATTAAGCTAATATACAGATACAGTTTGGATTCTCTGTTATGTTTACATTTGTTGGTATTTTGCGTCTTTGGAAACAGAAATCACATGGTTTCATATTTGAGCTGTTGGAAATTTGCGATACAGCATCACAGATATGTAAAAAGAAATAGATTTCATTGACTTATTTTTGTAACTTCACTTGATATTCTACTGGTTCTGCTGTTCTCGGGTATTTATTTTTCACATTCTCTGTTGGTGAGAAGTTTCTGAGTACAAAATGCAAATAAATTCTTCTCCACTGTGATATCTTGGTGTTCGCGTGCTTTTTTTTTAGGAAAAATCTGTTTTACAAACGTCAATATTTAAAATCGCTGTTAATGATATACTATTTTGCCAATTTTATGGTATACTAAACTATGACTTTTTGTGACGTACTATACTATGACTTTTTATTCGGGCTGTCAGTCAATTAAAATATTTAATCGCATGATTGTCCACGATTAATCGCAAATTAATCACACATTTTTTATCTGTTCAAAATGTACCTTGGGAGATTTGTCAAGTATTTAATACTCTTATCAACATGGGAGTGGACAAATATGCTGCTTTATGTAAATATATGTGTTAATATTATCAGACTCTTCTAGAGGGTTTTCGACAATCAAAGAATTTAAAATGTCTTAACTTATCTTATCTGCATCAAACCAAAACCAAAGCAGACGCTTCTTGGAAAAAAAACAAGGTTTAAAACAAACACAGATTTATTTGCAGCTCTGACATCAGAAACATTAAACGCATCACAGGTCATTTCATTCTCATTGTGTCAAACATGCTGACGGTGCAACAAACCCAACAAACACACACAGGCATCGATACACGCAGTGAAAACTGAAGAAACGTGTACAAACCGCAGGCATCGGGGAGAATTCACACACGGAGGATTTCCAAAAATAAAAGCTCTTAGAGGTACTTGGATTGATTAGTTGTTTTGATATATCGGGCACAAAAACATCACGACTTCTGGTCTCTTTTGCCTCTGCTTTGTAATCTATAATCAATAAATGCATGAAAATATTCAGTAGCTCACAAACTTTACAGAGGATCAGACAAAAGAGTTAATAACAGGCACAACATGACTCTGAAAACAGTGTAAACTTTTTAAAGTGAATTCAAAAACTTCAAAAATGTAAGACTTATGGAAGAGATGCTTCAAGAAAAACATGATTCAAAACAGCAAAAGTAAATGTCAGATATACCGGTGGCACAACTGAATACTGAATTGAAGCAAAAAGGCATCAAATGACAAACATATTCTAAAAATTGAAATTAAACTTGAGAAAATATAATAAGCAACATAAGAAGGAAGGCTCAGATAAAAGCTGACAAATTGGTTCGGAAGATTGTCACAATAAAGGCATTATCTATTCATCTAGAGGTGAGGCGCACTGGAAATCTGGACACAAAGTCTCAAATAGTAAAAAAAAAAAAACGCCTAAAAAATTGATTGATGCTTTTTATGAGTTAATTTTGTGTCCTTGCTTTATTTGAGCGTAGGTGTCGGGTAGATCAAGGATTAATTTTTGTGTTTCATTAAAATTAATGAATTACTAGCTTGCCAGTCATCTTGATAAAAAAGGCTGCATTACATTTATAGACGAGTCATTTCTTTCTAAGTCATAATTTAACTGTTTCACGAAACTTTTACCGAAAACTTTTAAAAAACTGAGAAAACGTTAAACACCTGATTGGTGGCGTTAAAGAGATTAACACTTTGTAAGCCTTACGACTTTAAAAGATGACATTTTAAAGCTGCAATAATCAATATCTTATAATAATGGATTGTGAAAGGTGACACCCATAGTGCGCATAGTGGGGAAAATGCCGCATGATACAGAGCTTTTTAGCCTCTTTTAGCTCGTTATTTTGGTTTTTACGGCACATTTAATGTACGATTCACTCATCAACCCGCTTTCCAGCAGCAGACAAAGTTAGCAACTAACTGGTGACATGAGTGGAACATTTAGCAGCTAAAGAGCCAAGTATTTTATCAGGTGTTGGTGGAGACCAAAATAGAGCTAAAATGAGAGTGAACATTAATAAAGTTGGTCTTAACGTCATTACTACATCAACGAGCGCTTGAGCAACACTTCAACGGCGGCGACTGCGACAGTGTAATAATGTAGTTTTGTTGCTTTTGTCGCTCCTAGTGTGAATATAAATTAAGTCTTAAAGATACAATTCTACTGAAATACAACTTGTTTAACTTTAACAGGACTCTCTTCATGACTGAATGTTGGAGCAAAGGAAACAAACAAAATAAACCTGTGTTAAGACGATTTCACTAAGCTGCTTCTGTAAGTGTTTAGAAATATGTAACCTGACATGATTATTAAGACCAACACTAAAGTAAAAACCTATCTACCTACCTAAAACCCATCAGTAAGCCATTGATCAGCTGAAACAAACAAACCAAACTTATAGAAATACAGTATTTTCTGGGACCTTTACAGCAATTATGGGAGAGAATATTAAGTGAACCAGCTCCTTATGTCTTTATCGTCAGCAAATTAATATTTCGATAAAGTAAAATGGAACAGTGGTGCGTGTTTAATATGGCACTGAGATCAGCCTTTTGGCAGGCGACTTTGTTAGGCTTTTAAACAAAAAAACAAACAAAATAAAAACATTTTTTTTTTTTATTTTTGAAGGCAGTTTTTCTTCAAATGAACAACAGCATGAGGTTTGGATTTGTTGAAAACAAACGCTTGTTTGTGGTGTTTCCTTTTTTTATTTGGCACACTGGTAGATATAGGTGACAAGAGGTGAATCCAAAGCTCTATGACTCTTTAACCTAGGATTTTTTTTTATGGATCCAGCGAACACAATACAAAAAATATGACTGTAATTTAATCAAATATTGAAATTCAAAATGTTATTATCTTTCAAATGACCACAGCAGTGGTTTGCCATTAATAAGCCACAGTCAAAGTACACTTAACATTACCGCTGACCCATTTGGCAGCCCCTGGTTTCAGTACACTTTGAAAACCAACCTGTAGTAATCCTACATTATGCAGCTGTGAGTTGGGACTGCTGTGTAAAATCTCCCCTTGGCTCACTGAAGGACAAAATAAGGATTTAGCTGCCAGCAGGTGGCAAGCAAAAAGATAATTTCCCTCGTTTCTGGTGCACCTCAACTTGGCTCAAGATTTTTCATGAAGTAAGGCAGATCAAGGTGTTACTTGATGTAAGGGAAACTGTTGAGTTGCACTTAAAACAAAAGAAATCATCTTGGACTCGAAGCTGAATGAATTTTTTGGGGGGTAAATTTACATCGAAATGGCTTCTAAAGACGGATGTTTTTTTTGCTGTGCTCAAGCGTAGTGTCACGGTACAAAACATGCAGCCTTTTGAACTGAACTCAGTGGAATGTAGTTTCAATATGCTGTGATTTCATAGGGTTTTCTGCACAGCAGCTGTTATATGGTCTGGTATGCAATGAAAAAAAACAATATAGTGTTAAGCAACAAAATACAACAAAAAGTTGATCCACAGTAACTTCAAGTGTTGAACCAAAAAAAGTCTTAAACAACTTCTACTGTACTTCAAGAGTTTATAATAGTGTATTTTCTTCATGTTAGAGACACGTTTTGTTGATATATTTATAACTTGTGGGTTAATTTGAAAGCTTAAGAGCACTAGAGCAATGAAAAAACAAATATGAAAGCAGATTATTTTCCCTTGACGGATATGAAAGAAGAAAAAAAAAATGTGTGAGATGTGAAGGATATAACAAAAAATTAGACAACAGAAATAATAATCTATGTTTTACATTTCTTTTAATATAAATAATTGGTCACTTTATATTCTAACAACATTGGTCATGTATGGGGCCTTAAAGCGGTATTTCACTTTGTCGGATTATCTGTTAGGAAGAGATGAGAGGTCAACATGGAAAATCAGCTGCCCTGAAAGGCTGACGTCACCATAATGATGCGGATATAATCATCCTCTCCACTCATAAACTCAATTAACTTTTATTTCAATGCATTTATGTTGACTTACATACCATGTTTGTTTTAGCTGTAAATAGCCACTATCTTTTTTAGGCTATAGATTACAATTATTTAATTTTCTGTAAGCAAATTAGAGTGACATTGAGTCCCCAGAGCATCTGATATTTGTTGTATCTCAAACTTCCACAGAGATTAAAGTCTGTTCCGCCACAGTGGAATAACGCTTTAAAAGCCAAGGCAGTAGATCAGTTTGGAACAACATGTCTATCCTGGTCTAGGACACTCTATTAAGGATATACATAGGCTTTTTTTGTTCTCCATTTCACATGCCATGCTGTACCCATATTCGTCCTACAATACGAATGTTGTGTGTCTGTTGATCCGTTAAGTTTTCAAAATGAACGGTTCAAAGTAAGGCTGGGAAATAGATGTAAAAGTATCCAAAATATCCAAACAGTGCTATTTCTAATCAATCATATGGCATTCCTGTACGAACGGACATTTATTCCAAGTATTATTTTTAAATGAGTGCCAACAAAAAAATACATATCCTAAAGTTAGTTGTAGAAGCTAACAAGCTGACTTTAGCTTAAACAACATAATCAATTAGCTCACTCAGGTGTCAAAGACCTCCACCATGAAAGCATTGGCCAACTATATTAAAGACAATTTGGTGCATTCTTAGCAAACGTTTTGCATTCTTGAACGAGACAAAACTGCTTGAAAACACTGAAAAAATGACCATACGTGGCTAATATGGGTACAGCATCGAAGACGGTCTGAAACGGGGGAAAAAATTTTTTTTTGACAGTTGCTCACCCCGATCCAGGAGGAAAAGCTTCAGGAGAGGACCGTGACTTAATTTACATGGACACAGCTTAGTGTTAAACTCTTTAATGGCCCAGATCAAGCTGTCGTCAAGTGTCTTTCTGCACGTTTAGGTTCATTTAAATCATTCAAACCACTTGCGAACAGAGCAACTGGGAGCGTGCAGAGCTTAATTCCCAGGCTGCATGTTTTAAACGAGGCACAATATGTGTCTGACAGTGATGAAACTGTCCCCTCCTGTTTTAATTTCCTCCTAAACAGAGCTCAAAGGCAGACAGGCTGAGACTGTATTACCTTGAATATCCACTAGAGGGGGGACAAGGTTGTTTCATTGCCCTATGGCAGACAGTTTGAGGAGAAAGAAGAATAAAGGGGGGGAAGAGAAAGAAAAGAGCAGAAGATGGTTAAAGGTTAATATTAGAGAGAAGAGAGTGAACAGGAGAAGATGAAGAGACATGCAATCAAAGATGACAGATAAGGTGAAAGAAGTAGGGAATGTGGCGAGTAGAGAGGACAGACAACAGAGGAGCACTGACTGGTCGTTTTCCTTCTTGATCTAGCATGCACATTTCTTCTCGTTGGGCTGCGCGTCGCCGAGCTTCGTGGCCCCGTTCCCATTGGCCGGCTCGGCAGGCGGTTTGTCGACGCACTGCTCCATCCTCTTCATGACCAGGTCCAACAGCGTTATCACCGCCTTGTCCACCTCCGATCCTGTCGCTGCACTCGTCTCAAAGTACGGGATTCTGTGGCCAATAAGAACAGAGGTAAGCGTATTTGTTTAAAATGATTTATGACCATTTTCCAATTAATTCCAATAGTTTTTTTAATCTATTTCAATTGGATTTTTTAGGAGAACACAGGAGACGTTTCAGTTGGTTGCAATCTGCAACCTCACCGCTAGATGTCACTAGATCCTTCACACTGCACCTTTAACTTACAGTATGTGACGTTCATACTGGACTTTAGCCCCTGAACATTTCTAAGATTCCCCAGATTTTAAAACAATTTTGTTTTACTTCCTGGAACAGAATTTTTGTTGCCAGGCAACATCAGTCCGAGGTCTTAGCTGGCTGGAATGACACCAGGAAACGATTTCTACCTCGTCCAACAGGAAGTCCTTTGTGTTGAGATATTGTTAAGACATCAACATGAGTCATGTACTGCTTATCTGTAATGTTGTGTCTTGTCTGTCTGCCTGTCTTACAGGTAGCCTGCTCTTAATGAAATGCCTACTCTTTACTGTGTAAGTATGTAAAGTGCGACACATTATAATAGATAACAGATTTATAATATGATATAATAAAATATGTGAATGAATGATATATGACCTGTTCAGGGTTCACAACCCTCTAAGGATAAGCGGTTATAGACAATTGATGGATAGATGAATGGAAAGAAGAAGAAAAAGAAAAAGAAGAAGAAGAAGAAAAACAAGAAGAAAAACAAGAAGAAGAAAAACAAGAAGAAGAAGAAAAACAAGAAGAAGAAAAACAAGAAGAAGAATTCATAGACAAATGGATAAAATATGGACGTAGTCTCTTTGTGACATCACTAAAGAGCAGACAGCTAGCAACCTCGTACAGCAACCACCTGCCACTCAAAGCGGCCACGCCCTCAATTATGCTTAACTTTAAGCCTTAACATAAGTTAGACGGATGAGTTCTCCGGTTTCAAAATCTGTTAAGACTTTTTTTTTTAGTGTGGGCCAGCCTTTAGATGTAAATGATTCCATTATTTAAGGGCGAAAACAGCAACTCCAAAGTCCCAAACATCCAGTAGACACAGGTGAGCTAACCAGAGAGACTTTAAATTATATGGATTCAATTAAGCAATGTACTCAGGGGGTAATAACTACAATTTGACATTTAATTCTAAACACCACGGGTGGACAATGATAGGCCAACACTGGGGTAATGGAGTCTTGAGTGAAAGTGAAAAGGGCAGAACCGTGATGGACTGCTTTTATCCTGTAAACATATTGCACACTAAATTGAGAAACATTAATGTTCAGTATTCTTAATACTCCAGTGATCCTTACTCCAAATAAAAAAAAAACACCTGCACTAAATATTGCACATGAAAAACAAACCTACCCGTATTTATCAGCCAGCTCCTTGGCCTGTTTCTCCTGAACCTCCCGCTGGTCGTTCAGGTCCGCCTTGTTTCCTACCAACACGATATCTGGATTCTCACAGTAGGCATTGGCCTGTAGCTGACCTGGAAATGAATACACATAAACAGCAAAACAATGAGATGTGCAAATGTGAAACAGAAAAACTGGATCTTTGCACAGCTGAATGTGTGCTGAAAGGCGTATCAGGAGATTCAATAAAAGAGAAAAACGAATAGTTTAGCAAATAGCTTTGCTTAGTGCTGGTTTATTTTATGCTTCCTTCATATCTTCATCAGGCATCTATAATTTATGTGCAAATATAATGAAAGATTTAATGTCCCCTGTATGGTTTTTAACCACGTGTGGCACTAGAAAAAGCTAAAACAATGCAGATTTCTAAACATATAAAGAAAACGTAACGTTAATAACATACTCATCCAGTTTCTGACGTTGAGGAAGCTCTGCTGGCTGGTGAGATCAAACATCAGCAGGAACCCCATAGCGTCCCTGAAGAACGCCGTTGTCAGGCTGCGGAACCTGGAACACACACCAAAAGAAATTAAGAACACCACAGTTGAGATTTAGGGTGCTTTCACATCAGGGACCTGGGCCCGGATCCGAGTACACTTGTCCCCAAAGGTCCAGTTCGTTTGATAAGTGTGAACGCTCCGTACCATACATGGGCAGGGTTCTTTATTCGTCATAACCCCGCTGTGTAAAGGCCTTTAATTGAGGGAAATGTGCAAAGGGTAGATATTGTGTGCTGCTGTTTGTATCCACAACAGTTGGTAATGTATGTTCAGGGGCATGCTGGGGCTTCTGGGTGTGACACCAGCGAGGAACATAACTTAAGTAAACTTTACATACCATTCAGTAAATATGTAATACGCAAACAAATCGGAATAAAGCAGCAGATATCAGGGTGTTTCCACCGCAAACAGTCTGACGAACTGATCACACAGGTCCGCTGGAATAAGATCAGTTTTATGAAAATAAGAATATGTCCTGTTACACTGAGCTGAAGAAATGAAGTTAGAATTATGTAACTAACACTGACTCATCCCGCAATGAGTCACCGGGCCTTTATAAACAGATTCAACAGATCGAGGCCAGTTCCAATTAAAGACGACACACACTCGTACGCGCATACATGATTGACGGATGCTGTATATACACAAGCAATGAGGCACGTAAACAAAGATACTGATCTGTTGTTCCTCCCTCAGTGTGATTACACATGATTGATTTCAGCAATTAGCTTTATCATGATACAGTCTTTGTCATAACTGGATTTGCCATTACTGAAATGTAGCGTTGAAGTGAAAGGCATCTTTCTCTTAGTTTCCAGCTAAATCCAACAAGTCAAAGTGTGTGACGGTATAGCCACAATGTAATATGAGACATTTTAAAGCCCGAGTGGAGAAATGAGATGATATATTGCCTGTCAATTATGGAATCAATCAGCAGACCAAAACTCATTTTTAAGTCTACTTTTTGGCATTTCTGCTTTATAGATTGTGAAAGCTTGAAGAGAGACAGGAAAGGCAGCAAAATGCTCAGGCTAGAATCAAACCCGGATCGCCGGGAAAGACTCAGCCTTGATACATGGGGCACATGCAAAATAGATTATTCTACATCTAGATTATATAAGAGAGGAAAGAGCAGACAGGGTTGACTAGCCCTGCTGTATATTTATATCTGTAGCTATACTATACATGTTGGTAAAGGTAACTGTGAGCAGTTTGGGAAAGTGGACTCAGTATAGAGGTATGTACACAACCAAAAACTAAACTGTAATTGTTATGATGGAAGAAAAGAAACCCAGTCCAGTGTGATGAGCAGCCCACCTCTCCTGTCCAGCTGTGTCCCAGAGCTGGAGGTGAACCTTGAAGGTTTTCCCTGCGGTCGCCCCATTGGGGCTGGACGCTGTGTACACCTGAGGAGACAGAAACAACACTAGTTTAGTTTTTATCCATCAGACACAATAAACAAAAAATGAGAGAATAGTGTAACCTTCATGAAGGTATGGATATATTGCAGTTCTAGGAATTAGTTTTAACTAATAAGAACTAATATACTGGCGTCTGCATGTAAAATATATAGTTGAAGAAATGGAGCAAATTGCAACCACACCACTTGATGCCAACAAATCCTACACACTGTCCCTTTAAAATGTAGATAAAAGACAAAGCCATCAATTTTTATTTCAATGACCCTTGTGTTGCCGACGCAGAGGTTTGACCCTTCACTCAACACTCTACATTGACCGATCAAATACACGCAAGAAGGGCTGATAAGACTCCATTCTGAACTCTCCGTTTGCTGACAAGGCTATATCTGGACGTGAAGCCATGAAAGTGAACTGAACAGTGTGTATTCTACTTTGTTCAGTCTGTCCTACCTGCTGGGTAGCTAACTCTAACTAGTTAGCTGTCTGCAGATATCAGGCAACACAAACAGCAGGAGCAGCTGTCAGCTTTCTGCTGAAACTGATAATGAAACTGGATGTCTGGTTCTGACAGTCCATGGCTGTTTTGGATAACCTGCATTTGTTTCAATCACCTTTTTTAGTCTTGCATTTTGCAGGAAAAAAAAATTGATTTAAAATTGTGAATCATCCCTGAGCTTGAAAAAAGAAGTTGATCATCCACCACCAACGCAGCTCTTTGTGTCTTTTAACACAGCGCGGGATGTTCTCACCTCTCCACTGCTTTAGTGTCGTGAATATCTCCGCAGGTCTGACTAATGGTGATCTGGACGGTGATCTGGACTCTGTAATGAGGAACTCTGTGCTGCAGCTGGTTGTGTTTGTGGCTCTGCAGGAAGCCTCGGGCGTCATTCACACCTCTCACTCTCCCAGATGAGACGTTCCCCTTTTAAAGCTGCGTTCACACAGATCACGCTCAGAGCAGTTAGATGAACTCTAGAGTGCTTTTTAGTTCAGTTTTGCAGCGGGCTGGTCACTACCGGAGGCCCCGTTTGGAGTCTGAGCTGAAGGAGTTTCTGGTGGACCTGCATGATTTTGTCAGATTTTGATCTGGCCCAATGGCACCGATGACAAGCATTAAGAATAACTATGCAGAAATAGCCAATCCTCTCGTTGATGGTGTTGTTTAGGCTCACACCAGATCGGGCGTTGTGGTGATTCACCACAAGTTTAACTTCTAAAAGTGGATTCTGTTTCTAGTTTTCCGCCGCAGGCCGCTGCGTTTATTGTTGTTTTATGCACCCGGCTCCAGCCCAAACGCACTGCCCCCATTCAAAATGAATGGGAGGACTTGCATTTTCGCTGCACCGCCGAATCTGGTGTGAATGCAGCCTTACTTGTGTAGGTCATATAGAGGCATCAGTGTTAAATTGAGACTGTTTCTTAACCACTTAAAAGTTCCGCATAATAACTTCAATGTACGTTGATGTAAGTTCTGCTGAATTACAAGATAACGGTAAGCGCTAAAACAGTAGCACAAGTAAAAAAGAGTCATGAAGTCAGTGAACTGACTCAGTCATGTGAGTTATACAACACTATCTTTTTAAAGTTTGTTAACATTATAGCCACAATAAGCTACTAGTAATGTAAAGCCGAGTAGAACAAATCAAGTGTGGACTGGTTCTCATATTCAGCTGACATGTTCACTATATTTAGCTCAGTTTCTTTGGCTTCATACTAGAACTGTCTGTTCTGGTTCAGGGGGTTCAAGTGATGAACAAACTGGTCCTCATTCAGCTTCAGGCTCCATAAAGGCCCTGAGGAGGAGCCCCTGACAGCACTGAGCTACAGCTGTGATCACACGTGTCTGCTTCTGTTTGACTCTTGACTCCTGAACACGGGGTGTGATCTTAACACACACACACACACACACACAAACACTCACACAGAGGAGGTGAGGAACAATAATCAATCCTATGAGTCATCCGGAGCGGTGGGATTAAAGCAACATTGTCAGTATTTCCGATGTGAGAAGGCACAATAGCACCAGGGTGACCGAACACCTGACCACACCGAGCCTCGCCCACTCTCTGATTCAGATACCTGCGTCTCACGTTGGACATCATGTACTTACCCTGATGAGATTCCTGCAACAGGAGTTAATGTTTTCAACGGGGTCTTAGTGGCAGTTTAAAGTGGTACTCCACCAAAAATCAATCTGTCGAGTGTGAAACCCTCTACAGACTCTGAAGGTGGCTGTAAAACGTTCACAGAGAACAGCAGCTGTGGACAGCTTGGATTTCTCTCATTTACAGTGGATCCCAATATTGACAAGTTGTTACACGGGAAAATGGCTTCCATTAAAGCCTCTTAAAAGGTGCTAAATGAGAGATTGGAAGCATTTCTATTGCCTCTCAACGGCTGTCAACATGGCGATGGCTGAGTCAGCAGCTCGCAGCTAATGGTGCTACCAGTGTGGGGGGGTACTGGAGGTCGGGTGCTAGCTTCCACAACGGCGCTGTCGGTCGGGATGGCGTTATCAACTGTAACCGCTGTATGAGAGCAGTGCAGAGCGGCGGCTGTGAGCTAGCCAGTGGGGCACGCTCACATGCACTAAAAGCACACGTGGCCGCCATGACAATGTCAACAAAGCACGGAGAAACTCAGATTACAACACATACAGAGGGAGAGAGACTTCATTCTCTGCTCAGGTAGACATTACCCCTCTATATTTTTACATAGCAAATAGTTGTATACTGCTACAGTATATTAATGCTCTGAATATCATATTGAGCACCTTTAAAGGAATAATTCGGCATTGCCTTCTTGCAGATATAATAATTATTGTTCTTAGTTCTATAAAATAAAATCTGAGAGAGATTAAGATGGCCTTTAAATTAATCAAATAATATTTTGCATATTTTATAATTTTATGGCTTATTGTTCTTGTGGAAGTGGATTACTTTGCACTGGGGACATGGCGAAATCGAGCACTGTTTAAATATTATCATTAAATATGGAGCTACAGCCAGCAGATGGTTAGCTTTTCTTAGATTAACTTTAACAGGGGGAAACAGCTTGCCTGGATCCGTCCAAAGTTAAAAATCCGCCAACCAGCATTTCTAAAGCTCACTAATTAACATGCCATATCTCGTTTAATTGATCCGTACACAAACAGAAATGTAAAACAGTGACAATTTCTGATTTTATCAGGAGTTCAACTAGTTTTTACGACTTATACTGACAGGCACTCTTGCCAATAAGTTATATTTCAGAGTTAATGCATGTCAGCTATTCAGAAAAACTGCAATTGTATCACATTAACTCCCTGTGTCAGTACATCCCGGCTACTATACCTTGACTAATTCTGTATGATGCTCCCACCAAGTAGTTTTAGTGCCTAAACTTAACCGAACCATAACAGCGGTCTACAGAAGTCTTGTAAGATCACTTCTTTCTAACTCCACTCCAGGAGATTCTTTTATTTCATTTTAAAACTTGTAGTCTTCAGCTCCAACAGACTTCAGACAACTCCCTTTAAGCATCATTTTAACCTCTAACCCAGTGGTTCCCTACAGCTCCCAAGGAGGCTGCCTTGGACCAGCTCCTAGTTATGCTGCTATAGGCCTAGTCTGCCAGGGGACTGAGCTCCTCTCTCCCTCTCCATCTGATTGCATTCATGTCCCAGTCATGCATGTTACTAATTTGATTTCTTCCACAGAGTCTTTCTCGTCAGAGTCTTGTTCTGCCCAAGGTTTCTACTTAAAGGGGAGTTTTTTTCTTGCCACTGTCGTACCTAGCGCATGTTCATGGGGGATCTCTCGTTGGATCTCTAAATTATAGAGTACGCTCGAGACCTGCCCTACATGAAAAGCATCTTGATCTTCATAAAAACAAATTGTATTTAATTAAATTGAATTGAATTGCCAAAATAAATCTGAAGGGTCTCAAAGTTATTGAGGGAGGATATATTTATTTTTATATAATCTGGTATACATTATGATTTCCTTTCTTTTTCCATGTATTAATACCACAGTAATCATGATGTTAGAAACTCACCAGTTAACCTAAACCATCATTCCACAGATAATGTACCCCGGACCATAAGTGGATCTGACCCAGATTTGATCTCCTTGTACAAGTTAATATAATGATTGTGACTCAGCTCAGCGGGCGCTGTGGGAGAAAAACAGCAGAAAATCCAGACTTGACCTGACCCACTGTTTGTTCTTTGATAAGTACAGCCCAAAGAAAATGCCTGGGCAAATGCCACGGTAACTATGGTAACCAAGCCTGCGTTACCAGTGTGTAAGGTGAGCGCGTGGAGGCTGGCGTAATCGGAAAACTGACGTCTAGTTGACATGAAGCTTCAGATGAATTAGAAATATCTCCAGAAACATACACATGCACACATTTCCCTGCTTTTGTTCCTAAAACGTATTAACGCAAGAGATGAGAACTCACCACTCTCTTTTCCCTGAAGTCGATGCCGACTGTGGTGATGAACTTGGGGTTGAACTTGTTGTCTGTGTATCGGTACAGGAAGGTGGTCTTCCCCACGCCGGAGTCCCCCAGGGCAAGGAGCTTTATAAGGTAGTCATAATCCCCATCAGTCATAGTGATGCCCGCAATAAACCTGAGGAAAACAGGCAGAGACATATGTTAACATACAGAGAAAGTCATAGCTCAAGTTAACATAGGCATTCTGGGTGTGTGAGAGATGAATAAAAATAGAAGAAAAGATTAAATAAGAACGAAACAAACACTCACATCAGAGTTTGAGAAGTTAAACAATCCGATGACCAGAAAACATACTCAGTGACAGGAAGGAGATGCTGTGTGTGTCTGTGTGTGTGTGTTGTTTACTCAGTGTTGAATTAAGGGAGTGTGGTCAGAGGGTCGTCCTGACCAGAAATAGGACTTACTGGGAAAATAGTAACCATGTGTGTGTGCGTGTGTCTGAGTATGGGAAAGTAGTAGAAAATGTGATGTATTTGTAAGAAAAAGTGCAGAATATAAACAAACTCATACATCAGGTTTATTCCTGTACATTATTCCTAACAAAAATCAATCTAGGAGATGTATATTAGGGCTGTCAATCAATCAAAATATTTATTATTATTATTATTATTATTAATAAATAATATTTAATTTTATATTTAATTAATCGCAAATTAATCGCTCATTTTTTTCATCTGTTCAAAATGTACCTGAAAGGGAGATTTTTCAACTATTTAATACTCTTGTCAACACGGGAGTGGGCAAATATGCTGCTTTATGCAAATGTGTGTATATATTTATTATTGAAAATCAATTAACAACACAAAACATTGACAAATATTGCCAGGAGTCCCTCACAGGTACTGCGTTTAACACAAAAAAATATGCTCCAATCATAACATGGCAAACTGAAGTCCGACAGGCAACAACAGCTGTCAGCGTGTCAGTGTGCTGACTTGACTATGACTTGCCACAAATGTGATTATCAAAAAAAAAAAGTTGAGACCAGCTCAACTCTGATTAGTAGTGTCAAGCCTGTCATGCAGTGACAAGTGTCTGGCGACAGTTTGTAGTTTGATGTCACCAGCTTCCATTGAAAATGAGTTGTAGCCTGTTGCTGTGTCACTCGTAGTGTGAACTCATGTAGCATTACCAGTAGCAAAGCCAAAAATGTCTTGGGGATGGTGTTTGAGGAAAGGTCACGGGGTCAATCAAATCTTTATCTGGGCAGCAGGACTGTGATCACGAAATTTAATGCAATTCAAACTATTCAATCGATTTCCTTCTTTAAAGCTGACTAATATGTTCTGATGATGTCGCTAGAGGAAAGGTCACCAAAGTCACTGGGATTCATCTTCGGGGGATTATGAATATCAACCGAAAATTTGAGGGACATCTGACTTATAGTTGTTGAGAAAGCATCAATGCCAAACGTTATCACAACTATTTGACAAAGATGCTGAACTGGAACATAAGATTAACTTTCAGCGACACCAGAGACGTTTCATAATAAACTGAGCACCCCTGAGAATCAGTCAGTGGAGATGGTATCGATAGAGAAAAGGAATGCAGTTTTCATGTGAAAGTCTCGAACCAAGTGTTCATGTGCCTGGTGAGTTGTAGTCTGGTGTCTGTTTGCCTCCTGGCTAAATGTGGTATATTTAGAGAGAGTATCACAAGACTCTAATTCACTCAGCTGAGAGGAAGCACATATAAACCCTGTGCTTTATTACAGTGAGGACAGTGATTAACCAGGAGCTCTGATCTCCTCACAATAACCTCACTGTACCTCAGACAGTGCGGTGACAATCAGAGTGACACTATTCACCAACCAGACTCAAGCAAAGACACAGTATAATTCACCAGCACTAACTCCCTATCATATCTTAACACAATTAAGTTTGTATAAATAGCAGCTATTTACAGTCATCTAGAAATAGAAAGAGCAGCAGTGAGTGCTAGTGCAGCTGGTGCACACAGATGTTACATTACATTAGTTCTACATTCATTTTTTTCAGGCACATTGACTGATTTTTTTTTGCTATGTACCGCCAATCCATATACATAGCTGAAGTGAAACCGGGAAACACCATTTCCCATAAGCCCTAGCATCACAGGTTAAACCTCAGCAGCTTGTGTTTGTTTTAAGAAATGGTCAAGAGTGATGTTATGTATGTGAAAAAAAAAACACTGATCTTTTAATAAGGTCTGGAAAACAGTCCTTATAACTCAGGTTTCATTTATTTGTGGGGACACTTTGGTCCCACATGACAGTAAACTGATTTTTTCCTTCTTCCCTTGCTCTCACACGTTTAGCATCCATCAGTCCTGGCACTGATGAAGGCCTCTGAGGGTGCGAGGTTGGGGGGTGAGACGAGGAGGAAGGGTCGATCTCATCGATCTGTCGTCACTGGTGGTGAACCAGGAATGTTTTTAGTGTGATCAGTTGGTCAGTCATGATTCCCCGAGGGTGAAACAGTTAACAGCAGCTCGGTCAGCTGACAGCAGAGAACAGCACGACTTACAGTCACCTCGACAACGAACACCAAAACAGAACAAAATAGAAAAGAATAGAACTGAAGAAAGGAGGGATTTATTTCAAAATGTGTTTGTTCATTTTCTTAGTAGTGGTTGAGGTTAATACCTGGTATTAAAGTGAACCATTTAATACCAGGTAAAAATGTATTTAACCAACCGTCCACATTACATCCGGCTACCAATTCCTCCGTCTTCCAATGCACTAAGTGAGTTATCATACTCATCACACTGCCGTTTGCCACTGAGGTGTTGCGAACTTCGAGGTAAAGGCAGCTCAATTTTGTAAGTGAGTAAGAGAGTAATATTCACCCCCTTTCCCAGTAACCTAGCATGACATGATTGGTATCAACAGTTCCATCGCAATCTCAAGATTCATATGATACCACTGTATTTTCACCATCTTCAAGCTGAAACCTGCAACAGCCTTCAGCTTACAGTAATATTAATGCCAGTCAGATGATCCACCGTCATTTGCAGAGGGTTAAAAGTAGGCCAAGTAAACAAGAACTGAGAAGGAGAATAATAATTTGAAGATCATGGTGATCAATGAGACAGGCAGAGTCTAATTAAAATATACTGTTGATTTCTTTGGTACACCTAGCTAAAACTAATGCAGTCTAATATAACAGCCCAGCAATGAACCCTATTATTACTAAGTGTGTTAAAGTCGTTGATTCAACTTTGGTCATTTGGCTGCTTCTTGCTGCTGAATTGTATTGTACTGTATTGCCTTAGACTGAGAAGTGTTTGTAATAGTGAGCTTAGCCTCATTAGTATAAATGGTCAGGATGTATTGCAGAGCTTTTCAATTAGACTACATTATCTTCAGTTACGTGTACCCAATAAAGGGACAACTGAGTGTATCTAATAACATAAATGTATACCAACTAATAGAGCAATTGGTTCACAGCTTTGCAACAATCAGGTTGTGGAGGAACGTTTTTCCCTGGTGTCTGCTTAACCCTCTATCGCAATAACAAGCAAAAACAAAAGCGTAAAACACACAGAGACATTAAAAATGTATGAGCCATCACACACAATCAGAGAGAGGGGAAACAAACAGAAAATAAGAGAAGCAAATAGAAAGAGGGTTTTTGTATGAGGACAAAACATCAGCATCACTATCAGAACGTCTATCAGCAAGTTGGGTTTTGCTCTTCCTCCTCTGTTATCCTTCACATCTGTGAGGTAAAAACTGATGTCACTGCTTTCAGTCAGACTGAAAAACAGTCAGCAGCTTCATAAACTAATAGAGTTGTGAGTTATATCATCACGATACTGAACCAAGTATTGCGATTTGATATTTTTTTAACACTAGCCCATGGGAAAAAGTTTAATCATACACTTCTAGGGACTTTTACTCTGAGAAATCTCTAAATGAATACAGTATGGCTGTTACGAATGGATGTTCAGTTGGTTGCAATCTACAATGTAACAGTCTTTTGTAACAGTCTTTCGTAAACAGTCTATTGTGACAGCCATTCGTAACGGCCATTTATAACTATTGGTAAGAGTTATTGGTAAGAGTCTTTTGTAAAAATCATTCGCTAGTCTTTTGTAACAGTCGTTCGTAACAGTCATTCATTAATCTTTTGTAACTGACTTTTGTAACAGCCATTCGTGACAGCCCATTCGTAACAGTCGTTCGTAACAGTCATTCGTTAGTCTTTTGTAACAGTCATTCTTTACAGTCTTTTGTAACAGTCATTCGTAACAGTCTTCGTAAGAGTCATTGGTAAGAGTCATTGGCAACAGTCTTTTGTAACAATCATTCATAACAGTCTTTCGTAACAGTTATTCATTACAGTCTTTTGTAACAGTCTTTTGTAACAGTCTTTTATAACAGTCATTCGTAAGAGTCATTTGTAAGTCTTTTGTAACAGTCATTCGTAACTTCAGGGATTATTAGGTAGGCAACATGGCCTGATAATGAAAACACATCCATCTTGTGTTGTGGTGTTGCTTTTACAATCAGCAGGTTAAATCTTACACTGAACTGCTGCATAAATCAGTTCCGACACTAGAGTAGTCTACACCCCCACGGAGAAGCAAGAATCCACCTGACAGACTCTCAGTGTAATTTACAGTGCTGTGCTGCTCTAAACACTTAGATTTATTACACACTGTGCATTCTATCTGAAAAACGGGGCAAGAAGAAGAAAAAAGTGCAGATTGTGTGGAGTCCTACGGCACGTCTGCAGCAATGATGTACAAATATGACTCCATTTATGATTCCATTATGAGATGGAAATTCAAACATTATGACCTTAGCAAGCTGGCTTCACCGAATAACTGCTTAGATAACGTAAAAGACTGGATGTACCTTCACTTTTGTAATTTAATTTTGACAAGACGAGGTCCTGATCATTTGTTCTGAACACCTTTTATACCAAAGACAGCCAGTCCTTGGACACCTCACTCCTAACAAAGTCATCCATTATATATCTCTTTATTATATTTGACTGAGGCTTGAGCCTCACCTGTAGCAACCTGTAAAGAAATTATTAAAGCCATGTTTTTATCAATTGAGGAATATCCTCAGATTTAGACTTCTATCATCCAGTAAACAGGGAGAGTTATGGATGCTTTCGTATAATTGCACCTTGATTATTGCAATGCCTTATTTACTTGTCTTAAAGGGGCACTTCCTTTCACAAATGACGATCCGTTTACTCAATTACTTAATAGCACTGAGCAGAACAAAGCCTTTTTCGCATACCACACCACCAAATCTTGGCTTCATTGCAACAGATTGGTGCCGGAATGAGTCCTGAAACCTGGAAATGAATTAGCATTCACTTCCTGTTCCCTCGTCTTGAAGTCAATGGGTTTTATGAATGGGTTTTAATTAGATGTCTGAAATAAGGTATGTGGTTAACGCAAATTTAAGAGATTTTAACATGTTGTTCTACGATATAAAAATACGTCAGAAAATATCCCACTCATGCATTTAAGTTTTTACGTGTCTTAAAAAGCCGGTTGCTAACAAGTGGCTAAATGAGACTACTAAAAGTCATCACACCAAACACCAGTCAGCTTAGTGGTGGTGACGTCAAGTAATACGACTGTGGTATAGTTCGTTTATAGCCTGACGTTAGCTTTTTATTTCTGGCGATTGCAATCACACTTCAAAAATCCTAAAAGTGGTGTTCATTTGTAGAGATTTTCTTGCTGAATAAAACTTGTAAGTGTCATAAACGTTAGTTTGCCACAGATCCACAATCCCATTGGCTTTTTCTTCCGGGTTGGCCTACAAAAATACGTCATCCCTGCACCACTCTATGGCTAACCAGGTATAATGTTCACCAACTTGGCTTAGTGTGCTAGAATGCTAACATTAATGCTGTTGTAATGCTGCTTATGTCCTGTCAGTCTTTTATTTTCCCAACTCTGAAAAGCACCAGGTGCTTCTTGCATAGAAAGTGCTTAACAAATTAACTATCATTATAATTATCATGAATTAACAGTAATATGTCTCTAAATAATTTGGGCTGGGAAAACGAAGAGGAACAGAGGAAGAAAGATGATTATTCACTGCACTTTCATGAAATTGTTTTTTTAATCTATTATACTAGGGAGAGAAAAACAGAAACAACAGCCTGTTCTTACCCCGATACCCTCTGTTCCTCATTATCTACAAATTACTGCTGATGAGAACTGAGGGTGTATCTTTGGGGTTCATTAGATCTTTATACATAATGCAACCTTGATCCTTTAATTAAATCAATAAATAATTCATATCACTCTAATATGTTTTTTATCCAAATCAAAGTTAGATTTTGCACATTAAAATGTATTCTCATAAGACCAGATGGCTTTGGGCAAAAGATGGCTCTGTTTGAGAGTTTATAGCTGCACAACAACATTTTAGTTTTTACAGTACACCAACAAAACATCAGATAAAGGTTTCAACATAATCAGTAAAGTGTGTTTTTAAATGTAACAGCACTAGATGGCACAGAGAAACGTCCCAGGAGAAGGTACAGTTGGATCTTTTTAAAATATTTTCATTGTACTACTGGAAGCAGCAGGGAAGTGATGGCAGCTTGCCCTTTTCTGTTTTAATTATTGATCAACACAGACAGGACTAATCTGTTTCTTCTCACTGAAAATGCTCACTGTGGTTTTAGTACCCTAAAGAGGAGTTAAATTGTTTTAATCGGGGTTTGAAATTTGTGGGAGCTCGGCTCTTTGACAGCCCTAACAGTAACAAGTACATGTATTGTTTCCTATAAATCCCTTGTGTGTGTTATGGCAATTTGAATCACACACTGGAATGGCGATCTATGCCACTAGCAATGAAGGATACTATATAAAAAGGGATATTATTGAATGTTCAATTCAATTTATTTTTGTATAGCGTCAAATCACAACAGAAGTTATTGGCGAAAAAATTGGGTTTGATATATAGAAAATCTGAGGGATTATAACTTCAGATACACAATGATGAAGACGCATTTCGGTCAGTACCAAAAAAGCATTACGGTTGATTGGTAAGTGCTGTTTAAAAACTTTTGTTTCCCAAGAATCTAATATATATTAAAGGTCAGCAGACATTTGTCAGAGACCTTTATGTCGGACCGTTGAGGCCTCTGAATCATCTTAAAACAGGTCAGACAACTGATTCGTTTTCTATCTGTTGGGCGGACTCTGCTGAGGGTCTTCGCTGTCGTTAACCAATCTATTCTCCAGAGTCAACGATCAATAACCGCTAACATGGATGAGGATTGATTGACCCTTGATTATCCAATTTGTCCAGACGGCTCACCCCTCAGATTGTCCGAAACCTTTTAGCATTTCAGGTCCACTTAGCAAACCAGCGAGGCACATTTGAGACAGCACAGCAGAAAAAAATCAATGAAGTGAACCTAAACAGCAGCTGGGTGGCCTGCTGTGTACAAAAACTACAATTACTTCTTGCTATCCATATAGCTGTCCTCTGCATGAGTAAACAGAAAAAGGTGTTATCCACTCTGCCTTCTGTCCAGTACACTGGTTTTAAAGTGGGACCACAGAGTCGGACTACATTCATGAGTTCAGTGGCTTCCGGACTCAAAACCAGATCAGATAAAATGCGACACACTGGACCCAGGTGTAAGATATCTATTTATATCAATCTGTGAGCCCCACCAGGGCTTCCTCGATCCCTCCTTAATCCCACAGCAGGAGGTGGGCTAACATCTGTACAGACAGCCCACACAGCTGGATCTGAAAGGTCGGCATGGATGTAGGAATACTGGGCGGCAGAAGTCTAGAGCAAGGCACTAACGTTGGGAGGATAATGGTTCATACTTGGAGTTGAAAAAGTGGTAGAACTCAGGTTTGTTGTTTTAGGAGAGAGGGATAACCATTTCTCAATGCACAAAACAATCAGCGTCACATGAGAAGATAGTAGCATTGGATGATTGGTCTTTTCATCCATCCAACACTAGTGTCCAAAGAAAAGTATCCCAAAACCACAACCCAGATTGACATTAAATGTCTCGTGGTTACTCTTGGTCTCCAGGGGATGAATCCTAAGGGTTCTGATGACCCCCTGACCTGGGTTTAGAAGTGTTTAAAGTTTTAGTGTATAAGGGTTTAGAACATTATGATAGGAGTATATGATGGCCATTCCTATGCTGTATTATGTCTCATAAGTTGCAGCAATTTTTGGGTTGATACCATTTGTTACACAGATTTGATGCTAAATTTAACAATTTTTTACCATTTGAGAATTGATACAAAATTATCAATAATCCCTCCAAAATACCACTATAAGACCATGCTGTGATTTGGTATCAAAAACTTTCAACATTTAGAGATTTATGCAAGAATTTCATTTTTCGCCAATTGGATGGCGAGCACTTCGGTTTGGAAACTGCTCCAGAAACCCCCTTATTGTCACTATAGCTATGCCATACATCCTCTGAATGCTCTAGGTCTCTAGTTTGTGGTTGTAAAGTTTCATGAGGATGTGATTATCCTAGAGGTCACAACAGGTCATTTTATACAGTGAGGTTAAGTTTTAAAAAATGGTCTCAATAAAATGAAATGAAATTTCACAGTAACTTTGAAAACTTGCTGGCAAAGCTAGAAGAAAAGTCAAGGGGTCACCAGTAAGATTCATCCTCTGTACAAAATAGAATATCTGTACAAAATTTCATGATGATCAATATAATAATCCATTTCAGTCTGGACCAATTTGGGGATACTGGTGTATCAGAACGTTAAAGAAGCCAATAAAATGGCCTACTAGTATTTTATTTCTTTATCTCCACTCGGAACAACTACACATAAGGACCAGTGAATGAACAGATTGTGTTTACAGTACTGCCGTTAAAACCTGTGACATTTCCATCTAAACCAATATGTTCTGCTGTTCTGTGGTTGCTTTAACACAGCAGTGATCCAGCTCACAACATAACCAGGTCATGAAAGCATTTCCATTTGTTCACACTCTGGTACTTCTCTGCCGCCGAGCAAGAAGGGATGTTTTTTTACCATTTAATGGTTTCTTTGCAATACAGAAGAATTATTCTGTAGTTCTCATACGTAGTGATAGTGCCGCCTCCTTAAACTCAAACTACACAACAGAAAATGCAAAGAAGACGTTGCAGTTCCCTTTGTTTGACGCGATTTCTGGGAAGTGCAGTGCAAAAGAACCCTGCAGCTAAGATGCCAAAAATGGAAACTGAAAACACAAAGGAGGCACTAACAAGTCGCACTTTAACAAGAGCGTCTTTCAAGGCAACCGCCATCTTCAACCTCTGAATGCAAAGCTCTTTCTGTCCCAATAGAAATAAACAAACCTTTTCAAGTTCAGGACCTAAATTTGACTAAATCCAACAACATGAAACCTGATCAAACACAGTCAGAGCAGAACACGGTTACTGTGGAATTCAAACTAATGTGGAGCGTTGGGCTGCAACCTGCAAGTCTCATGACTCCAATGTGTGTAGTTTAACCTATTTACATTTTACAGTCATCAACAAAGTGATGAAAAACACAACAACTATGTGCAGCAAATGTGGAACAGCTGTAATATGGAGGTTTTGGACAATGGCTTATTTTTCAGCAAGCCTCAGGAGTGCGTTACGGCTGTTATACCATGAACACTTACCGCATAATAAAAGAGAGGCTGTGTTTAAATTCTGCAACACATCACGCTTTGTCAAGCCCCTTGGCGTCACTTTATTTTTGGCATCAAAACCACTATAGTTACCCTCGGTGTCCCTTTAGGATTAGGCAACAAAACAACTATAGTTAGGTTTAGGAAAGAATTACATGGTTGGGCAAAAAACTACGACGTTTGTGAAGTGAAAATGAAACTGAACATCGTGAACACGGGACACGAATGAACAGCTGATAGTAGAGAAGTGAACATGAGGAGAGATTATGACTGATTTTTTCGCCCCATAGTCACCAATGTAAATATTGGACCCATTTTTCACAAGCCACATATCTTCCCAACATTCTGACACTAAAATGGCATTTTTCAGACAGACAAATCAGGAGAAAATTAACTTTGTTAAAGACCTTTCTCCGTCTCAGCAACACACTCTCATGAGATCTGGCAACTAACGGTAGCCAACGCCTTAGCTAACTAATTTTCCTAATGATAAATATGGCTGTTAACTGTATAAATATCTAATGTTTGCAAAAGAAAAAAATAAATTATGCAAATATAACCCAATCTGCTTTCATCCATCCACACAATGTTCATACTTCCAAACGAGGTGGGGGGATGAGGGGAGAGGTGAACACGCCATGACCACTTCCACTTAAGAGACAGAAAGTGCATACCATACGGAGCTAGAAATGCGTTCACAAACTAATGGGTGACATCACGGTGACTACGTCCACTTATAAATACAGTCTGATGTACTCATTCTCTAAGTTGCTCAAATCCTGATTTAAAACGTTTGCACCACTTGAAATGACCTACTGGAAAATTCAAAGAGGGAATAATAACATAAATAAAATCACATAAATTCAGATTTTCAAAATAAAATATTTCAGCTGGATTTCAATTTCAACGTTAAATATCCATTAGAGATTACATTTCACAACACGGTATGCAGTTGCTACTATGAGATTCTAATTATTACGGCTGGTATTTGTTTCCATAAAATAAAATCAGTGACAGTTCTACTATAGATGTGAAGCTGTAGTGCTCTGTGGCCACTGGCTTCATTTTACTATACTTACTACCCACAGGAAATGGTTTTCACACCAAACCGTCCACAACATCAGTGAAAATCCATTTTCAGGCGAACGGAACCACAAACCGACATGGTCACGTTGTGAATATTGAAAATGTAGACAATTATAACTTGTTCATTTTCTTATTTAAGAAGAAAACACTGCAGATTTAACTTGTTGATTATATCAGATATCAGTGCAGACTAAAATCTTTATTATTCTTTTGTTTTTTGTGTATTTTATGGATTTATTGAGGTTTCCTGTTACTGTAATTGTGCTTATGTTCATGTAATCTGCTGCTTGTTTGTTTCTATATTTTATTATGTTCATGGTGATATGGCCCTGTCAGAGCTCGGTTAAGATTTTGGTAGGTGAAAGTAATGAAAAAACTCCACTATACAATGTCTTTATCATGCACAAACACACACACACACACACACACGCCTCTGTCCTCCACAATGAATAGACAGAAGGGAGTTTTACACTTCCAATATGTCACATGCCTGACTCGTTAAACCCAAAGAGGACAGAGGAGTGCGATGACTGTAATAAATGACTTCTCACAAATAATAGGAATTATTTCAGCTATAAATTGTGTTGTTTGACACAAAAACTAAAGCTGACACTTCAGTTACTGCTATGTTTTGACGGATAACAGTTTAACAGGTTTAACAGTTTCTTGGCCGAGACTAAAAATGTGGGTCTTTTGGCGCATTGGTGCTGGAAAGTTAGCTTAAGTTATTTGCCTTTATAAAACTGAATTATTGAGAAAGTAAGCCTAGCTAGACAAAATAAAGCTGGTCTTTTCTAAGTGGTCTTTTTCCAACTATTAGTATAATTGGTGTTTTAGGTAAGTAGTTAAGTCCTTTTACAACCTACTTACTGAGAGGATAACTAAACCCCAGTTGGCAACTCCAGGTCTGAAAAGTGAAGCCAATGCGGAAGTGCTTTAAACTTGCATTCTATCTAATAGAAGTCTATGAGAAAATGGCCCTTCTTCTCACTTGATTTATTAACTCAGTAAACATTATAATCATGAGTTTATGGTCTCGATTGCTAGTTTAAAGTCTTCGTCAGTACGGCATGATGTCCATTTAGTAAATTATGGTCCCATTTAGAGTCAAATAGACCATAAAGCAGGGTATGCTTTAGGGCGTGGCTACCTTGTGATTGACAGGCCGCTACCACGGTTGGTTGCAAATAACCAAGACGGCGACGGCCAAAATACCGAACTCCAGGCTTCAAAACGGCAGTCCACCAACCAATGGGTGTCGTCACGGTGACTATGTCCATTTTCTATACACAGTCTTTGCTAAACAGGTCCAGTGTGTAGGATTTGGCGGCATCTAGCAGAGATGTTGCAACCAACTGAAACTTCTCCCTTGTGCCAAGCGTTTAGGACAACTACGGTGGCAGAGTGAAAATGTGAAAACGCAAATATCCCTATCTAGAGCCAGTGTTTAGTTTGTCCATTCTGGGCTACTGTAGATCCATGGCAGCCGGCTCTGTAAAGAGCACCCGCTCCGTATGTGGATATAAGCGGTGACAAACTATGGTCTTTAATGCCTTAACAGCAACAACAAATGTTTTTCTTTTAGTGCCTCAAATTTAGCCCGAGAGCAAGATATCAACATTAACATGTTCCAGTGTTTTATTACTACATGGTGTTTCACATACAGTACTAGAAACAAACACATTTTATTTCCAAATGGCTTCTGTATTTTCACCATTATGCATGATTGCATGCCTGAGTCAAACATTTACCTCAGAATCTCCTCTGCTATAAATCATGAAAGAGGAAATGCCTCTGATACGGGAGCAGGAGGAAGAGAAATTTCCAGCACACAGAAATTTCACATAAACACTTTCAGTCTCATCCAGTGAACCCTGCAGCTAATTACTGTTTTCTAACATCTAACAGGCTTTAAATTACACTATTTCACCTCTGCAGTCAAACCAGTTTGAAGATAATACTGTTTAAACAAAACTCGTGGGCTTTGTTTTTCTTCTACGCAGCACAAAAGGCTCCTATCACAGAGTGTTAGACTTCCAGCCCAGTTCACAAGTCACATTCAAAAAGTTTTCAGTGAAATGAGAGTGTGTCCTGGATGATAATTAAATACATCAAAGAAACCTGACCTGACAGGAGTACAAATCCAGCTGGGAATGTTCAATGCATTGGTTTAAACAGCAAAGTAATGCGTGGTGAAATGAGCTTTTAGAAAGTTAAAGACATCACATTAGTTCCCTAAAGGATATAGCGAATGTTATTCTTTATTTTTCTTATTGTGAACAAATCCAATGAATAGACTAACACCAACAACGTCTTAGTCTGTCTCTTAATACTCTCTGATAAGCATGCTTGTTGCTCTCAGCCCATTGGATCCTACTGAAAATGTAAATCCTTCAAAAATGGCTCACAAATATTTGATTTCATTTTTTAAAAAGGGCTAAGCCAATCCTTTAAACAGCTGGGCATTGTAGTTTTCATTAAACGTTACTCAAACAGGAGTTAATAGTTAATTTGATGGGGACTATTTTCAGTGGCGTATTAATACACATTTGGTGCTCTAGTGAGTATTTATGGCAGCAGGACGGCGTATTAATTAACAGAAACTGGCTGTGTTCATGGTAATGAAGGAATATTACCATTATTATTGCAACAGTGTGCCTAAACAATGGAGGTCTATGGGCTTCTGTCAGGACAAGTTGTTGGTAGAATACATTTTTTGGTTGGTTTTGGAGTTTTCATGATATTCGTTGATGAAAGAAAAAATGTCTACTGCCAGCCTGACCCTTTAAGGTTACTGTCAAATCAAAATCCCTGCATTTCAATACCTTTTTGGTGTGAAATTGGGAAACAAAAGCCATTTTAAATGATGCTGTGACCGAACTTTAAAGATATGACAAATTTCTGGCTGCTGTGCCATCTATAAATAAGGGATAATCTACAGCAAGCTGGTCATTGTTGTGAAATAAATACATTCTCCTGTTTCTTATATGGCTACATAATTAAGAAATCAATAATTTGACACAAAAATGGCCCGCCAGAGTCCGACATCAGAACTGCGCCCATAGCAACGGTCTGTTATACATAGCAACGGTCTGCTAGAAAGAAATAACAGACTGTAGAATGTCGTGATTGACCAATCAAAATCGAGTATTCAACAAAGCCGTGTAAGTCTGTTTAAAGTTTATGCTTATCAAACATTTGCTGTCAGAGCCTCCCTTAAGGTCTCAAAGAAGCCAAAACTTTGAAAACATATTCTTCTCCTCTTTTCAGTGGAGGCTTCCTGAAAGTTTAAGTTTATGTGTTTATATGTGTCTTTCTTGATCTTTGCACGCATCATCTTGTCTGACTTACTTACTTTCTTTTGTCTGTGTCTCTTTCACTGTAGATCTACAGTTTCAAAAGAAGTGCTAAAAATATTAAAAGTATTTAAAAAATACTTAAAAATCTGCTTAACTTTTTTTGACACTTTAACACTTATTTCAACAATATTATAAAATGTGCTTTGCAACAAGAGGACCCAGTATGTAAAGGCCAGAGGCTAAAGCTCTTATATTTCTTGCTATTAATCATTAGGCTAATGACTGAAATCAGATGTCACAAAACAAAGAAGTCAAACCGGTTTTCTGATATCAACAAGTTAATTAAATGAAGTCATCCCAAACAAGTTTTAGTAAAAAAAAAGAAGCTGTGAGCCATCTGCTTTCCTTCAGAACATCACCTCTACCACGAGACTGAGCATGAGAGAAAATTCACGACCGGCTTACGTCTCCGCCGGTCGGCCACTCAGAGCCCAGACAAGCAGCCTGCATGATGCAGCCGAGCACAACAACACAGCAACAGTTATCAACTTGTACAAAAGGGTGTGATCGCATTCCACAGCTACAGATGCACCAACTGTATTTCCTTGTTATAATCGCTTTTTTGTTTTTGACTCTACAGTACATGTGCACACAAACCCTCCCTGTCTCTCCCAGATCGCCCTGCAGCCTTGTCACGAGCCCACAAAAGTCAGCAAACACCTCCGTAATGTAGTCGACAAACTGGCCAAACAGACGTCCTGCTGAGCGTCTGAGCTCCTTACCTCTCAGTGGCTCCTCAGCTGATTCAACAGTGCGAGATCCAGAGGGAGATACGAGCCGTCCAGAGCAGCTGACCAGCAGCCCTGCATCTACACCCGCCGACCGAACGACCGACTGACTGACTGACTGACTGACTGACTGACTGACTGAGTGGGAAGCTGGATCACTGGATGACTGGATGACTACCATTCAGCTGGAGGCAGAAGAGCAGAGAGGAGCCACTCCCCTCAGCAACCAGCTGACTGGCTGCCTGCCTGGCTGGAGGGATAGATGGATGACTAGTTTAATGGCTCTGCCTTGCTGACTGCCTTGGTGGTTAACCCGACTGAACTCCTGCCTGAATAACTGAATGAAAGACTGACCAAGCAACTGACGGACTGAATTTACTGAATAACTGACTAAACAAATTATTAAACCACTGACTAACTGATTGAGAGGCTACCTAACCAACAGACTGAAAAAACTGCCAGACTAACTGAACTTACAAACTGATAAACTGCCTAAGTGACTAACTGACCAACTAACCAACTAACTAAAAGACTCTTTCACCAAATAAATAACTGATTGACTCTCCAAATGACCGACTAATTGATTAATTGACCAACTAAGTAGCTGACTAACCAACTGACTGACCAAGTGACTAACTAACTAAATACTCTATGGCCAACTAACCAACAGACTGACTGAATATCCAAATTAGTAACTGAATTGCCGATTAAATTATTAACTTACAAACTGATAAACTGCCTAAGTGACTAATTGACCAACTAACCAACTGACTAAAAGACTTTTCCACCAAATAAATGACTGACTGACTCTCCAAATGACCGACTGAATGAATGATTAACTGACCAACTAACTAAGTAGCTGACTAACTGACTGGTTAGTTCACAGTCTGCTCCGTTGCTGACTTACACTAACTGATAAACCAGTCCAGGTCTGTCTGACAAACTGATTTCCTGACTACAAATCCCAACCAGCAGTTGACTGGTTGCCTCACCAGCTGACTGGTTAACTGATGACTAGGTTAGTTACCTACTGAGGTCCAAATGCAGCTCTGATGTTTCTCTCTTTCTGCTATACCCTCTTCCTTCTGTGCTATAGTCTGCTTCTCTCCCTCCGTTCCTCTGTGTAATGAGAGGGTGGGGCCGAGCTACAGTAAGCTAGCTCTGCACACACACATACACACACAATGATAAGGTTGTGTGTGTGTGTGTGTGTGTGTGTGTGTGTGTAAGTGCAGACAGAGCAGCCTCAGGTCATGCTGGTGGAGGAAACTGTATGTGTGTGCGTCTGTGTGTGCGTAGTAAGCAGTAGTAAAACAGGAAGCCGGTGAGAAATGATACAGGGCAGCCCCATGCAGGTAAATTCTTGAATGGAGGAAATGCATTCTGGATTTTATCTGTCATCCAAAGCCCAAACAAAACTTAGTCGGCTATATGTAACAAAAGTGATGAAAGTTCCGAATGGATGGTGAATAAACTTAAAGAAATATTAATGAACAACCTGTTCTCACTCCCAACTCGTAAAATACCGCCGTTTAGTAAGGAAAACAGACGCACGGAGGCACCCTTTATCAACAGTATGTGACGAAACGGGCTTTCAACTAACTCCAATGTAAACTCATCCATTATTCGACGGTTGGAGCAAGTGACGTAGTATTAGTATTAGCGTGAGAGTGTGTTCAGGGAAGGCGGGACGAGAGGTGGACGAGTCAAATAAACACAAGACTTTCAACCAGGAGACCGTTGCTCATGTCCCCTTTGAAACTTAAAGTAACGTTGACTTATTTTGTCAAGTCACGTGAGTCGCTAGTCAGTGAAGTTAACGTCAACCACGACCGTTTCCTAACCCTAACTTAGTGGTTGTGTTGCCTAAACCTAACTTCCTGTGAAAACAGAAGTTTATTTTTGAAAGGACACACGCATGTAACGAGTAACATTGACCAGCCGTTCCTGGTCCGTCCAAAAGTAACGCAAGAGGGGTACCCCATGCGTCAGTCTCTGATGCTGAGGGGCGCTGACCAAGCAGCGGTATGTGACAAGTTAGGAGTGAGAATGGGTTGTAATGGAGGCTTACTCATTGGAGCGGTAGGCAGTTGAATTCTGTATGACAACAGGTTGATATTGTACATCCACAGCAGTTCTGCCCAGCTACAATCGGTTTCATTTGCTTCAGTCTGCTCGGAGCGACATCGTAGCAGCCGTGTGTCTTCGGCTGGCCGGCAGCCTGGACAGCTTCATTAGAAACGTCAATCATCCAAAGTGACAACAACACGAGGAGACACCAGCAAAGCGGAGGGAGGGAGGGTGAATGGATACAGACGGAGGATACAACTCTGCCTCTCAGTCTTTCTTCATCCTCCTCTCCTGCCTTCACACGATGAGAAACTTCAGTTAAACTGAAACTTACTAGCTTTCATTCGCGTCTTCTCAGACACCGCTGTTCGGCGGAAGAGAAATTCACAGCGTGTGTTACTGGACAGATATGGTTGAAAAAGAAGCTTAAATAATTAAAAGTGTCCTGTCCCCTCTCAGCTGGTTTGGAGTCTACATGTGTCCAGGCGGTGAAGCATCATGCAGCTCGTGTTGGTGACCTTTAGGCATTTAAAAGGCCACTTCACCACAACACCGACAGTTACCATGACAAAACAAGATCCATCACTGGCTCTGCAGGGAAACACTGACAGCAGGAGACAATATTCTGTTACATCAGAATCGATTCATTTCTCTCTGTTCTTTAAGATGATCCCAGGCTTGATCTGGGTGTCACGAACAGGATCATTTCTCCCATTAACCATAATCTTCCATCCATTTTGCACTGGTTATATATTTTTTTGATCTAATGGCCTTAACACTGTCCAGTGGCAGCTTGCGACTGGGGCTAAGATTTCATGTCGACTGTTATAACTGAAAAGCAGAAGGTTTGCCGAGTAAAAAAGCGCCATTCACTCAAACAGCAGCAGTCTAGTCCGTCTGTCACTGGGTGAATATTGTTGCCAACATTGCGGCGTCAGCAGGACAGTGATATCACTCTACGTCGAGGATAGTTCAGTCTTGCATTGTGTGTTCCACATGATTTGTTTAATAGGAAAATGCACTGAGGGCAGGCCGAGACATTAAAGGCCACTGGACCAAACAATGGATTTACTGAGGCAATACAACCACTCACATCACGGAGTATGAACATTTGCTTCTTTCATCTATGCTAAAGGCTTATAGAGACATTATACATGCATGTGTCCGTGTGTTTAATTCCATCAAATCAGCATCAACAGCGGCACCGGCCCCTGACAGCGGCAGAGATGCTTTGAAACATATACAATCCCTCAACCCCCATTGGCTGAATGTGAAAAGGGCAACAGAGTCCAAACTAGTTGTAAGAAAATATCGATACACATGAGTATCGCGATATTATATTTTGCAATACTGTATCGATTCAGTGTGATACAATTATGTCAGTTATAAAGCTAAAGTGGCGATACTGGTATCATATGAAACTAGAAATCCTAAAGAATCCATTGGTACCAATCATGTCATACATGCATGTCGCCAAGAAGGCTAAATAACGCTCCAAAGTTATGCTAAATTTTGGCAAGGAAAAACTGGCAAGGCCATTTTCTATGCAGTTTTGGGCTGAAACTATTCTAAAATGGTTTGTTTGAATATTCCTGCATACTGGGGTCCATAAACAGTCTTAAAATTGCATAAATTGGGCATCACTGGAAAGCTGAGACTCTAGTGGATCCAATTAATTCAATTCATATTTAATGATGTTAGTCCCCATAGTAGCCATTTCACAGTGACTTTTTTTTTACTCAGATTTTATATATGGTGGTGTGTCTTTATACTATGACCGTTTTCCTAAATTACATTTACAAAAAAATTGCAATATATTGAATCGTATATCATGATACGTATCGTATCGCCAATACACAACCCTTCTCCAAAACCAATCTGCCAAGACTTAGACATTAAGCATAATTGTGCTCCAAGTCGGGGATAATAATTCCCACAATTCCCAGTGAACCAGAGAGAAGTGCTTAAAAATGAATTGTGTTAATATATTGGATGGGTCTCACTGGTACAGTACAGACAAAAGACACAAAACTGACATGGAGAAATGGAAATGAGTACTCAGTGAGCACTAATGCTCACAACAAAGACACACACAGCTGGCATCGGCTCTACGGGGTCCACTGGTCATACGACAGTAATCGCTGCTATCAATTTTGACAACCGAATGTGAATAGTGGGAATTCTGTGTGTCTTTCTATGTGTGTGAGTGTGTTTGTGTGTGTGTGCAGCCATACTCCATAATTGGCAATAATAAAAAAGCTATCAGCCTGACACAGGACATAAAACACTGCAACCCGCAGCAGAGACATTTCCTCAGGTCCTTAGCTGCCTGTTAGAATTTACCTCACACTTTCAGACGTGTAGCAAAATACAAATATTTCTTACAGAGAGCCTAAGTGAAACTGAAATGTCAGGGTTCTCTTCCAGAAACAAACTGAGATTGGATTTTTGTGTGAAAGGACATATAAACTAAAATTATACTGCAGATATTGAGCAAAAATAAGATAAAACCGGTATTGAACATATTTGTGGAAACAAAGGCTTTTTTTTCCTTTACAGAGGTTGACTGAAGCCGTGTCATTTGTACACCACGTAAACTTAGGTTTCGGCAAGAAAACCAACTAGTTTACGTACTTATTTCAAGCCCAACTATGACGTTTTCCCCTTACCTTAACTAAGTAAAATACGTACGGAAAACAACATAACACAACTACGGAAACCACGTCACAAACATCACTTAAAAAACACCTGACAATCACGCCAATAACTTACAAAACAGAAACAGCGGTCAACAACGGTCTCAAACACGGGTCTCCTGGTTGTTCCACAATGGGTCTGTCATGCAGTTTCTGTTACAGCCCTGTTAAAAACACTGAAAGAATGTCTTCTCCTGTCTAAAACTGTTTACCCAGGGACAGACACTCAGCAGAGCACAACAACCGAGTTTTTCTCCTAAGAGCTTGACAGCTTGTAAGCGAAAGGTCAGCAGTTCAAATCCCAGCATGACGACAAAGCTGCTCCTTATAAACAGGAGAAAAAGTAGGAAGAACTCGATTTTCATTAAGAAAACATACACTTTTTAACATCAGAAACCCACAGACATTACATAAATTAATATTTTTATAAGTATGCATGACATCTCTTAAGTGCCACACACACCAGTCGGTTCATGTAGTATCACAACAATTGACGCCACACCAGATGTGAGGTAGTCAAGGTACAGTAGCCAGGATGTTCTGATCTGTGTGTAAAGACTGAAAGACAAAAGTTCATGTTTACGATACATAAGCTTGGTTACGTCACCTCTGAAATGACACATCCTGCATGAGACCAACATGCTGAGTCCGAACAACAACAGTTTCTCACAAACTTTGGAGAACAGGTATTAATTGTTTGGGCACACCGCGGCAAAATGTGACTCGGCGATCGTTCACATTGTTGTTTCCTGCCAGCAACAATGGAGACCATTATAGCTGGACTGCTGATCATCGTGCCGCGGTGATGTCAGCGAGTCAGCAGAAATAGTCGCTGATGTAATGACCACGTCCTGCTTCAGATTAACACCGTAGCTCCAGTCAGCAGCAAATCGATTAATGGAGACGAATTAAATCATATTTATTGATCGAGATCGTCTGGGAGGATAATGTCAGCAACAGATGTGCGGTTTCGAGGACTTATATAGAACTAAAATTCTTCACATTGATTGAAGAGTTTCAGTCCAAAACAAGACAACGGGTATTTGAAGGAAATAAGAACACCCAAACAAAGAAACTAGACATCCTACTATGTGCTGTTATCCTCAACATTTCTGGTGATTTTAGCACTTTGAGGGGTGAAAGTGAAAAACTGACTCATGCCAGTCAGTCCATTTCCCAAGGTTGCTTACCATAAAAAAAGTTGTACGTATCAGATTTGTCCAGACTGCAATATCTCTACAACTACTGGATCGATTGCCTTAAAATTTGGTACACCCATTCATGTTCATTAATGTCACCTTAACACCTAGAATAATGACATTCCCATCAGCCTTAGCTGTACTTTGCATTTAGTACTTATCATAGACTGTATATAAGAAGTAGAAGTAGTAGAAGTGACGTCACTTATTGGTTTGTGGACTACGGTTTTGAAGCCTCGAGTTCGGCATTTTGGCCAACGTCATCTTGGTTTTTGGCTGTTGCCATGTTGGCTTTTGGCAACCAGAAGTGACACGAGAGGGTGGAGCTAACCAAACATTGAACAAGCGATCTGACAATCACAAGGTTGCCACGCCCTAAAGCACACCCTGCATTATGGTCTGTTTGACTCTAGATGGGACCATAATGTACTAAAGTAACATCATGCTGTATTGAAGAAGACTTGAAACTAGCGATTGAGACCATAAACTCATGTTTACAATGTTTACTGAGGTAATAAACCAAGTGAGAAGTAAGGTTATTTTCTCATAGACTTCTATACAGGGTTATGGCAAAAATATATCGCCACCAAATGTTGCACGCCAAAAAAGCCGTCCCTATTATTTTCTATGTACAACCCCAACACTGGCGTCAGTGGCGAGGCGCCCAACCCTAAAACACAGGTCTTCTTTAGACATTTTCACAAACAATTGATGCTGTCGTTTTTCTTGGACGGGCAGTCTCCGACAACATGTGACCTTTTACTTAAGAAGGAAACACAGAAGGGAAAAAGACAGGAGGTAAGAAAGGAGAAGAGACAGGATGAAGAGAGAGAAGAACGGGCTGACGACAACCCTGCAGTTTAAAAATGTATGAGCCTCCAGCCTCCAGCAGATTGCCTGTGTGTGTGTGTGTGTGTGTGTGTGTGTGTGCGTAGCGCTGTGGTGTAAGCATTTAACAGTCCGAATGAAGAGCAGATGAAGACGGACAGTTTGGAATGAGGTAAACGTACGTGATGTAGTGATTATTTAATTTTTATTCGGCTGCTTGAGGTCTGTTAGTTGTCTTGCATCATGTGCTGCTGTTGCTCAGTGTGTGTGTGTGTGTGTGTGCGTGTGTGCGTGTGTGCGTGTGTGGATTTTATTGTTTCTCACATTTCACACTCTCCCTGCTGATGATATTTATGTACGTGACAGAGAAAGAGACGCCTCTGTTTGACTTATAATAAAGTCACGTCAGCTGGAGCGTAAGAGTCACGAGTACCCAAACGAGGAGGAGGAGGAGGAGGAGGAGGAGGAGGAGGAGGAGGAGAAAACAGCAAAGCTAGGGAAGGGAAAGAGATGAGTTAGAGGAGGAGAATGGGAGGAGGAACAAAGGGAGAAGGAAGGGTAGGAGTGAATGAGGCAATAAAGGGAACAGAAGAAAATGAAGGAAAGGATAAAAGAAGAGAAGGATGTAACAGGAGGAGAAGTAGACCAGAAGGAAAAGAAATAAGGCAGAGGAGAGGAACGAGAGGAGGACAGTGTGTTCAGACAGAACGCAAAGCAAATTTTAGAAGTCAATGTGAAGACGCGATTAGACGCAAATTCACGTCTCCTCACATATTTTCACCGACTTTGCATGTAATCGCGCCGCCTCTCAAATTCGCCTCACGTTCTGTCTGAACACACATTAAGGAGGACGAAGAGAGGGGTGAGGAAAGACTGAGGAAGAAGAGGAGAAAATGAAACAAAGGGAGGACGTAAATGAAGCAGATCTGCATCCAATAGTAGCCGTACAGACTTTGAAGTATTTGTTTTTAAGTTCTTCCGAGCGGAGTCTGAAGTTTACTGCGGCAGATAAACAGCGAGCCAAATGTTCCATCAGACAAGATCATTGATTTTAGTTTCCCAAGAGGTAAACTATGATGAACAACAAAAAAATAAAAGGACATCCAAGCCCCCATTTCCATACACATGAGCTCGCTTGTCTTGAGTCATTGACGTTTAAAAGCAGCAGGCTGATCCCAGTGGTCAACTCCGGGGGTCTGAAAAGTGAAGTGCCTGAAGAAGCTTCTTGGATGAGAAGTGAAATGTCTTCAAGAATCTAAACCAAGTCCAGTTGCTGCTGATTTAACTCAGATACAATGACCTGGATGACTGAGAACCTTCACAAACATACTGTATTTCTACGCATTTTGGGATGAACACCCACAGAATGGTTCGGGAATATGAAAGGACAGCCAGGAAAATCGCAGATTACAGGAACCACCTACGTTCAGAACTGAAGAAGCTTCTTGGATGAGAAGTGAAACGTCTTCAAGAATCTTAACCAAGTCCAGTTGCTGCTGATTTAACCCTTACTCGGATACCATGACCTGGATGACTGAGAACCTTCACAAACTTCAATATGCAGTCATTTTAATAGCCAGCAGGAGGCGACTCCTCTGGTTGCAAAAAGAAGTCTGATTGTTTAGAAGTCTAGATGTAGAGAATATAAATCAAGGGAGCTTTAACTGCAAAGGAAACTGTTTTGACAATCTCGCTTCCTTGATGTGATGTAATCCTGTTGAAACAGAACATCGGGGTGTCAGAGGGAGATTGCAACGTCTGTGATGCTTTAGCTGAATAAAGCTGGAAACCTAATCCCAAGCCGGTGCTTCGTAAAAAACTATGTGACTGCAGTCAAAAAGAAAAATGCCAAAAATGTAATTTGGGCTGCCAGTTTTTTGAAAACACAGCCTCATTATTACAACAATCAAAAGCATAAATCATTCAATAAGACACGAGATGCAAAGAGTGAGAGGCAACACGTCTCCCTCATCCTCTGAGAGAGCGCAGTGGGAGGGATGGCAGCAGCAGATGTGGCATCGTGACCAGTAACTCTTTGCACTTGGAAAACAACTCCACTCCTCTCCTCCTCCTCCTCCTCGTTTGCTCTCCTTTCTTCACCTTCTCTCTCCTCCTGCCTCCGTCACCAGGCAACTAGCCTTTCCTCCCTCTCTCTCTCTCTCTGCTTTTTTCTCTTTTGCTCTCATCTCTGTCACTCCCCCCTTTACTCAAGCATTAAACCTCCCTCCTATCCCTTGCTATGTTTTATATGTAGGGTTTATACTCATAACGGACTCCGCAAAAAGCAAGAAACATCTCAGTTACACTTATTGCTTTGTGAACCATCAACACTTGTGATGTGATGGATCATGACATTTGAAATATGTCTGTAAAACACCAGCACTTTTCAGACACGACATGTACAGTATAACATCCCTGGTTTAAGGAACCCCGTCTCTGAAAAATGACATTCACTTTCTTTTCCTACAGTATCTGCTCTGGCAACTAAAGCGCGATTAACATTTTTATGGTTCCGTTTAATAACTCCAGGGGTGAGGTGACTTTTTCACATTGGCTTTCCTCTGCTCTTTTTTCCCTTAAACTTCATAAAAATGTAATAACTTCATCAGACATTAGCGAAGATGCTATTTCAGGTGAAGCGGTGCGTCTCTGCTATAATATTCAGAGGGGAATCCTTAACTTAAAGCGCTTGGTTTAAGGTTGGGAAAGATGAGATTTTAGTTAAATGCTGAAAAGGTCAACACTGATTTGAGGCAGGACGTGTTGGCTTCTTCTGTATTTCACCAAAGACACCATCTTTCATTAACCTTAACCAAGTACAGTAGCTCTTTTTAATATCTCTGGTCAGGCTGTTCTCATACACCGCTCGTAGCTATATCTAATTCGTATATCCCACAAAATCAATGAAACATTGGACTTTTACCCAGGAGACCGGTGTTCTTGTCCCGTGTGAAACCAGAAGTCAGTGTTGATTTATTCGTAACGTAACTTCCGTACTTAAATTAACCCAAACCACAACCTTTTCCTTAACCTAACTAAGTAGTTTTTATCACGCAAGTTCCGTAGCCTACTTAAATTACACCACTTACGGTGTCGCGTAACCACCTCTGGTTTGGCGTAACTTAACTACGATCTTTCCTAAACCTAAGTAGTTTTGTTGCCTAAACCTAACCAAGCCTATCTTTTCCTAAACATAAATAGGTGTTTTGCCTAAACCTAACGAAGTTGTTTCGTGTGAAAACGGAAGTTTATTTTGAAAAGACTGGTGCAGAAATTGACGCTGGACATTCGTAGGAACGTGCACGGAAAATGGGGAATAACTTTTTTTGGTAAGATATCATATGAACCGTTATATGAGAATACATTGCTCTGGATGTATAAGACTATTGTGGGCAATAGGCCCTTTTCACAGAAAACATTTCTGATATGTGACAGTAGGAAAAGAAAAGGTGTGAATAATAAAATGAGTAAAGGCTGAATTCCTTTTAGCTGCTTCAGTTTCAGGGTCCTGGTATTGTGCGTGCTGGCTCACGGTCACGCCCTCATGGGACACTTGAGTTAATGTCATCAGTAACACGTGCTTTTCCTGCTATCGCAAGTCCAAATGTCTGCTGTGAAAAGGTCTGCGTTGCAAATCAAAATTTCATTGATATAAAATGACAAACTGTGAAAAAAAGATGTTCTCCATATTCCTCTCATCACTCTAATTTGTGACTGACTAGTGTGTAAGATCTGATGTGACTGGATGTCTGAAGTGGTCGTGTTTGTTTGTTCTTACTTTGTTTTGCAACCTCAAATAACGTCATATGTTACTCTCATCCTTTCTTTCTCTGTATCTCTCTCTCTCTCTCTGCCCCCATTCCCTCGTTTCTCCTCTCTTTTGTCTTTGAATCTCATTCATCCCTGCCTCTTCTCTCCCGCCGCTTCTCTCTCAACTCTCTTTGGATTCGCTCTGTTTTTCAAACTAGCAGTTTTCCCCTTGAAGCCGTCCCTACGATGAGCCGCGCAGAGACTCCTGACGTACATCAAGCAAACTCCTCACAGCAAGAGAGGGGAGATGAGGGATCGACACTAGTAATATAAAAACATCACAGCCTTTAGAACTCTAAAAAGGAGAAGAAGTCCGATACGGTTGATCTCAAACAATATGTTAAAAGGGCTTTTTCAGAGCTTCACGGTTGAATACAAATAAAATTTCTACCAATAGCTCTGACGCTGTTGGATTAATGAGGCAGGTATAACATTTTATGAGCTAGTACCCACATTAACACTCTTCTCTTCAGCCTGAATTAGAAATAATAGTCAATTATAACATCATTCAGGATTAATTTTATGGGAAGTAATTGGTGATTTTTAATGTAATATGATGGTCATATTTGACAGCAGTGTGTGGACTTGGCAATTGTTATATTAAGACATTTTATGGTATAAATATGTAGCACAATGTGGCGAATATAGGCAAAATGACATTTATAACTCGGGATGCACCGATTTATCGGCTGAACGTCGGTATCGGACGATATTCGCCTTGTTGACTGCCAACGGCCTATCTACAATTAAGATGACATTTGCCAATGGCAGTGGCAGATGTTTATCTGTTGTGTAGAATCAATTTTGCGCCGGCTAAATGTTGTGTTGGGTATTTACGGTCGCTCTCGGACAACAGTAACCAGCTGCTGTACTTACTTACTGTAATACTTATGTTTCCAATCACTTTTACATTTATATTTAATGTATGTTTCACTAAACTGTTATTTCTGTTGGGCTGTGTAAATACTGAAACATTCTTCTCATTGAGTAGGTCATTGTATAGCAGCTGAAAAGGCTTTTGAAGCAGTTATTTAAAAAAAAGAAGAATATTTTTCATGTGAAAGTAGGTTATATTAAAGGTTGTTTCATAAATTTGTAAGATTGAATTTGAAGACAGTGTAATGAAACAGCTCAGTTATTTTTTTATAATGTAGAGGTCTTTGTTTCTCTGGCACAAAAGGGGAATAAACCACGCCAAAAAAAGAAAATAAACGAAAACAGAATTTTGCAACCGGTGCATCCCTATTAATAACAACGGCTGAAAGCAATGAATTATGTTCCACGTTTGATTATAATAAAACAAAATGAATACTGGCCAATATATCATTATCTCATATTTACTAACCAGAAATATTCATATTCATATCTGCCTCAAAAACACAATTTCATACAGACACCTTGGATCACACCCAAACGGAGAAGATCCAACATTTGAGAGGGAAACAAAACCTTCACACACACACACACACACACACACACACGCGCACAAACGCACACGCACACACACACTCCCCAGTGTGGCATTTCTGTGAATACAGTACATCCACTGCTGCTGGTTACATTTATTATTAATAAGATGCAATTAGTTTCTAATCTGCTGCTTCCTTTTACAGCACAGACACAGTCTGATTACCAGACAAATAAACACTCCCTAAAAACATCCACGTATTAATAAAACATGCTCGGTTTCAGCCCATGCTGTACACAGTTATCTATCAGAGGACTAATAACATGCCTGCCAAAGGTTCCCAAAGCATAAAATCATATTTTAAAAAGCTTGTTTTGCCCGATTAACTAATGCAAGCAAGACCTAAAGAAAAGCCGATCCTCAAATTTTGTGTTTGGTACTTTTATTTGACACATAAATTATTCTGAATTTGTTGAAATTGTCACTGTTTATCAACCAGCTAATCTTTTTACTGTTGGTGCTTGTAAGAGGAGGGTTGGTGGTTCACGCAGGCAGTGTTAACACCTACACCTTGATTTGGGAAGCTACTATACTTCCAACTATGACAATGTCAGTGCCTTTCTCTACAGAAGGGAACCTCCAAAACTGGCACTGTTAATACCTTGCTTAAGAAAACTGAATTTACAACTCTGGGGTTTTAGTGCCTGCTCTCGGGTACTAAATATCCAAATCTGGTGGCGTGTGCCAAGGCACAACGCCTGGCACTACTGGTGCCTTGCGGGTTAGTGCAAAAAATCTTTGTCTCCGGAGCTGAGGGGTTTCCTTTACCGGGTTGTCCTCAGGGTGTGCGCTGGAAGTCTGTATCAGTGCCACCTCGGGTCTCGCCCTTGCTTCCCTGTCACTCTGCCCCTGGTGCTTCCGGGCGGGGTTTCCCCGAGGTGCACATGTGCCCGTTTCAACCATCATAGTCTGGGCCTTCCATCTGATAATAAATAATTACATCCATCCATCCATCTGCAACCGCTTATCCCGTTAGGGGTCGCGGGGGGGCTGGAGCCGATCCCAGCCGACATTGGGCGAAGGCAGGGTACACCCTGGACAGGTCGCCAGTCCATCGCAGGGCTGACACATAGAGACAGACAACCATTCACGCTCACAGTCACACCTACGGGCAATTTAGAGTCCACAATTAACCTAACCTGCATGTCTTTGGACTGTGGGAGGAAACCGGAGTACCCGGACATGCAAACTCCACACAGAAGGGTCCCAAGCCGGATTCGAACCTGCAACCCTCTAGCTGTGAGGCGCCAGTGCTAACCACTGCACCACCGTGCAGCCCAAATAATTACATTATAAAACATAATTAACCTGGTTTCTTTAGGGTTCTGTCCTAAGGAAAATACTCTTAAAATTATAAATTAGGCATTATTATTATTTTTATTATCATTATCATTAAATATAGATTGTTATAATTATCAACATCAATCAATTAGGGCTGTCAAAGTTAACGCGACATCATATACTGACATCATATGAAACTAGAAAACCTAAAAGAATCCAATGGGACCAAAATCAAGCTACAGAAAAATAAAGACATATTACTGTCCAATGTACTTGCATCTAATTTCTTCTATGCAAGTTTGAGTTGAAAAAGAAGGAAGTCGAGTTAAAACTTCAAGGGACATTTTACATTTTGTGCCCATTTTTCTTCCACCAGGCTCATTTAGCTCCGTGGTGACGAAAAAAGGAATCCAATTTTTGCAGAAATGTCCTTCTGAAGCGCCAAAACAGAAACCTTTTCCACCCACAGCGTGGCAAGGAACAGAAAAAAACAAGGATGGTACCAAATCACGAAATGTCAAGGCAGCAGTGTAATAGAGGATCACTCTGCTCTCGCCCGACTCCTGTCTGTCAGAGTGGAGAGAGGTGAGGAAATATAAAACATATATAAATCTAAATGTCAAGGTTTCCCCCACAACCAGAGGGTTGAACCTGTACCGAGGTTCTGCCTCCAGGTGCCCACATCTCTGCATCAAGGCATGTTTGATGCAAAGAGCTTTTTTTTTTTTTTTTTAAATCACTATCTGTCAAAACAGAAAGAAAGAAGAGAGACTGAAACATTTTCGTCTTGCAAATACAAAAAGAGAAAACCCCTCACGTTATCCTGTGACTTTCTAGTAGCAAATAAAAGAAGTCTACCACGCGAGGGACTGAAAGAAGCAAAGAGAGAGAGAGAGAGAGAATGAATGACAGATGAGAGAAAGAGACAAACAAGTACAGATTGTGTTTAGTCCCATGGTGCGTTCTTGGCAGTGACATATAGATCTCATTACTTTCCAGTTTATTAATTCATGGTCAGTTCATCTAAAAGTGATCTCAGCTCTCTGGACGCCTGGTTGATCAGATGCTTTCATTCTCTCCATCAAGAATTTAATAACGTTTCTTATTTACAAGGATTATTAATCAATATCGTACAACCCGCTACATATAAACACAGGTATTGCACTCCAGTGTGATTAGACTGCATTCACTCACCTTTTACATCGCAAGATCACGCTTAAGCCTTGAGCGATTTATCTTTTTATTAAGGCTGCAATTAATGATTATTTTAATTATCGATTAATTGGACAGTTCTTTTTTCTATTGATCGTTTTTGAAGAGTATCAAACCCCTAAAGTTTGCCGTCGTGGTTCGGACTACGGAGCCTCTGTGTTGTTTCATAGATATAGACGCAACTCAGCCCGTTCCGCGCAACGTGATTGGTTGATGCCTTCATTCACGGTGCGAAAGCTCAGAAAAATCGACCTTGTTTTTCGGCACGTATATCTGAGTCGAGTGTTAAAGTGTTCATAAAAAACGAAATTGACGCGCTAACGGCCTTAAGGCCTTTATACATCAGGGGCCGATTTTTCTGTGCGATTAATTCACACAATTATCAATATATTATCGAATATTACACGGCGAAAAAACTTTTTTTTCAGAACATGGTAGATTTTTTGGAGCTTTTGCGCCGCAAATAAAGGCATCAACCGATCATGTTGTGCGAAATAAGATGAGTTGCGCCTATATATATGAAACAACACGGAGACTCCGAAGTCTGAACCAAGACAGCAAACTTTATTACTCCTTTCAACCTTGACAAAGACACCGCAGATCAGAATCCACTCCTTCCGTTCTTACCTTTCACAATAAAAGCCCTACACATATAATATTCGCAGGCGAGTATTTCCCATTTTCATGTCGTTTATTCGCCACGCCCCCCCCGTATGTTAAGGCCTAAGAACAGAGAAACAGCATCTATCTATCATCCAGATGCCTCAGAGAACAGTGTATAAATCAACAGTAGCCTCCATCATTAAAACAGCACTACACAGCGAGGACTTCCCCATCATAACAAGTTGTAATCCTGCTATTTATGAGTGAGGATAAAAGTGGCAGCGGAGGGGAGAGAATGTACTGCCGAGCAGATTTACTGTCCAGAAGAACAGCCTGCATTATTGATCCCGCAGTCATACCCACATTTCTGTTCTCACTCCTTCAATGGGTCCATTTCTCAGTCACAGTCTCTGTGTCCTCTCTGTGGCGTGGCAAACCTTTAGGAATGTGTTTTTTACCAAATAGTCCCAGGAATAGAGAAGCTGACTTCACGCAAATACATCGGAATCAGAAAATATATTGGCCGATAACTAATTGTAGCACAGAAATGTCAAAGATATATTTGAACAAATCCACGCACGGCATAACCAAACATAGGTTGTCCAACAGAGTAAGTTGAAAAATATATATATCATATATCAGGATCAACCTCAAAAGTACAATATTGGTCAGGCTCTACTCAGGAACTAAAGTGTAGGATTCAAAGACCCTCTGAGACCCGCAACTGACTTTACTGTCTTTCAAAGGCTCTACTAGGTTCAGCTTTAGGGCTAGAGTGAAGCTAAAGATAAAATATGAAACTAAAAAAACCTAAGGAATCAATTGGTACCAACCGGCTCATACTAGCTTGTTGGGAAGGAGGCTAAATAACGCTCCAAAGTTGGAATACATTTTAGCGAGGAAAAACTGGCATGGCCATTTTTAAAGGGGTCTCTTGACCTCTGACCTCAAGATATGTGAATAACAATGAGTTCTATGGGTACCAACGAGTCTCCCCTTTAAAGACATGCCTACCAACAGGATGTGAACATCTGTCTCCTGTTTCGAAGTCAGATTCTTGACTCGTACATCCCCTACGACCACAAAAATTGATGTTTTCCAGACAGAAAATGAAGCAAATGTTCTCCTGTCATTTGCACCAATTTGATATCTGCCCCAAAAAGCCAACGTACCAACTGTGCGTTAGCTGTAAGCCAGCTAGCGGCAGACCGTGCATGTAGGACTGTTCAGCTCAACCTCTGACTGATCTCAAAACTCACCAGAAACTCCAGTTCTTTCTCTTCCTTGCCTCCTTTCTCTCTCCTTTTCCCTCTCGGCTCTGCACATTTATGAAGCAGACTCGTAAAGGATGAGGTGAGAATTTTACCCTCAAGCCACGGACACACCTTTGCATCTAATCACAATATTGACATGAAACTTCTATGTAAACATGGAGCAGGTTAAAGTCATGATGACTGTTATTCTGGTTCGGCTACAATGAGTTTGAATTATAGCAGCGGCAACTCCCAAAAGCTTGCAGCATTTAGACATTTTGCATAAACGCTGCTCCACAGTTGAACACCATTTGTTGAACATTCTGAGTGTGTTATTCTGTGTCTCTACGGTTGTCATCCTAAATCTTTTAAATCCTCTCTCTCTCACCGCCTCTCCTGCTTATCCGGCTGTGAATTATCCGAACTGACTGGCTGAACTGAGCGAGACACTTGAGATCAAATCGTTAACCTGAATGTGTCACACCATCTCCACCCTCACACTTACATTCAACCACTACGGGGAGCTTAAAACAATACACGTACATGGTCGGACTGCAAGTCCATTATCAATTTGTTTTGTTTTCAATTTGTGTATTTATCATGTATCACTGCAGAGTGCATTGAGCTTTAACCAATCAAAATCTTGTAAAATGATTGGAAAAAGGCATTTTGAGTTTCGTCAGTCACTACGGATATGAGTGAGTTACACTGACGATGACACATAAAAATAGTAAGAATTTCATGGATGTTCAACCCCTAAATCTTAAAGGCTCTGATGTGTTCACCAGCTAGTCGTCTGTCTGTAGTGTACGGCGGGTTTATCAGAGCTTTTTCACTGAAAACACTGAGAATGCTTAAGAGAGCGCTGAGAATTAACCAAAACTGAAATGATGCAGCCGTAAAACCAAAACAATGAGCCGAAAGACGCTATAAATCTCTCCAGAGCTGAGGGGAACTGCAGCATGGCAGAATTCTCATTGTTCATCACTACGGGCAGCCTCTTTCACATCACAAGTGTACATCGTTTTCTGATATTATCGGCAGGAAAAGTTAGGTTCGTTCACAAAAACTACTTTGTTAAGGGTAGAGAAAATTCGTGATCAAATCAATGTTGGTAGAAGACAGGTTGTGAACATCTGCCTCCTGTGTCAAAGTCAGATTCTTGACTCGTCCATCCCCTACGACCACCCAACAGGCTTTGAGGTGTAACGTCACAAAAATCGATATTTTCCAGACAGAAAATGAAGCAAATTTTCTCATGCCACTCTCCTTTTAGCTCCGTTTTGGTCTCCACCAACTCCTGAGTCAAATATCAGGCCTTTAAGCTCTTAAAGGCTCCGATATGTTCACCAGCTAGTCTCTAACTGTGTCTGTCTGCTGCTTGGTGCTGAGCAAGTACTGTACGATGGGTTTATAGGACTGAAAATGCTGATGAGAGCGATGGGAATTAACCAAAACTGACATGTTGCAGCCATAAAATCAAAACAATGAGCTGAAAGATGCTATAAATAAAGTGTGAGTTGAAAATGCCAGACATGATTTAGTGCTGAAAAGTGCTCCAACCTGGTCCTCCTGGCTTCAACGGGCCACTGAGCTTTAACTCAACCAGATTACTGCTGCCAAGAAACATTTCTATCACTAAAACTCAATTCAAAAAGCACACACACACACACCACGCTTGACTTGTAGAGGAGTGTTACTGCAGTCAGGCCCTCGCTATCAGGTGGCAAATCTTATCTATCATTAATCATCTTAGGAAGGTTGGATCCTGCTGTTTCTGGTCAATACACTGCAGGTGGGTGGCAGGAGGAGAGAGAGGCGGTGACAGAGACAGAGAAAGACAGAGAGCGAGAAGAAAAGGGCATACTGGTTAGGGAGAGCCGTCCCAGAGTTAAAAGGTCACCGAGAATCATCACAGCAACACACCCAGCTGTAATTCTCTCCGGATAAACCGTAAAAAATACAACTGGATTTTCAGGGATTACCATGGAAACTGATGATACACTTCATGAAAACTAAACGACAATGGCAAGAAAGGTCTACAGGCCCGAACGTGTGCAAATAGTTTGACTGTGACTCCAGATTATTGCTATCTCAGTCAGATTGCTATCATTCAGGGGTCCTCTGCAGGAAGATGAGGTGGAGAGGGGTGGAAGAAGAGGAGGGTTTTTTCCAAAACAGAAAAGAATGATTTTCTGTTGCACAAAATTCTGTTGATTTTATTCAAAACTATGCTTTTTCCCCGTGTCTTCTTGTTTTACCCAAAGACTGTATATAAGAAGTGGACATAGCCACCACAACGTCACCCATTGGTTTGTGGACTACTGTTTCGAAGCCTCGAGTTTGGCATTCAGGCCGTCAACATCTTGTTTTTTTGGAGCCAGAAGTTATTTGGACGAGAGAGTGGAGCTGAGGAGGGATACGCATTTCTACAGCTCTATCCTGATTGACAGGTCAACGTGGTAGCAGCTTGTCAATCACAAGGTAGCCATGACCTAAAACACACCGTGCTTTATGGTCTATTTGTCTCTAAATGGGACCATAATTCACTAAATGAACATCATGCTGTATTGAAGAAGACTTGAAACTAGCAATTGAGACCATAAACTCATGTTTCCAATGTTTACTGAGGTAATAAATCAAGTGAGAAGGAGGCTTTTTGAGCTACCTCTGGGTCTGAAAAGTGAAGCCAATGCGGAAGTGCCTTAAACTTAAACAGGATGTAGTCACACATGTATACTAACTTCGCCAAGTCCGTCTCTAGCTCTCCCACCAGCTCTGTTCTCTTTATACATCCATGGTCAGCTCCATCGGGGCCGTTTGAATGCATTTAACATAAATGTCAGTATATGGGTGCTCTACAGTTGTAGCGTCGGCCGATTTGACCACGGAGATGAGAGTGACGGCTGGCTTGACCGCATGTTACCGCAATACGATAACGTTTCCTGTCCATGACAGAGTTAGCATGCAGCTTTAGCCGTGATGTCTAGCTCTGCTTTTCCTGGCAATGTGTGAAACCCAAAGTGTTTCTATACTTTACTGGATGTGTAGTGTTTACCACGCTGGATTTAAAATGTGAGGGTGTAGGTCGTATCCACACAGACCCTCCGCTGTTTCTGCTTAGTCGTTTCGGATCGCTGCGGTTTGTTCTGGTTGACGGATACGGAACGGATATGATGTCACGTTACTCTGACTACAACAATAAAAGCGGTAACTACCTTCTACCTCCGTATAAACTCAAATGAAGCAAATATATTGATTCTGGCATTTAAAAAATCAATTTCAAAATCGTAAAAAAAAATACCTAGGTGAATTTTTTTTCCCCACCACTAGAGTACACATTGCTCTGCTTCAAACAAGACCAAAAGGTTGGGGACCGGTGCACTAAAGGGCTGATCTGAACAGTCAGTAGTTCATATTATGATAAATCTGACAGGAGATGAACGCAGCATCAGGCAAAGCTGCTTTAGGGTGACGTGGAACATGAGAGTAACAGAAAAACACTTAACTAATCTTTTTATGAAATCTCAACAAATGAATAGCGATTTTGAAGAAGCCGAGGCCTTCGGTGTATAATAATACCAGCACAGATAACAACCCCACGAGCCAAATGTAATCTGTAATTTCCATTATGAGTCCATCAGCGAAGAATCAACGTGGATTGATACCGGAGACGTGAAACAATAAAGCTGCCAGCAGCTCGAGGGACGGCGAGTGCATTACCAAACCAATAAAGACTGCTCCCACTAATTACCTCTGCTCCTTCCATCTTTGTTTACAAACTGATTTATGAGTCAACAAATACCGTGAGTCTGCCTATGGGACGAAGAGAGAGACACTCATTACTGTCACAGTAGCAGGGGAGCTTCTCATCGGCGTGTATCTGAAATATTATCTCTCACTCAGGGAAACACCTGGATGAACAGGTTACAGGGAATTTAAAAAGATCTCATATAGATATAACGTTCAGCCTACAGACTGAGTACATGTGTACACTCTAGGGGTTTAACCAAATACACATACGTAATTCAGACATGTATGGATAAGGGGCTCTGAACAGGTACAAGAAACAATATTGGTCCCTCACATCACTGCTAGTATAGTCAAAGCAGCAGCACTTTTCATAATGCAATGTAAACCAGAAGGCTACTATGGAGGAATCCCCCTTATTTGCATAATGAGGCAGGAATGCATAAAGAAATGTAAAAAAAAAAAAGAGATACAAGAGAAGAAAGAAAGAAAAGGGGGAAATAAATAAGGGGTGAAATGCAAAGGGAAAATCGTGCAGAATTAAAGAAATAAATGCAAAATAAATACACACATTTAAAAATAAATATTTTAAAAAATGCAAAAATAAATATTTTTAAAATTAATAAAAAATAATTGCAAAAATAAATAGATTTAAAAAATAATAAAGATTAATATATAAATAAATAAAAGGGAAAATTAAACAGAAGAGTAAATAAATAAGGGAATTAATACAAAGATAAATAAATAAAGGAGCAAATTAAAACAGAAATATCAATTTATGTCACATTTTATCAATTAATTAATGGCGACATTTATTTTTTAAATAATTTTTGCTGCATTTAATGACATTTATTTAATTATCGAGTAATTTATTTATTTATGATTTTGGCAGGTTCCGTCCTCCAAAGGCTACAGGTTAAATGCTCTGAGGCGTATTCATTCAGCAATGTTCATCCTCTATAACTTTTCATCAGTTTCCATCTGATTAGTTGTGCAGTGCGGTATAAATAAAGCCTGACTGATGTTCTACAGGTGTTATTTTTCACCTCATGATCAGATATTGAAGCCTGACACCTTGACAAAAGAGAGAAACTAAGGAGTTGAAGTTAGGGACCATCTCAAACGTGCATACTAATTGCTTTCCATGCTTCAAATTCTTTCCAGGCATTTTTGTCAATATCCTTAATTTTTTTTAATAGACATTTCAAACTAAATAGATTTTCATCTGGACCCTCCACTACATGTGCAATCCACTTTAAAAAAACAAACAAAATCAAATTGCAATAGGACCCCAAGAGACATTATGGCCATTTCATAGACACTTCAGACCAACTTCCCATTCATCTGGACCTCCTATCATTCTAGATAATCAGAGACACTGAAAATAACCTGATATTTTCAGGTGGAATTTCATTTCATTCTCACTGTGCAATATCATTTTACACTTGTGCAACTTTGTTAATAGTGTGTTTATTGTCAATACTGTATACACTGCTCCTATTTGTATACTTCCTTCTATTTAAATGGTTCATATTTTGTTACACTTTGTTTAGCTCTTTTTTACTTTGTTAAGCTGATGCATCTTGTTTTTTGCACTATCCCCTTTGCTGCTGTACACTGCAAATGTCCCCACTGTGGGACTAATAAAGGAATATCTGATCTTATCTTATCTTATCTTATCTTATATGCTGTAACATTAAGATTTCACTTCATTGGAACTAAAGGGTCCAAACCAACTAAAAGTAACCAGTGTCAACATATACTTTTGAAATTCAAGTCTACTCAACACCTCATTTCTTATTATGAATTTCCATTCTCTCACTCCAACCCAAAGTCTTTGCCAGGTGAAGCACCGTGTCACATACACACACGTGCATGCACACACACCCACACAGTACACAGTAGCCTATGCAGTCATTTGCCTAAACACCACACAGCGGTGCAGCAGCTTTTGCATGTGCAGCAGCTGATAGAGGACTGATGGTTGTGGAGGCTGCAGACACTTTGCTCCTCCAGCAGCAGCATCAGATCCTCCAGCAGCAGCAGCTCTGCACCGGGGCTATGACTCATACTACCGATGCTGGTGTAACGACAAGTAACCTAAACACGGAAACGCACCAATAAACAACAACAAAACACGCATATGCAGCATGCGCGATGGTGCAGGATGCTCCAGAGACATTTCTGCATCTTCTCTTTTGGCACTTACCTTTTTCTTTTGACGTTATAGAAACAAACTCAGATGGTCCTCGCAGGTGTCTGCTGCTGCTGCTGCTGCTGGCTGGCCACTTCGTCTCCTCCTCCTCCTCCGAGACGTCGCATCTCTCCACACAGTCCTGATGGAGAAGAGGGGGAATCCGCGCAGAGAGCACCAGAACGTGGCCACCTGAGGGAGCTCGGTCGGTGTGATGACGGCCCGGTGTGGAGGAGTGTTTGGTGGTTTGGTGGTGGTGCAGCCTTGAGGAGTGCTGGAGAGTATTACCTCTGAGAGAGTGCAACGAGTCTGATGGATGTCGCTCTGCTTCCTCGAGGGGTGGAGGGTTGACGCTCCTGCTGCATTCAGGGACTCCTCAGAAACTGGGATTTCTCATCAAACAGGGGCTTCCCTTATGGAGCTTCCATGTGCTTCTCATGATTTAAACCTGCAGTAGGCAGAATATTTTTGGCATCATTGTGCAAAAATTCCATAATAACCTTTCAGCATATTGTAATTCAAGTGGTCTGAGAGAAAAACAGACTTCTGCACCTCCTCATGGCTATTATTATTATTATTATATATATTTGTATTTTAATAAAAATAAAAATAAAACAAACATAAAAATTATAATTAGAAAAACAAAACAATCGGGAATAAATTTGAAATTTCTAAACTTTTTGTGAAAAACAAAAATTTTTAGTATGTCCAAAAATTTCATGAAAAAAAGTAATTACATAGCATGTCGAAAAGTTTCCTGGAAAAAAAGACAATATAATATGTTGAGACATTTTGTGAAAAAAGTAATTTCATAGTATGTCGAAAAATTTCCTGGAAAAAAAGTCAAAGTATGGTGTGTTGAAAAATTTCATGAAAAAAATTAATTGAATAATATGTCAAAAAAATGTCTTGAAATAAAGTCAAAGTATAGTATGTCAAAACAATTCATGAAAAAAATTAATTGTATATGTCGAATTTTTAAAAAAAAAAATCAAAGTATAATATGTCAAAAAACTTTAGTATATTAAAGTATAGTATTTTGAAATTTTTATGAAAAAAAGTCATACTATATTGTATATCAAAACATTTCATAAAAAAAGTCATAGTATAGCATGTCGAAATATATGTCGATATATATATATATATATATATATATATATATATATATATATATATATATATTTGTATTTTAATAGTTTATTTCAAAAGTTCAATACAGAAAATTCATAAACATGTTCAGATTTTTCATTACAATTCTGTAAGTATATTTTTTACAATATAAAAATAAAATAAATGATACACCAAATAAAATGTAAGGAAAGGAAAAGATGAATAAAAATAAAACAAACCTAAAATTATAATAAAAAAATAAAAAAATCGGGCAGTCAGGCTTTAAAAAAAATCTAGCCCGTAATGGAAGACTTTGACCAATCACAGGTCATTTCAGAGAGAGCGTTCCTGTTGAGCGTTCCTGTTGGCTGTGCTCCGGCTGGTGGGCGGTACTTGGTATTTTCTCAGCAGATCACAACATGGCTGCCGGGTCACAAAAGATCAGCTCTGATTGGTTGTTTTCCTCCGGTCTGTGAAATCCTGCAGATGCCAATAGGAGCCCCGGAGGACACAGAAGCACATGATTTTTTTCATATTACCTGTCTCATGCTGTACTGTCCGGATACAGCGACCGTTTTATAAAAATAACTTTTTTTAAAATCATATTTTCTCCAATTCTACGCACTGCAGCTTTAATGCTGAATAAAAGTCGAGTTTTTTGTCACAAACAATTTTATCCTGAGCACAAAATGTCCCAAAATAAATAATACATTTGGTACAATCGTTATGAAAATATATAAATAACGGCGAAAGACAAATCATTTTTTTATCCTGTTTGAATTATGACATGAATCACACATATGATGTTTGTCAATTTAAAAGATAATTAGTATCATTTAGTTTTGTGCCAAAACCGCTCAGTGAACTAGCTACTCAGTGGATTTTTTATTTTTTTGCAAACAGGTTTTATTTAAAAATAAAACACCAAATATATATCATAAATTGAAATTAACATAATTTGGTCAAGCAGTCTTGCTTTCAGCATCACCTGCATTTTTACATTTATCCATAAGTGTTCAGATCAAGAGTTGTAGAATTTTCACAACCTATAAAAATCATGGACCTCCTTAAAGCTGCACTCACTGATTTATTTTTTATTGATTGATTATTGAAAATTCACACTTCACCATAGTTAGAAGCCACCAAAGCTGATAATTCTTGCAGCACATGAAGGCAGCATCGTGTGTGTAACCTAAAAAGATGTGAGCCCGCAGGGTCCTAGCGCCTACATTTTACTTCCCCATTCACTGTGGCCTAAATGTTCAACAGGTGGAAACACAAACAATCCTTGAACTGATATTTTGAGAACGTAAAAAGCAGAAAATATGAGAAATTAAATGGAAAAGACAGAGATGATGTCATTGCATGCTGCAGCAGATAAAAGGATGCTTCACTCCACAGTGAAGCTGTGATGCTGATTGCAATAAATCACACAGTATTATATTTCACTGCAAATCAAACATAGATATTAAAACTGGTTCAACTCAGTCATGAACAGCTAAATTAATTCAATACTGTGAATTAGCTGATCACATATGCTGATGTGTGATGTATGGATCCATGCATTATGAAAATATCAAAGGCCTTCATGTTTTGTTTTTTCTCATATTGTCATCAAATATAAAAAATATCCACCAAATTGAGGTTTAATTGCAAGTTTACACTGAAACAAAGTAGGACATAAACAACAAGAAGAGATCAATTAAAAAACATGATCCAAAGATAACTCTACAAAGACCCCATCACTGGAAATAGGTTGCTAGGAAACAGCTTCATTTCCTGTCACTGCTTGATATTAGCAAACATTGTAACCGGAAATAACCTCGGACCCATTTTGACAGGTTATATTTTGTAAAGCACACTGATCAGCGACCCAGGCATGTTATGCATGAATGAATGAATGAATGAATTATCTCACAATATTTTTTGTACAGAGACAAACCACCGTAATTATGATTCTACCCATCGGAAGCTGACTGACTAACACTAGGGCTGTCCCGATATAGCGGTATTGGCGATAACCATGATATCTTATCAGGGCTGTCAAAGTTAATGCATTAACGCAATTTGCAATTTACTGACAACGTATGAAACTAGAAAACCTGAGGAATCCATTGGTACCAAACATGTCATATAGCTTGACGCGAAGGAGGCTAAATAACACTCTAACCTAACGTAAAATTTTGACGAGGAAAAACTTGCATGGCCATTTTCAAAGGGGTCCCTTGACCTCTGACCTCAAGATATGTGAATGAAAATGGGTTCTATGGGTATCCACGAGTCTCCTCTTTATAGACACACCCACTTTATCATAATCACATGCAGTTTTGGGGCAAGTCATAGTCAAGTCAGCACTCTGACACACTGACAGCTGTTGTTGCCTGTTGGGCTGCAGTTTGTTATGTCATGATTTGATCATATTTTTATGCTAAATGCAGTACCTGTGAGGGTTTCTGGACAATATTTGTCATTGTTTTGTGTTGTTAATTGATTTCCAATAATAAATATGTACATACATTTGCATAAAGCAAGCATATTTGTCCACTCCCATGTTGATAAGAGTATTAAATACTTGACAAATCTCCCTTTAAAGGAACATTTTGAACAGATAAGAAATGTGCGATTCATTTGCGATTAATATTTAAATCAATTGACAGCCCTAGTAGGAACCAATGGGCTTGGAGTTGAGAGTCACAGACAGGGTAGAGAAGCCAGAAAATACTGAGAGGCTGAGACTTACACATTGTTGATTTTTGCCTTTCGTGGGTTTGGTTGACGATAATAATTAAAAAAAAGAATAACACCAGCCTTTTTTAAAGCATTTGTTGTGTTGTTTATTGTGTATTGAGTGTATAACTACTGCCTGTTTCTATAGCATCTAAACTACCATCTAATACTGTTTTCTTTCACAAGTGTCTAATACTTTTCATTTGGAACCATACCTACTTAGTGGGCTCCAGTTAATCTTTCAATCAAATCTTACTGGCAGCATCTTAGTCGTCATGGATACCAAGCGCCTCTGCAAACATGCGAGGTGCCAAAGCAAAGGCTCCATCAACTCCTGAATACACGTACACACATCTTTCTAGCGAGCTTATCGTCACTATTCGTTGACATAAAGTGTAAACGTGTAGGTCTGTGCTGTACGTGTGTGTAATCGTGTGTTTGTGTGTAATCAGTGGTGTATAGTGGAGGGTGTGTGCATATACCCACCTATCAGTTAAAAAGCAATTGGAATATATAGGAGAGTATACCCACTTCCTCCTGCCTTAACCAGTAACACATCTACCTACTTTAGTAGTAGTACACACGCCTCATCAAGGACCACTACACTACTGTGTGTGTGATGTCGGCATGCTTGACTGAATTCACATTTGATCATGCATGTGCTGATGTCAAGTCGCGTTCAGGATCAAAGTTTTACCACCACAACCTGTTGCCATGGAGACATGAGAGTAGATTCAGCGTGTCATGTTTCTGCGGTCTAATTATTCAGGAAACATAGAGACTGTCGTATCAGGGCCTCAATAAAAAAAGATACTGATCAAAAGAACTTGAAAAACTACAAATATAGATGACAAGAGTACAGAATATTTTCTTTTATATATTTTGTAAACACTAAGGTTACAACTTCTGTCACCACAGACCCTGAATGCAACATCCAGCTTCACCTCACAACATATTTTCATGGCAATTACTTCACATGATCTGACTGTTATAGCTCAGCCCTGCTTTAGTATATAGCTGAAAGATTATGGAATGCCAGTAGTTTAGCTCTAATGGTATCTTTGTATGAAGTTTGTTGATCTTTATCCATCGTTGGAGCACAATAGTCTTTTTTAGAATAAATTGCATTAAACAATTAACAATACAAGACAACCTGAAGACACATAAAAGCCATGTAAAAACTGAGCTGCAAAGACAAAGCAATGAACTTAAAGGGGAACTACACCCATTTTTTAATTCATAAATGTTCTTCCTATGGTCTAAAACAGTCCAAAAATATTAGTAAACATAAACAACTCTCTCCCAAATCCCAAAACTAGAGTGCTAAAACTGAAATCGGTGATTTCATAGGGTATAAAGTGTGGAGCTGCTCCATAGACAATGAATTGGGAGAGATGTTCTAGATGAGGAGCACCCAGGGGGATGTTCTGAGTACATGGGAACATTTTCTGTTTCACAACTACAATAGAATAAAATAAAGAATTTAGGTTTAAAAAAGAAAACAATCTGTCTGTGGGTCCACAAAATCAGTCTCCCGTTCATTGTCTATGGAGCAGCTCCACACTTTATTATTATGACAACACACGTTTGAGACTTACTTCTCTGGTTTCTGGCTTTGAGAGAGAGTAGCTTGTGTTCACAAAGATTGGTTGAACTCCCCTAGTCCATGGAAACAACATATTGTAGTTCTTAATTTAGGTGGTATTCCCCTTGAGGAAAACAGGCGAGGACGATAACTGGCAGGCCAAGGGGGACACCTGGTGGTGAAACACAGACATGACAAAGAAGCCCAACCAAACTGAGGGTCCAGGAGTGGAGACTAATGGTTGAAAATAGCCTTTCCCTTTTGCTGACAGGCTGCAAAGAAGACGCCTTCCATAAAACACAAAACAAAGTGGGATGTGGTGCTCTCTGATTGGTCCGTCAGCATCCTGTGTAACAGATCTTTGCACTCTAATAAGTAAATCATTCACTAAAGCAAAAACAACAAAGACACATTTTATTGGACGATGTGTATGAATGGAGTAACTCGATTTTCAGAACCCATTCAGTTGCATTCTGCTATAGACCTACATAAAGTATAATATACATTTTACCAACTCAAAACACAGTAAATGATAAGAGGATATAGCCTACAGTAAGAAAAATGTGTTATGCTGAACCAAGTTTATGTCCCATACTCTTCACTTCATGTAAACAGAAATGCTGCCTCAGAGAAACGGCTCCTCTTGCTGGAATGAATCCAAGCGTAATAACCCCTCCCTCCTCTTCCTGCTGTCCGACACAGCCAGTCCCATTCAGTCCAGATATTTCCTGCTTCCTGCCTCTATCACAGATCTGCCAGTGTACAGATGAGTGTAACCAGCACGTTGTAAAGTGAAGCCACATTCACTGTAGATCAGCGAGCAAACAGGAAGAAAGGAAACTAACCTTTGGTTTGGATCAGTTCTCAGTTTTTTTCTTGTATGAGAAAGTGAAACTATTTCACATTCACTGTCCCTTCGAGGTGAAATGGCGCAGCAACAAAATCTGATGGATCGGAAAAAACTTTGCTGTTCCATTTGTCTGGATCTACTGAAGGAGCCAGTGACTATTCCCTGTGGTCACAGCTACTGTATGAGCTGTATTAGAAGCCACTGGGATGAAGAGGATCAGAAGAGAATCTACAGCTGTCCTCAGTGCAGACAGACCTTTGGACCGAGGCCTGTTCTGGTGAAAAACACCATGTTGGCAGATTTGGTGGAGGAACTGAAGAAGACAGGACTCCAAGCTGCTCCTGATGATCACTGCTATGCCGGACCTGGAGATGTGGCCTGTGATTTCTGCACTGGGAGGAAGCTGAAAGCTTTCAAGTCCTGTCTGCAGTGTCTGGTCTCTTACTGTGAGCAGCACCTCCAGCCTCACTATGAATCCCCCGCCTTTGAAAAACACAAGCTGGTCGACCCCTCCAAGAAGCTTCAGGAGAACATCTGCACTCGTCACAATGAGGTGATGAAGATTTTCTGCCGTACTGATCAGCAGTGTATCTGTATTCTGTGCTCCATGGATGAACATAAAGGCCACAACACAGTCTTAGCCTCAACAGAAAGGACCGAGAGGCAGGGAGAGCTCGGAACGAGCCGACAAAAGATCCAGCAGAGAATCCAGGACAGAGAGAAAGATGTGAAGGTGCTCCAGCAGGAGGTGGATGCTATCAATCGCTCCGCTGATAAAGCAGTGAGGAACAGTGAGAAGATGTTCACTCAGCTGGTCCGTCTTAGCAAGAAAAGAAGCTCCGATGTGAAGCAGCAGGTCAGATCCCGGCAGAAAACTGAAGTGAGTCGGGCTCTAAAGCTTCAGGAGAAGCTGCAGCAGGAGATCTCCGAACTAAGGAGGAAAGACACTGAGCTGGAGCAGCTCTCACACACCGAGGACCACACCCAGTTTCTACAGAACTACCCCTCTCTGTCGTGTCTTAGTGAATCTACAGACCCATCCAGCATCAGTATCCGCCCTCTGCAATACTTTGAGGATGTGACGGCGGCTGTGTCAGAGACCAGAGATAAGCTACAGGATGCTCTGAGTGATGTGTGGACCAAGATCTCAGAGCCTGAAGTAGATGTTTTACTGCCACAACCAGAGCCCGAGACCAGAACTGAACTCTTACAGTATTCATGTCAAATCACGCTGGATCCAAACACAGCAAACGCACGGCTGTTGTTATCTGAGGGGAACAGAAAAGCAACAGTGACGAGTGAAAAACAGTTGTATTCAAGTCATCGAGACAGATTTACTGACATGTTTCAGGTCCTGAGCAGAGAGAGTCTGAGCGGACGTCATTACTGGGAGGTGGAGAGGAGCGGGTATGAAGTTTCAGTAGCGGTCACGTACAAGGATATCAGCAGAACGGGATATGAGAGCGGTTTTGGAAATGATGACAAGTGTTGGGCGTTAGAGTGTTTCAACAACAGTTACGCGTTCAGACATAAAAGTATTAGCACTATAACCTCAGGTCCTCGTTCCTCCAGAGTAGGAGTGTACCTGGATCACAGTGCAGGTATTCTGTGTTTCTACAGCGTCTCTGAAACCATGACTCTCCTCCACAGAGTCCAGACCACATTCACTCAGCCGCTCTATCAGGGACTCGCCGTTTTTGCTTCCTATGGTAACGGATCTGCTGCTGAGTTCTCTAAGCTTGAGTAGAAAGAAGTTAGAAGGCTGACTATGTAATAGACCCCTTTTCTGTTAGTAATCATGCTGATATATTTTGTGAGCGGAGCGTTAATTGGCGGCAGAAATTGTTGGCTTGTTATTTTAACAATGGCTGAAGGAAAATACTCTCAATATGTACAACACAAAAAGGGTCTATTTATTATTTGAGTCAGGAACTATAAGGCAGAATTGTATAACCATTACCTAACCATAAAGCCATGCAAATACATCTTTCAACAGACATTATTATAGTTTTGGCTCATGAGGAGTTTTGCAATGTTTACTGCAGCTGCTCTTTTTTCCTTTGGGAAGCCAAAATAAGGCACATTTTGGATTTAATGGGTTAAAACAATCAGGTTGCTCTTTCTCTGCTATATTTGCTTATGAACTGTGTAATGTATATTTTTATTATGAAGAAAGAAAAAAATCACCATATGATTTGCATTTACAGTCAGTCATGACACAGATGTGATTTATTCCAGTGTTTGCAGAAACTCACTATACTCCAATCAATGGAGGTTCAGAGTTGCTGTCTTTCTAATAAATTAATGTTAATACATTCCAAAAGAATTAGCCTCAGGTACAAAATATGTTGAGCTCATTGCACTATATATATATATATATATATAAGTATTTTTGTTTGTTTACAGTTGCACAGTAATTAAAATTGCACCCTTACTAATAGTGTTCCTTTATTTTATGTGAACAATTGCACTTTCACTGTTGATTGAAGAAATATTTTCTTGATTTTGTTTTGATATAAACCTGATTTATGATCATTGTGTATGAATATGATGAAAAGCACTTTGCAAATAAAATTAATATTGTCAGTTTGGCGTCCTTGACTATGATGTTCACTATTGGATTGCTGACTGACAATCGTGAGTTCCAAGTTTTGTTGGTACTTTACTTGAGTACTTATTGTATATTTTAATTACTTTATAGGCCTACCTCTACTTCACTGCATTCAGAGGCAAATATATATATTTTAAACATTTATCTGTCAGCTGTAGATTTTACATACAAAACAGTATAAGTATGTTATACAACAACAGTTGTTGAATTGACTTCAACATTAAAGAATCTTCCTTTTAACCTTTTGCTTATCATTATTATTTCTTTCTAAAGATTTATCTGACAGCTGTTGATTTTACATACAAAATATAAGTATGTTTTACAACAACAACAACAACAACAGTTGTTGAATTGACTACAACATAAAAAAAATTACATTTAAACCCATTGCTTTATCATTATAATTATTATTATTACTGTTTAAACATTTATTTGACGGCTGTAGATTTTACATACAAACAAATTGATATATATTTTAACCCTTCGCTTTATCCTGACTATAATAATTATTGTTATTATTAATAATATTTGTTATTATTATTATTATTATTATTATTAGAAGTAGTAGTTGTGTTGTTGTTGTTGTTGTTGTTATTATTATTATAATAATTATTATTATCATCATCAATAATAATTTTGTTGTAATTTTTTAATAATTATTGATGATGATAATAATAATTATAATAACAATAATAACAACAACTACTACGTCTAATAATAATAATAATTATATATATTAAAAATATTATAAATATATAATATAATATTTTTCTTTTTACAACACCAGAATAATAAGCGGAACCTTTAGAACTACAGAGCCGGCTGCACCAACAACACGGAAGGTTTTATGTGCAACACTTCAGAACGCGGAAGTGAAGCTTGTGTTTACGTTTTCGACCAGTTGCTCGCACCGAAGAGGAAAAGCTTCATATTGTGAAACACTATGGCGGTGAGCTCCGTCCACCTGGAGTCCGACGCCTTCCTGGTGTGTATGAATCACGCGTTGAGCACAGAGAAAGAGGAGGTGATGGGTTTGTGCATCGGACAGGTTGAACTCACCCGGATCGTCCACATCCACTCCGTCATCATCCTCCGGCGCTCGGACAAGAGGAAGGACCGGGTGGAGATCTCTCCGGAGCAGCTGTCGGCGGCCTCCACGGAGGCGGAGCGGCTGGCAGACATGACCGGCAAACCGATGCGTGTGGTCGGCTGGTACCACTCCCATCCGCACATCACCGTGTGGCCCTCCCACGTCGACGTGAGGACCCAGGCTATGTACCAGATGCTGGATCAGTGCTTTGTAGGGCTCATCTTCTCCTGCTTCATCGAGGACAAGAACACCAAAACAGGCCGGGTGTTGTACACCTGCTTCCAGTCCGTGCAGGCGCAGAAGGGCGCCGAGTACGAGCGGGTGGAGATCCCCATCCACGTGGTGCCCAGAGAAGCCATCGGTAAGGTGTGCCTGGAGTCGGCCGTGGAGCTGCCGAGGATCCTGTGCCAGGAGGAGCAGGACACCTACAGGAAGATCCACAGCCTGGGGCACCTGGACCCCGTCACCAAGATCCACAACGGCTCGGTGTTCACCAAGAACCTGTGCAGCCAGATGTCGGCGGTGAGCGGGCCGCTGCTGCAGTGGCTGGAGGACCGGCTGGAGCAGAACAAGCAGAGCATCGTGGAGCTGCAGCGGGAGAAGGAGAGGCTGCAGCTGGAGCTGGATGCTCCGTGAGGGACAGTGTTTGGAGACCACTATCAGATCTTGTTGGACAGAGGAAATGGACCTTCTGTTTTGATCTTCTTTAAGATGTTCTCAGCTTCCAGACAGAGCTGGGTGTTGAATACTTTTTTTTGTACCAACCGAAAAGTGTTTAATACAAAAAAAGTGACATTAAATGTCTGGTCAGAATTGTAGTTTCGATTACTTGCTCTTGATAAGAAATGTCTTTTATTTAAATGGTTATTTTATTAAATTGATTATATTTAGGTGATGCTGTTTAGTATTAAGACTAGGGCTGCAACTAAGGATTACTTTCATTAATTAATAAACTACCAATTATTTTCTCAATTTAATCGATTAATCTTTTTTGTAAATGGATTTTATATAGCGCCTTTCTACTCTTCTGACCACACTTTACACTACATCTCAGCATTCACACATTCATACACTGATGCAAGGTGCCAACCTGCCCATCAGGATCTAATCTCAATACTCATTCACTGATGGTGTGTAACAGTATCTTGCTCAAGGACACTTCGACATGTGGATCGAACCGCAGACTTTCCGATTGGTGGATGACCCGCTCTACCACTAAGCCACAGCCGACATTATCTATGACATGTCAGAAAAGTATGGAAAATGTCCACATCTGGGTATCATTGGATAATCCGTAATTCATTTGTAATTTAAAATTAAAAAAAATGTAAATGTTTTTTTTCGTTTGAACCAAAAAATGGAAATACCATGAAGAGGATAGAGATAGGACATGAGCTGATTATTTACCAAGGATTCCAAGATTTTATTCGGATTTTTGAGCATACATGTTGTATAGGTGGTGCCAGCTTTCTGTGTGTGTGAGGAACTTCCCTTTTTGTTTTATCTACAACAAGAACACAAGATTGTAAAATGGAGAGCTCTGAGCGATTGTTCAGATTGATGGCAACATAGAGCTGATTGCCATCCACACAGGAGGGGAAATTTATGACTAAACTGCAAATTAGGCCACAAAAGAGGGGTTATATAGGCAGAGAAGAGGTTAGGTAAGGTCTAAATCACGAAGAGTGCTTACAGATATCTGTGATTGTGTTAAATGTGTGTGCAAAATGGAGAAATCGAAACGGAGGCTTCACCGGAGTCAAGAAATAGATCATTAACCACTTTGGTTACGGTGCTGCTAAGTGCTCTAAACACAGACTGAAAAGGCTCAAAGAGGTGAACATAAGCAGGGTAGCTTTCAATAAAGAGAGTTTAAGGGTTTAGATTATGAACAGTGGTCAACAAACTATATTTTTAACCTTAAGAATAATAATAAATATTCATAAGAAAGTGCTACTAGTGAGCAGAGTTCTCTCACTACTATACAGGGACTAGGTGTTTTCTGTTAATTAGCTTCCTGTCTGCTGGTTGAGTTCTGTACTTTGAGCTGTTTGGACGGACGTCCTGGTTGGCCGGTGCGGCTCGCGGGGGTGGGCAACGGAGCAAGTGGGGGCCGCGGGGCATAGCAGGGGGGCAAGACGTGGCCTCCTTTAAGGGACAGGAGGCCGATCTCTCTCCTGAGGGCCTCGGCCTGCTGCGACTGGGTTTTCAACAGCCCCTGGAGCCTCGGGATCTCATCCTGGGTCACATGTCTCCTGTAATCCTGGAACTGTCGGCCCTGGAGACACACAAACGGATGTGAATGTCACCTGCAAAACCTGTTGATTGCTACTTGACTTCTCTACTATTTCACGTTTTTACATGTGAAATATTATACAGTAGATCCAATGACTGTGTGTGATGTCTGTCACCAGCTGTGGATTCAAGAGGTAACTAAAATCCTGTGTGAACAGAGGTTGTGGCCTCAGTGAAAGGGAAGTTTAATACTACCATATTAACATTGTGGAAACCAGCGTTAATATGACATATAAAATAAATTCAATGCACAGAAATTACCATTTTCTTCTGCTTGGCGTTGAGTTTATGCTCCAGATCCATCTTCTGGTCGAGACTGCTCTTCATGCAGAAGAGACGCTCTGTGTTACACCTGGTCACCTCCATCTGAGCCTGACGCACCTCTTCTACCTTCAGCTGAATATCACACACACACACACGCACGCACGCACGCACACACGCACACACACACACACGCACACACAAATCCAGAAAAAATATCAATGGACCTACTCCAATTTAAGTTGTTTTTAAAAATGATGTGAAAATGAAAAACTTGAAGTTTAAAGAGAACAGAATCTCACACACAGCGCAGACACAAACACACACACGCATGCACGCACGCACACACACACACACACAGGTCAGCTTACATCCCACTCTTTGAGTTCCTTTGCGTATCCAGCTTCTCGGAGGAGTTTGTCCTGCTTGAGCTCCTCCAGTTTAATGTTCCCCGACAGCGTCTGCAGAACCGCCAGATCCACCAGCCTCCCGAACTTCACCATCATCATCTGGTTGCACTTCTTCTCCAGCTCTGCACCAACACACAGATCACTATGAATGTCCCCAGAATGTCCTTTTCTGGCACTGGCAATAATCACTCATGTGGCATCTGATTTTCACACGTTGTATAATCTAAGAGGTTTCAGGTTAAACCAGATGGGAGTTGGCGCTCCTCTAGGCCCAGATGTTGGCCTGTGTGGGTCTTACTCTGGATGTTGACGTCCATGTCCTTGCGGTCAAGTAGGAGCCTGACGTGGTGGTTGCGCGCCTCACAGTACAGATCTCTCTGCTGGCTCTTTTCCACCTGCAGCTGCTTGATGCGCTGCTGCAGCCTGTTGAGCTCCGTCATGTCCAGCACCAACCCTGGGCTCAGGTCTGACGACACAGAGCCCTTAATGACATACTCAATCTGGTAGAGGAATGGAGAAGGTGGAGGGAAGAGAAGAGGAATTGCAGGAGATGATAAAATGTAACAAGTGAAGTCAAAATTCTATAGTGCCTAATAAACTTAAAGACGTTGTTTTACCAAAGAAAAAAACCATAACGCTGCAATAATGAGCATAAAATTGAATGTGAAACTGAGCGAACCTCCACAGTTTAGGGCTGTTTACCTGGTGCAGTCTGAGAGGAACCACCACATCCAGTTGGTTAATTTTCTGCTGTTTCTCCCTGTTGACTAACTCCAATTCGTCCTCCGCTGCCTCCAGAGTGCTTTCCGCCGCTTTCTCCTGCAGAGCCGAGTAGGTACAACACATACACACCAGGATGCGAGTGACAAAATTAGCACAGGGTGACAAAAATATGTCAGACGAGGAGACGGAAAGATGAAAAGCAGAGTGTGACCTTCTTGGCGAGGTTGTCGCACTCCTTCTTCAGAGCTTCAGCGCATTTCTTCTCCTCCACCAACAGTTCCTCCAGGTCCAGCCGATGCTCACGCAGCTGCAGTGTGTTCTCGAACAACTCTGGATTACAGCCTGACACACACACACGGATTCATATTTATAGTTGAAGCTAAAGGTAAAGGTGCTACTGATAACAAGGATAACATTCAGCTACTAGATGTCGCACTCTCCCCCCTCCGTCCCATTGCATTCACTTCACAACAACTGGTTGCCAGTTAGTTGCACAACCTGCATGTTTTATGGGGTCTGAATATTTTTTCCACCACAATACTGACCTCGAGGGCAGACACTTTTATCCAGAGCACCTCCTCCCTCCTCCGAGCCGCTGTCATAATCATCATCATCCGAGTCATCGTCTTCATCAGAGTCTTCATCACTGTCCTCCTCTTCTTCTGCAAACGCACATTTGGATCATAAAGGACACATATTGATACACACACAGCATCACACCTGTTACATTGTACGCTTGTGTTACTTCCTCTCACCCTCGTTCCCCGTCTGCTCCTTCTTCTGAACACGTTTGATCTTCTTCTTGAAGACTTTGGTCAGGAAGTCTTCAAACTTGTTGTCTTCGCCCAGCGAGGCTTTGAAGGTGGCGGTCAGAGCCTTCTCTCTCTCATGCAGTTTGGCTATGTCTCCCCGCTTCAGTTCCAGCAGTTCCTCACTCTCCTCCAGTTTAGACTGAGAGGAGAGACAGAGAGGAGAGGATGAATCAAATAAGTACATGAGGATCTGTTAATGGTGTTACCGTGTCTATACAGCAGCAGCTTCAGTGCTCCGTCTGCACAGGATGTGTTCAGGTGCAGTATTGAGTCTAGGTCACCTGTGTTTTGGCAGTGCTCGGAGCCCTACACACAATCGCTGTAGTTACGTAGGCTGCGTAAAATGGACGCAAATAGCCTTGAAGTGGAAACATCTGCTTGTGTGAGTTAAACATGGGCCTGCGTAGACAGCTGCATTGATTCAAATCGAAGCGCATTTGTTCCATCAGACGCGTGTGAGACGGACGACTTAAAAACGAGGCTGAAAAGCCTCTTGTGTAGACATGCCGCTAGTGTCCCAGGTCTGTTAATCAAGTTTAAAATCAAACTGTGTGTTACTTTAAAACTCATTCATTTACATTTGAATGAATCCTCAACTTTTAGAACTAAAACTTACATGCTGTTAGGCGACAGTGCCGTTTGTACTATTGTTGCTTTGTAATTCAATTAAGGCACCACTGGTTTGATCTTCAACAATACACAAGATTTTAAATGTTTCTTATATGATTTTTTTCTGTAAAACTAAGTAATAACTATAGTGGAATAAAACATACAATAGTTTACACCAAAGTCAACAGGTACAAATACTCTCTCCCACCGTGATTCTGATCTCCTCTTCAATGTGTCCGTCGAGCTTCTCCTGCAGGCTCTCCTCCCTAATCTCGAACTCCTTGAAGAGCAGCAGCTCCTGGTGGAGCGTCAGCTGACGGAGGTCGGCCATCTTCAGCTGCCAGTCCAGACGCAGCTTCTGGTGACGCAGCAGCAGGAGCTCCGCGTCAAACTGACACACCGAACTCTCCATCTGATGATTAAAAAATAAATCCACGGATCACATTACAATGTTATACATTCCATAAGATATATATATTTTTAATAATTACTTATATATTCTAACATGAAGGCCTCGTATTTGATCATTTAATGAGAAGCAGACCTGCTCCAGCAGAGAGTCCTGCTGGTGGAGCAGTCGGAGCTCCTCTTCCAGATCGCCCAGCTCCACTTCTGTCTCGTCTTCTTCTTCTCTAGTTAAAGATGAAGCTGACACACAGGGAGACCCTTCCTCTCCTCTCTCCTCTTCTTCTTCATCTGAGTCCTCCTCTCCTTGCACCTTTTTCTCCAGCTGCTCCAATAAACTTGCGGCTCCCTCCTGCTCCGTGGTCTGGAACCTGTTTGAAAATAAAAAAAGTAGATATAGTCCTTTAAAATTAAACAATCAGTGGCTAATCAGAACATTCTGGGGCTGTTGCTCTGTCATTAACTTAGCTGTGGTTTCAGGTTTAAGACAGGTTTAAATCTGTGCTGTCTGGTTTAATGTCACATGAACACTTAAACCCCATTGCTGTGTCACTATAAAGCAAGTATATTTGTCCACTCCCATGTTGATAAGAGTATTATTATTATAGTATTACTATAGACAAATCTCCCTTTAAGGTACATTTTGAACAGATAAAAAATGTGCGATTAATTGTGATTAACTACAAACAATCATGCAATTAATCGATTGACAGTCCTAGTTTTTACATCTGAAAAGAACGTTTTTTCTCTTTACTTTTGTCTAAGTCTAGACTTGGTCTTGAATCAAACTAAAACCCGGCTTTTGTACCTCTGTTCCCTCAGAAGCCGGTATCGCTCCAGGGTGGCACGGCTGTACCGCAGCTTCTTCTCTGGGGTTTCCTCTGGCAGTATGGCGGGCATGGCGGGTGGAGGGCGGTAGAGATAGGCCGCCAGACGCTGCTGGACCTTCTGGACCTGCTGAGCCTGAGCGCGCAACTGAGACACCAGGCAGACCTTGGAGTCCCGCAGCGCCACGATCCGTCTATTCATCTCAGTCTGCTTCTCACGCATCTGTTGGGAGTCGTTAAATGAATCTGCTATGTATGCAACCATCATTCATTAATCTATTGTATTAGCATATACAGTATGTGTGTGTTTGTGTGTACATTTTTCTCCAGGCCTGTCCGCTCTGCTCTCTTCGTCTCAACGCTCATCCTCAGGTGTTTCGGCACCATGAAGTCTTTGGCTGACTTCAGTTTTAAGTCTCCGATGTTCTCTTTGGCTTCGCAGATGGCCTGCACATCCAGCGGATCCTCGCAGTCCTCCTGTGGCTTCTCTGCGTAACTGAGATACCAACAAGCCGTCACAGTTTTGCACCAGCACCGCCATAGTTACATCAATCTGGCAATGCATTTTTTAATGGATTTCATGGAAACACCATGACCATAAAACAAAATCTGAAAATGTAAACGTAAATCTAATTTGATCCCAGAGGACTAGGGTGATGTTGTTGAACATGACACTCACAGCTGGGCCCATTCCTGCTTCCTCTTCTCTATCTTGGCTCGAGCTTGTTCAGCTTTCTCTGCAGCCTTTTGGAGCCTCTCGACCTGCCGATCTCCCAGCTGTATCCTTGCTGGACGAGCCGGCTTGGGGAGCATTACCTCCTCCTCTGGAGAACACACACAGGTGGTCGGTCCAGCATGTCTTTGACAGGTGAAACAAACACACAAACACTTTCCTACCTTCTACTATGCTGCTGTCTATTGAATGATCTAATCTGGATTTCCTGCGTCCTAGTGCAAGATGTCCTTCTCCGTTGGTCCAGCTGGGTCTCTTCTGATGTCTGAGCGGGGATGAAGGCTCGGCGAGCGCCGGCAGACAGTAGGTGGAGATTCTGTGGTCGGTGCAAATGGCGACCACAGTGACCTTGGCCTCCAGAGAGTCCTTGAACCTGAAAACAAACACAAGATGTGAGGGTTTCATTCTGGAGGCTGGTGGTCTATTCCTCCTACCTACCTACAGGGGCAAAATCTAAATGAAATGAAAAGTTCTTAGGATGGCAGTCCGGTGAAATATTTTAAACTTGTATGTAAATATTCAGTAAGTCCTCTCATTCTGTTGACTCCGAAGAAGGAATAAAACCTTTTTGTTCCATTCTTAAAAGAGTCAAACCCAATCAAAGTTGGGTCCGTGGCACTCTGTCAGGGGGTCCGCGAAAGTATTTGCTATAAATTATAAAATTGTGCTGTATCATTAAAAAGTACATATCTACCGATAGGGACCATTTGCACCAATAGAACAAGCCTATTGTATCCATTACTCCCACCCACGTTAGCTTTAGAAACTCTGATATGATTGTGACACATCACGTCAATCTGTCATGAATCAGTCACTTCACTCAGGGCGCAACAAACCGTTCCTGCTGCTACTTAGCTTAGCTGGCGAGCATGGAGAAATATTTGAGTCAGTCCATATTGTCAAGTGACGCTAAGCCCAAACTAGCTAAATTGAGAAAATATGACGACAGTTATATCGAGTTTGGTTTTATTGAGAACGGCGACAGGAGACCAAAATCCGTCACGTGTCTTCAGGTGCTAGCGAACGAAGCCGTGAGGCCAGCCAAGCTGGCCAAAACAAAGTGGTATTAACATGATTCAAATTGAAATGTGTTTCTGTTTATCACTATCAAACAGGTCTGAAGTATTTAGGTTGAAAGGTTTCAGAATACACATAGTTCCAATGACAAAAATGGTAGGGAGCAATATGCTTAATCGGTGATACGATTATGAGGGGGTCCTTGGAAAATGTTCTCCCCTTTAAGGGGTCTCTGGCCCCAAAAATTTGAGAACCTCTGCTCTATTAGAAATCCAGAGCATTATTATAACAACAAATAACTATTTGATGTGTAAAGATATAGAGGAGTAATGTCTACCTGAGCAGAGAATGAAGTCCCTCCCCCTCTATCTATGTTGTAATCAGAGCTGCTTTGTTGACATAGCCGGGCCGGCCGCAAATGCCTTTTAGTGCAAGTTCGTGCATGTGAGCGTGCCCCACTGGCTCACTCATTGCCGCCACTCTGCACTGCTCTCATACGGCATTTACAGCTGATAACACTGTCCCGACCGACGGCATCGTCGCTAAAGCGCAGCGCCCACCCTCCGGTTCCCCCTGAGGTTAACACCGTTTTCACTGTTAGCGTTGTTGGCTGCGAGCCGCCGGCTCAGCCATCACCATGTTGAGAGCCGTGCGGATGCAATAGAAATGCTCCCAATCTCACATTTAGCACCTTTAACTTAGTTTAAACGTGTAGTAACAAAACTAAATAACAAATACCAATATCAAACATCTAAATCAGCATTTTTTTAACCTATCTAATGATTTGATTAATTACACGTCTGTGTGTATGTGTGTGTGTGTGTGTGTGTGTGTGTGTGTGTTTAGTCAGTACCAGTCCTGCAGTTTGCTGAGTGCTATGCTGCAGCGCTCCTCCTCCCAGTCCATCTGCTTTCTGACCTCCCTCACCCGCTGGGCCTTCACCCTCTCTACCTGCTCACTGAAACGCCAGTCCAGCTGCAGATCCTACACGTACAAACACACACACACACACACCACACACACCACACACATAACTGAGGTAACATTGTCCTGACATGCATTAATTTCCTTGAGACTTGTCCAAACCTTAATGATAGCTGTTTAGCTGTAAAATGAGAAAGTTTGTTACCCGGCCGCCATGTTGAGAACAGTCGAGCCAAAACCAAGCACCGCCGACCTGCCGGAGCAAACTTTCTCATTTTACAGCTAAACAGTACACTATAAGATGTTTCTGAAAACATTTGAGGAGAGAAATAGGCATTATAGTAACAGAATCTAGATTCATATTGTTAGTCATCCTGTGAGGACAGTTGGACAGAGGACAGGGGACAGGTGAGGGTCGTAGTGGAGGTCAGGGTCGACGGGGATAAGACGAACAGGCTCTTACGCACCACTGATGTCTCGCTTCTGGTGTGAATTCTGGGTGCGACTTTTAGTTTTATTGTAAAACTAAACCAGATACAGCAGCTGCAATGGCAAACCACATGAACTGTCAAACCACATGACAGTGGATGACCCAGGTGAGTGTGTGTGTGTGTGTACCGCAGGTGTCAGGCGAACATGCTCCAGCAGTCTCTGGTTGTCGTTCAGCAGCAGTTCAAACTTCTTCTGGAGCATAGCCAGCTTCTTCCGCTTCGCCACATTCTTCAGCTCGACCTCCCGACGCAGACGATCCTTCGCCAGCTTCTGGTTGGCCGTCTCTATGCTGGACGGGTGGTGGGGGCGGAGGTTAGGGAGTTAGATGAGATAGAACTTTAATGATTTTCTTGAGTAACACTGACACCTAAATATAGATGTACTGTAGCTAAATGTAAGATATTCCAATAAATTATAAGGAATAAAATACAGTCAATACAGTCTTCTAGTGTGGAGATACCTTTCATAAATAAGAAAAGTGACAGATACACAGAAGACAAGAATAGAGTGACAGAGAAAAAGAGATTATTAGATTATTCACACTCACCTGTAGGCTGCTGGGTCCTCAATGTCCTCGGCTAACGCCTCATTCTCAAGACCCACCTGTTAGAATAACATGTGAACAAGATTATATTACTTTTTCTTACTACCATCCATTTGGCCAATCTGCACCAAACCTCCCCAAAAAGTTTAAAATGAGCTTGTAATCTGGCTACATTTGAAACAATCCGGTCGTACACGTCGCCTCCCAACTCCATTCTCGCATCTCAAGTTGATGATTGGACTGTAAACAATGAGTAACATGACTTTGTCGTTCATAGATATATGCTGCATAAAGTGTGAATAAAATGTGCACTGACCCTGGGTGAAGGAACCTTGGCCCTCTTCCTCTGCAGGCCTTTCTGTAGCTCCTCTGGAGGAAGCAGGCTGAAGGAGAAGATGTTCCCGTCATCTCCCGCCGTCAGCACAAAGTGGTCGTCATGGCTACAGCGGATGTGCCGCAGGTGTCCATACTGGTTGTCGTGGACGCTGAGAGCCCAGTAGGCCTGCATGGAGGTGAGGCTGTGGTCGCCAGGCTGCAGAGGGTAAACCCTGATGAAGCCTGATTGCATGCCGCAGAACAGCAGTCGCCTGTCGGAGCTACACACCAAAACACCAGGAGGGAAACTTTATACAGGTAATAGTATTGTGGTTCCAATGTGAAGGAGGCTCTGAAGTTTACCTCCTAAAGAGTTCCTTAATTTAATTAATTACTGGCCTTATTTCACACTCTTTCTGCTACAGTGGGTATTTTAATTTTCTCTTGATAGATTTAAAGCGGCAGTGAATGATTTGTGGCCACGAGATGGCGGAAAAACTCCAAAACAATCTGGCAGTTTCACCCAGGTGCTTTTTTTTACACATCTAGCACATACAGAGCAACCACCTGGTGAATGTAAGTCCAATATTCACTCTCCTTTTAGCTCTGTTTTGGTCTAAACCAACTCCCTGTGAAAAATATCTGTCTCTTTCTAGCTGTTTCTTCACCAGCTATTCAATAACTGTCTGTCTGCTGTCTGGTTCTCTGTGGGTTCAGCACTTCAAGCAACATTTTCCCATTACATTCAGTCATTTGATCTTTGAATCATTGTTGATATAAAGAATATTGATTTGTTGGATTGTCCTCCGGCTACCTGAAGGTGACGGAGCGAATGGAGTCGTCGTCTGTGCTGTGGATAGGCAGGGAGTAAAAGGGCTCATCCTGCCGCTGGGCCGGATCCTGGTCCTGCTTCTCAGAGAACTTACAGTGATACAGGAAACCTGAGTCAAAGCCACCCTGCAGGAGAGAGAAAAGAGAGAAACTCATTCAATCTTTAGAATAAGAATAAGTGAAGTTAAGATTACAAATCTGACCGAACATTTGAATACTTTTGGTATTGGACTGTATTGAGGTTCGATACTCAGCTGTGTTGAACCGTGGGTTTTACGTCAAGGTGAGAAAGTTGCCCCTTTTACACAGAGATTACGCAATACTGCCGTAAAGAAGTTCCGCCATTACGCCGGCTTTGCTTTTGTGTGAGTGTGTGTGTGCGTGGGTGTACCATGGAGAGCCAAAACTGGCCAGGCTGTGAGTAGAAGCCACAGTAGAGAGGACTTGGAGTCTCGGGGATGCAGATACGGGGCAACTCTTCCTCTTCCTCCTCCTCCTCTTCTTCCTCTGGCTCTAAGTCCGGCTGATTTGATTCTTTCAACATCTTTACTCTCTCTTTCTTCTTCTTATCCTTTACAGCTTGACGTCTTGCGATTTCCTCCTCTCTCTGAAATACACAAACACGCGAATGAAAACACAAATGGTCTAAAACTGACATGGAGTTGGTTATTTCCACTAAAATCATACAGATCCCCCTTTAAATAATGAAGGAAAGAAAAATACTTGGATAACACACAGCGAGTAATTCTGGTGTATATTATAAACAAAACATATAGTATGATGTTATACAGCCATAAAAGGGGACGTGTACAATTAAAACCCTACAAAACTAAAGCTAAGAAAGACAAAGCCCAGACCTTGATTCGAGATTTGATGCTCCTGAACCTGAAAGATCTGCTGGCCAGTTCAGGCAGCTGGAAGGATTTGGTCAGCCTCTCGGCCTCTGGATCAGGACTGTGCACCTCGACCACGTGACCGCTCTGACACAGAACAAGCAGCCTGCTTTCACTCTGAGAAAAAAATCATAAAAGAAATCAGTTGAATCAAAAATGTTCCATCACAGAGATATTTGGACGCGAGTGGGTCGGAGACCAGACTTACGTGGGAATGAGGTGACCACTCCAGCGCCTGCACCGGCCCGGGAACTTGGACAAAGCCGATGGGGTTGTATTTTTCCTCGACACTGAAGAAGAACACAGTGCTGTCGGAGCTCTGAGCAGGAGGGTGGAGGTGAGAGGTCAGAAAGGTGAGACGGATAACAAAAAAAAGGAAAAAAACAAAACTATGGACTAATAAAGTGTCTATAGAAACTTCTCAAACACATCTCTACCAATGATCTTCAGTGCTACAGTTTTAAAGCTAGAGTGAAGATACTGACATCATATGAAACTGGAAAAACCTAAGGAATCCATTGATACCAACCATGCTATACTAGCTTGTCGTGAATGAGGTCAAATAACGCTCCAAACTCGCAGATAACGTGCTAATGGTGCTAACAGTGCTAAGAGTGCTAACAGTGTTAACTTGGGGAGAAACCGGAGGGTGTTGCTCTGCGTCTGCGACGACACCGTGGGCTCGGTACGTCGTAAGAAAGCAGTGCAGAGCAGTGCAGTGGGGCATGCTCACATGCACGAACATGCACTAAAAGGCACACGCGGCCGGCCCGGCTATGTCAACAAAGCAAGGAGAAGCTCTGATTACAACACACACAGAGGGAGAGTGACTTCATTCTCTGCTCAGGTAGACATCACTCCTCTATATCTTTACATAACAAATAGTTGTTTGATGCTATTTTAATGCTCTGGATATCATATAGAGCACCTTTAAAGTAAACAAGCATTTTGCCAAATTGCTATTTCCTTTGGCTCTCAGAGTGGAAAGCATTGTTTTCTTGGAAAACCTCTTACCCCCGTGGCTAAGATCTCTCCATTTCGTTCATAGGCAACAGCAGTTACGGGGCCATTATGGGGTTTGAAGGCCTGTTTGAGGCGCAGCTCGGCATCTCCTTTGGGGGTGCGCCCGGTGACTACATTCAGCCTCTGAGGGTCGTACAGCTCCAGTAAGCGGACCACCCCGTCCTCAAAGCCCGTCACCAGTAAACTCCCACTCTGGTTCACCTAAAGACAAAACACCAGAGCCTCAGAGGTCCTGTCAGTACACATCCCATGTGGTAGCATGATACATTTTCACACTTACCAAAGGTGGAGCCCAGCTAAGAGCAGTTCCTCCCTGATTGAAGCGACAGGTGGTCAGCTCTCTTTTGGCCAGGAAGTCAAAAACTCTGACTGAACCTGGAGAGCAGGGACAGACGCAGACAGAGTACCTGTTATAGTGTACGTGTATTTGCAAAGAACAGTATGTGTGCAGGTGTGGAAGTGCGCAACACTCACGGTCTAGCGCGGTCGTGGCCATCAGGTGGGATTTCCTGGACACCTCCATGCCCTGGATCGGCCCGGCGTGGAAGGAAAATAGGCACTCTGGATCAGGACTCTGCACACAGACGATACAGCAACTGTTATTTCACTGGGTGAGGACACTGTGTTATTCCAGTCATTTATTACAACATGTGATGATACAATATGGTTTGCAATGTATTTTCCATTAGAACTAGGACTATTGGTTATCACCATAACAAATATACACCTCAATAAAAATAAATGTAACCATACCTTTCTCCTGTTGGCTCACCTGTTTGTTCTACTTGATCGTTAATCGTTAATCTTATTTCTATATATTGTATGTACCCTTGTTAACACCTTATTTTGAAAACGATCCGGTCCATTGGAGTGTATTTACCCTCAACTGATTTGATCCAAACATTATAAGTAATAAAAGAAAACAAAGCTAATTTTTTTAAGATAACAACATAATTAACTTGTGATCTCGAGATAACGGCATTAAAAAAAATGTTTGAATCGTGTCCATTTAGGGCTTCAGTTAATAATAATAATTATCATTAGTAGTAGTAGTTCTACATAAATATTTCAATGTAAAATCAATGATTGTGTAAGGAACACTTTGTGCACATCTGTCAACCTCCCTGTGTAGAAGAATCAGAACAGTCTAGTTATATGGACTCTACCGTGATGTGAAGAGTTTTCTCTACATCCATCATAGATTGATAGAAGTGTTGGTAGTAGTGACACCGTAGCTGGCCAAGAATGGAGCACTTTGCATTATAGAATGTGTAACGTACACATAATGTCTCTATAAAAAATAAGTGTGAGAAACTCACCGTATAGGTGAATGAAAGATCCAGTTTCCAGATGGATCCGCTGGAATCCTACAAGACCACATAGTGGAGACATCAGGTTCTGATTGAGTAAAGGCCAAGTCATGTAATACAACAAATTGTTTTAGTTAGTGACCTTCGACCTTCCGCCCTCTGACCTGAGCAAAACAGATGAAGGAGTCAGGCACGGAGTTCTTCACCACAGAGGAGAGGCAGACGTTGTGTCCGACCATCAGCTCATTCATGGGCTCCAGCTCAAACCTGCTGCTGCCGCTGCTACTGTCGGCGGTGTCGATGCTCTCAAAATCCCAGCCCTGCAGAGGGCACAGGGTGTGGGGGTTACAAAGTCATACTGATTATAAGAAAGCAGTCAAAACATCATTTTGTGAAAACATCTGACGACAAATTTGACGTACATATTCTACAAGTGAATAATTTTGAGGCGGTGTTACTGTGAGTGTCTTACCCGGACCGCTCCATCAGAGCCAATTGTCATCAGCTGTCCGTCTTCCAGGGCAAACGGCTGGACCATCCCAGCGTGGCAGTTCCGTCCCTCTTTACGGCAAATCTCCACCTTGATGGCGTCCCCATCCCACAGCAGCAAGTTGCCCCAGTGTGAGCCGGACACCACCTGACAGGAGGAGACGAAGGGCGACGATAGTCAGAAGTAACTGTTTGTTCTCTTGAGTCTTACAGAGGATTTTTTAAACCAAAATATTTTTAAGTTTGACCGTGCAAAAAGCAGTTCACAAAAACAACCAGTAGCTGTCCTGGAGCTTTCGATCGTATCACACACTCTTTATCAATAAATGCTCAAAAAAAGCGCCAGAACAGCTACTGGGTGAGATTGTTTTTATCAGAAACATATGAAATAAAAAAGAAAATAATGATTTTCTGTATAATTTTACTTTTTCCAAACCTCTAGTTTCATACATTTCCAGGTTTTCCTGACATTTTGTACACAAACCCAACCTGTTAAAACAGCAGGACACAGACCTTTCCATCCGGAAGTTCCACGTAGCCCTCAATATCAGTCGCTGCAGTTTTCCCAAAATGTCCCATAAGCCCTTGCAATTTAACACCAGTGAATGTGCTGGCCATTTTCCAGAACCTGACAGAGAGACGGAGAGAAGGTAATATAAACATATTCAATATCAGTGTAAGGGAATAATTCATAGCAGTGCTTTAACAGGGTTACAGGGTTGAGGAGGATACAGTATACATGTCCTTTACTTGATGTGTCCAGATCCCGATGATGTGAGCAGTCCCGGGTTGTATGGGGAGAAGCTGACTCGGTAGACCTCCTGAGAAATGGCCTTGCACCTCAGCTTCACCTCCTCCTGCCTCCAGTTCCACAGCGTCAGCATGTAGTCGGGTTCGCTCCCCACGCTGGCCAGCAGACTCCCGTCACGGTTAAAGTCCACAAAGCTGTACGCCTGCTCCGTACCGCCTACAAGCATGAACATGGTCATCAATACATTTGAAAAAAAAGGTATAACTCAATGCATCTTGGTCCCATTTACCTCTGAGGATGCGGAACGGTCGTAACGAGGGATATTCATATACGATGATGTTGGGCTGGTTTCCCTTCTCTGCTACAACAAAGTACTCCTTGCTGGGGTGGGTCTAAACACACACACACACACACACACACACACACACACACACACACACACACACAGAAATTAAGACATTTTTAAGCAATATCAGTAGTGCATTTTTTCTCCACATACATGTAAATACAGTATATCCCTTAAATGGTTAAGGAGTAAAAATAAAACTTTTTTATATATGTCGCTCTATAATAATAAAGCCATAAATGCCCGAAAGATAATAAAAACAAGAACCTTTACTTAAGGCGAGAAGCTACATGCAAAACATAGTTTTTCATGTTTGACTCTTCACTTACATGACATGCAGTTTGTCAGCCATCTTACCGTGATGGAGCCGATTCCTCCTCCACTGCAGGAGCGAAGGTATCTCTGCTCCTTGGTGGAAACGTCCAGCAGGACGAGCAGGTTGCCTGCTATGAAGATCAGGGTTCGGTCATCCAGCAGCTGCAGGTTCCCCCTGCGCCCACTGTCATAGCCAAAGGAGTGACTGAATGCAGGGGGAATTAAGGATCGAGATCATATTCACCCAAGATTTGCTTTAGATTACTTTATTATGTTCTCTCATCATACTTATTGACTGAGTATGAGGAGAGAACGATAGAGGAGATCTTTTTTCATTTCCAAAGAAGGATACGAGAGGTGCAGGAGGTTCTCAGGGATTTCAGAGTTGGGGGTGATGGACGGTCTGGAGTGAAGTTCCTCATACTTGTAGTTCCTTTCTACAGACAGCTGCCTTTTTGATCCCTCTTCAGCTTTCTGTTGCATCACTTAATTGTGAGGGAGGAAACATTTGAAGAGGTAAAACTCCAGCAGTGATTTAACTTGTGCATCTGATTTTTTATTTTACTTTTGCATTTAAAGTCTAGTGACACTTCTATTGACATTTCATTCAAGCTTATCTCATATTTAAACTCCAACTTAAAGGGACTGTTTGTAAGAATCCGAAATGGTTAACAGCGACACCTGTGGCTGTTAAGTCAACGAAAGTCAGCGTCGGGCTCGCGCTTGTGGTTGCTCTAAATAGACATGAACGAGCATCGCTCAAAACAGTAATAGAAATACTCTGCTCTCTAGTTACCTTCAGGGTTTTCCTGTGAAGCTGTCTCTTCGCTCTCAGCCTCTTCACCTTCCGAAGGTGTGTTTTCTTCCGACATTTCCGCTGTTACTGTAAAATAAAGAGCACAATTTATTATTCAAAGGCTTAGTATGTGTTCATATAGAGTGAAGATGTCTTTGTTCAGAGCATATTGTACACCACTGTATACAGCCCATTTGTGGTCAAGCTATAAAAAAGCGAGCTTACAGAGACTTCAGGTCGCATATAGCTAATGATGCAATGAGAATATCATTAAAAAGATCAAGATGTTCCAGTGCAAGTGAAATGTTTGTGTCTGCAGGCATAAATACTTTTCAAACTGTATTAAGAAATCTCATGTACAAATTTATATGCCGGCTTAATCACTCTGAGAATGACATAATCTTGCGGTTGTCCAACATCAGATTTAGCACTAAAAGGTACCAATCACAGCTGTGGAGGCACTGGTATAGTTCTTTATTTGTAAGGCATTGATGTATGTATATATATCTTTAATATTTATATTTTTATTATCTTGTATCATGACTTTTTATAGTGCTGTAATGTATTATTTGTAATGTATTGTTGTTGTTTTTTCTTTTTTTTCTTATCTGGACCTTGAGTCTGAAATTAAGTTTGATTAGCTATACCTCATCATAGACATACTCTGCTCTCTAGTTACCTTCAGGGTTTTCCTGTGAAGCTGTCTCTTCGCTCTCAGCCTCTTCACCTTCCGAAGGTGTGTTTTCTTCCGACATTTCCGCTGTTACTGTAAAATAAAGAGTACTATTTATTATTCAAAGGCTTAGTATGTGTTCAGATAGAGTGAAGATGTCTCTATTCAGAGCATATTGTACACCACTGTATACAGCCCATTTGTGGTCAAACTATAAAAAAGTGAGCTTACAGAGACTTCAGGTCTCATATAGCTAATGATGCAATGAGAATATTATTAAAAAGACCAAGATGTTCCAGTGCAAGTGAAATGTTTGTGTGTGCAGGCATAAATACTTTTCAATACTTATATACTCAATACTTTTTGTATTAAGAAATCTCATGTACAAATTTATATGCCGGCTTAATCACTCTGAGAATGACATAATCTTGCGGTTGTCTAACATCAGATTTAGCACTAAAAGGTACCAATCACAGCTGTGGAGGCACTGGTATAGTTCTTTATTTGTAAGGCATTGATGTATGTATATATATCTTTAATATTTATATTTTTAATATCTTTTAATCATGGCTTTTTATAGTGCTGTAATGTATTATATGTAATGTATTGTTGTTGTTTTTCTTTTTTTTCTTATCTGGACCTTGAGTCTGAAATTAAGTTTGATTAGCTATACCTCATCATAGACATACTCTGCTCTCTAGTTACCTTCAGGGTTTTCCTGTGAAGCTGTCTCTTCGCTCTCAGCCTCTTCACCTTCCGAAGGTGTGTTTTCTTCCGACATTTCCGCTGTTACTGTAAAATAAAGAGTACTATTTATTATTCAAAGGCTTAGTATGTGTTCAGATAGAGTGAAGATGTGTCTGTTCAGAGCATATTGTACACCACTGTATACAGCCCATTTGTGGTCAAACTATAAAAAAGCGAGCTTACAGAGACTTCAGGTCGCATATAGCTAATGATGCAATGAGAATATTATTAAAAAGACCAAGATGTTCCAGTGCAAGTGAAATGTTTGTGTCTGCAGGCATAAATACTTTTCAAACTGTATTAAGAAATCTCATGTACAAATTTATATGCCGGCTTAATCACTCTGAGAATGACATAATCTTGCGGTTATCAGATTTAGCACTAAACGGTACCAATCACAGCTGTGGAGGCACTGGTATAGTTCTTTATTTGTAAGGCATTGATGTATGTATATATTTATATTAATATTAATATTTTTAATATCTTTTAATCATGACTTTTTTTAGTGCTGTAATGTATTATATGTAACGTATTGTTTTTTCTTATCTGGAACTTGTGTCTGCCATAAAGTTTGAATTGAATTTAAATATGCAATATTAAAGGGACTATTTGTAACTTTGTAAGCGTATAAATGTAGCGGGTCGTCACACATGCGCGCTCGCATATGCGCGTTCGCGTGTAGCCGCTGTACCCTCCTCCTCTGCCTGCCTGCCTTCACTCAGACAGCTCAGCTCGCTCCACCTCTAGACGTGAACGCGCGCTCACTCCACACTGCAGAAGAGTTAGTTCAGCTGTGAGAATATCTAGTGAATGTACAGGGGACGTTTGTGCAGAAATAACTGCTGCAGCTCCTCCAGACCAACAGAGGTTTTCCGTGTCTTGTGAAGTGACCAAGCTGTGCAGAGAGTTACGTTGTCTTCTCGTTACCGACCGGGTGCCGGTGTCTCCTCTGCTCTCTCCGGCTGCGGGCGGAGAGAGCGGAGGAGACACGCTGCAGAGCGCCGCTGCCTCAGCCTGCACTTAGGCAGGAAAAGCCAACACTAGGATCAGATCTAAATCATGTTCATGGAGAGACCTCCGTCTGGTCAGCTAACATTACTGCCAAGCAGCTGAAATATAGAGTGATATTGTGGTTTTAGCTGACGTGTGTCGCCTCACTGTTTTGAGCGATGCTCGTTCATGGCTATTTAGAGCGAGCAAGCGCGAGCCCGACGCTGACTTTCGTTGATTTCACGGCCACAGGTGTCGCTGTTAAGAAGCATTTCTGAAAGTTACAAATAGTCCCTTTAACTGAGGTTTTGTTAGTATTCTGTCAGCATAACATTAGCCAGCTTATTTTTGTCCAGATGACAGTCTGCCTTCAAACATGGCAGCGCGTCCCAGAATGCACCGCGGTTCCCACTCCCAGTTGAGCTACATGATGATGCCTCATCATAGACAGTATATACTCTGCTTACATGATGATGCCTCATCATAGACAGTACATACTCTGCTTACATGATGATGCCTCATCATAGACAGTACATACTCTGCTTACATGATGATGCCTCATCATAGACAGTATATACTCTGCTTACATGATGATGCCTCATCATAGACAGTACATACTCTGCTTACATGATGATGCCTCATCATAGACAGTACATACTCTGCTTACATGATGATGCCTCATCATAGACAGTATATACTCTGCTTACATGATGATGCCTCATCATAGACAGTACATACTCTGCTTACATGATGATGCCTCATCATAGACAGTACATACTCTGCTTACATGATGATGCCTCATCATAGACATACTCTGCTCTCTAGTTACCTTCAGTGTGTTCCTGTGAAGCTGTCTCTTCGCTCTCAGCCTCTTCCCCAACCGAAGTTGTGTTTTCTTCAGACATTTCTGCTGTTACTGTAAAATAAAGAGCATAATTTATTATTCAAAGGTTATAGTATAATATATATTCCAACTTGACCAATGTGATAACAAAGTAAAATACAGCGTTAGCAACTACTTAAAGTTAGATTTCGGTTATTCAGTATCAAGCTAATACTTACTAAAACGTTTTAAAGTTAACTTTGACTCATATTTAATGTCTGCTACCTTCTATATTTGTCTCTGTAGTTTTCTGACTCCTCGGGTCCGTTTTTAGTTTGGAGCGAGGCGTTGCCATGCAACAAGGAGAGTCACTCCCCCCGCAAAGCCTGCTGGTTAATGTAGTTCTTAGCCTTTTTTTTGCTTCATTGCAGTTGTCTGCTTGAGTTGCTTTATCTCAGGGTCATGCCTTTGCCATGCTAGGGAGAAAAATATTGCACAGTCAAAAAGGCACATATCATATTCATTCTGTTTATTTGTTTTGCACAATTTAAGACTATACAACATAACAAAAAAAATAAATGAATAATATACTTATCTTATCTGAAGCCTCCACCTAGAGACAAGATTAATATAAAGAAATAATATGACTACATAATAGTGATAAAAAAAACAACTAGGACAAGATATATATAATAACAACAATAACAATACAGTAAATATATCAAATAATAATAATAATAATTATTATTATTATAAATTTGTATTTTATTTTATTATTTTTTATTTTTTTCCTGCCAATCTACTGCTTTACACTCCAGTCCAGTAGGTGGCTGTAATGCACCTCTAAGCTGGTTTGTCAATCGCCAATAAACACCATAGATGAAGAAGAAGAAGTTTTACGGCAGTGAAGCTTCAGTTTGATTGGACGGTTTTGTGCCGTAAACCGTGTTGGTTCCTGAACGCATGGGACTGATCTGGAGCAGCGTGTGAGAGACTCTGTAATGTGAGTTACTCTAATATAAATGCTATATATCATGTTTTTATTCACGTTAACAGTACAGTTAAACAGCAGAAGTGTGTAGCGTTATCTATAGTATAATAATATGTTGTTGACACCCGTTGTTTATTATGATATTAGCTAGGTTAAGATAGCTAATAGCATAATAAACTAGTTCTAGCCCTTTAAGGTTGTCCAAGTGAAAGTAGCGACAACACAATGTAAAACTAATAGAAATAAGTTAATTGTATAATGTGGAATTACGTAATGTTAACGTATTACTAGCAAAATGTGCTCAAGTATCAAAAGAGTAAGTCATGAAACAGTTTAGTCAGTGTGAACTTATTCATGGGTCTAACATCAGTAGACAGGTATTTTCTTGTCTGTGGTCTGACTCTTTGACTGTCAGAACTTGGTATTATTTGCGTTTAAAACCTCACTTTGCAAAGTAACTCTTAGCCCTCTGAATTGTCAAAATCTCATAAAGTGTGAATACGATAATTTAGTGTATTGCTGTTTTGTGATTTTTAGTCCTAGAAATATGTGGGACTTTGGTATGTGAAATGTTTTGGAGCCCATATTTCTTTTTTTTTGTGATCCATTTTTTTATTGGTATTTAAGCAGAATTATATAGGGGGGTGGGGTTACAAATTGATAGATCACCAATAAAGTAAAAGAATATAATCACAAATGTCCATGTACTAATCATTACAAAATTGGCAAGCAGCTACAGAAAAAGAAAAGAAAAAAAACAAAACAAATAACAACAAAAAGACATTTAAATAAAAACTTCTGCGCCACCTAGAACTATGTCCCTCCCTTTGGGTCCCTCCCATCCCACCAACACTAGACCTTGGGGACTCGGAGAACAATTATATGAAGGATTTAATTGTAGTGATTGCTTGTTTCCAATGTGATATATTCTTTTTGTCAAGTGCATGTTTGCAGCCCAGTGCTCCATACCTGCTATATCTATGAAGTCAAGAAGCCATCTTTGTATATTGACAAAATGTGGAGCTTTCCATCTGCATGCTATTAGTCGCTTTGCAGCTGTAAGGCCAGCTAACCAGAGGAGCCCAGATTTCTGATTACTTGTATGTCTTTCTGCTGTTGTCCTCATCTCCGTTTCTCTCTGGGTCGCACTTTAGGATGGAGGCTAAATCCAAAAAACCCTTTTCTCCTAAAGATGGGAAGAAGTTTACACAGAAAGGAAAAGGTAAACTCTAGTTAACATAAACCAGCTATGTACACCATCACTTTCAACCAGGTTTGTCACCCGGCATGTCTCACTCTGTCCAGATTCCATGGGGACCAAACTCGGTGGAAAACCAGGCGGTAAGCCGGGTGGTAAAAAGCCCTTCAAGCCGTACAACAACGCAGAGAGGAAAGGCAGACCTGGTGGAGATGGCGGCAAATTTGCTTTCTCCAAAGGCGGGACGGGGCCGCAGAAGAGGAAAATGACATTTAAAGGGAAAAATAAAGAAGAAGAGGGTGAAGGTGAGAAAACAACTGCTTGCTGTCAGATCAAAATGTGGTTTTGCATATTTCAGTCTTTTACTTCCCATCGTTACTCAACATGTTAACAAGTTAGTGTTTTCACTCACAGTTCCTTCATGTGTCTGTGTTCCTCCTGGATTCACAATTAGCCCTCATCAAATGCTATATGATTCAAGACTTGCGATTGGTTGCCTGTTTCACTGTGTCTTTAACTCCTGTTCCTTCGCTGCCTGGATTCAGCCTGAATCTCTTCTTGATGATTATCCCTGAAGTGTGAAACATTGTGAGTGACTTCTCTCTCTCTCTCTCTCTGTCTGTGTGTGTGTGTGTGTGCGTGCGTGTGCGTGTGCGCGCGATCAGGTCCGATGGCTAAGAGGATGAATAAAGGCGAGTTTAAGCCGAATGAGGAGCCGACTGAGGAGAAGAACAGGCAGCAGAAGAAGAAGGACCTGAAGAATAGCAGACAGGAGGCGGAGAGGAAGGACATGTTCCAGATCATCCGTCAGTGCAAACAAGTGTGGGGAGACCTCAGGAGGTATTTCTGCCCTTTTTACCTTTTTAAACTAAAAAGAAAGTGAACTGAAACATTCCACAACAGATCATATATGTGTAGTAAAACTCGCCCCACATGCACAAAGACTCATAAAACAAATAACTAGAAGAGTATACATAGACATACAATAAAGTAGAAGAGTCCTTGAACTGTTTGCTGTGGTAATTTGACTAGTACAAATGTAACGTGAATGGCGCGCTGCTGCCTGCTCACTGACAGATGATGGCGGTGTGTGTGTGTGTCAACAGGAAGAAGTGCGACGACGAATTGAAGAAGAAACTGATGAAGGACCTCCATGACCTGATCCGCGGGAAGATGAAACAGGTGAGTCTCACTCTGTCTCATGTTTGGGAACACAGAGACACTGTTATAAAGAGGACTAAAGGTTCAAGAAACACGAGCAGTCAGACCAGAAGCCTAATTTCTGACTGTGCTCTCCTGCCTCCAGATGGCGTTTGCTCACGACTCGGTGCGAGTGCTGCAGTGTTTCATCCAGTTCGGCAGCCACGAGCAGAGAAAGGAAGTGTTGGAGGAGCTCAAAGGTGAGCAGACAGGTTTTGTGTCCTGTTCTGTGATGATGATGTTAGAGTGATCAGCCTGGTGTGTGTTTAGAGTTTCCTCTGTGGCTGATAAATAAACTACGAGAAGAACAGCTTATTAACAAACATTAATCGTCTGTGCTTTGTTGTTTCCCGCAGAGGACATCATCGGTTTGTGTAAGTCGCAGTACGGCAAACACGTGGTGAAAAAAATGCTGATGTACGGGTGAGTCAGCTCAGAATCAGCAGAAGTCCATATTTACATCAGACTTCAATGTGGTTCAGTTGAAAGATATAGATGACGTTTCAGTTGTGTGTGGACATGTGTGAACGAGTTGTTTGTTTGTATTTTCTACACAGGAACAAGGAGCTGGTGGCGGCTGTGATGGTCAAATTTAAAGGTCACGTGCGGCCGATGCTTCGCCACGCCGCCGCCTCGTCCATCATCGAGTACGCCTACAACGACAAAGCCGTGCTCGCACAGAGACTCATGCTCACCGAGGGGCTGTACGGGAACACCTTCACTATCTGCAAGGTACACACACACGTGCAATAGTGTTGGGCCGCTTCCAGATATTATTATACTCCAGGATATTTGTATTGGATTAACTATGAACATTTCTCTGCCTGTGCCTCCAGTCGACGGTGTGCAACACCATCGAGAAAGTTGCAGAGGCGAACCCGGACAAGCTGAACAACATCATCGATGAGATGAAGCAGAGTCTTACGCCCATGGCTCAGAAGTAAGACGAGAAAACAAAAACCTAATCACACATTCATCACACATCATTAAAGACGTCACCTCAGGTTCTGGGCACTTGTGATGACCATTTTCCCTGTTTTCTGTCATTTTATCTGTCTTGTTAAATATTTATTTGGGAAACATAATGGTTAGCTGCAGCGCTACGTCAAAAAAAGAATAGAAACACAAATAGAGAACAAAGCGATATCATGTTAATTGCAGGTAAAATATCACCGACAAGGAAGAGAAGAGAAATTCACTCAGTTGAGGATTGGATTAATGTGAAAATTACATTTGCTTTAATGTCAGAACTAGAGCTGCTTTGAATGAGTTTGGAACACAATTTTGGTCAGTTTTGTTTTACTTTTTCCTTTCATTCCCCCTTTTCCTTATCTGATTTAATTCCATTTGAATTAATATTCTATCATTTTTTTCTCTTACTTTGATTGTATTTTATTAATGCGCAGAATTTAAACCATCTAACTACAACTTCTGTTGTTGTGTTTCAGAGAACAAGTCATCAAACACTCTCTGGTCCACAAAGTCTTCCTGGACTTCTTCCTGTTAGCACCCGAAAAACCGAGAACGGTAAGCAGGTCCTTGACATCTCACATAATGTTGTAAATATTTGAGCAGCAATACATCTCTCTGTAAAATAATACAAAATGCAACTAAAGAAAATTAAAGAAGTAAAGAAAACAAAACAAAATGTGCAGATATTCGACCTATGAAGAAGACAAATGTTAGTTTCATAGGAGCATGAATGAATTTCAAAATAAAAGACAGGTTAATAAGTGTATTTAGTGCTGACTGTATTTACCACTGACATGTTTCCTCTCGTTGGTTTGTGTTTGTTCTGATGTGAGCAGGAGATGATCGAGTCGATCAGAGAGTCGGTCGTCTACATGGCTCACACACATGACGGAGCACGAGTGGCTATGCACTGTCTGTGGCACGGGACGGCCAAGGTGTGTGTATACACACACACACACACACACACACACAGAGCAGACAACACACTCTGTTTTTTAATGAAGATTTAACTTTATTATTGTCCAGAAGGAAATTTAGTTTGGATCAACCACACAGATTACAGGACTACATCAATGACAACAATTTTGACTCGCTACATTACCTCAGTCTTGGAAAGGGAGGAGTAAGCAGAGGGGTACTCAGTTGGTTGCAATCTGCAACCACATCACTAGATGCCACTAAATCCTACACACTGTACCTTTAAGATGAGGACATTTAGCCTTTCAATGGCAGGAAAATTAAAGTATTAAAGTAGAATAAATGTCTGGTGCAAAGTGTCTTTGTTTTGAGCAAACGTTTTATTTTTCCACGTTTCAGGACAGAAAAGTCATCATCAAAACTATGAAGACGTACATGGTGAAGTTTGCCACGGTGAGTTGCTGCTCCATTCATTCATTCTAGAAACACGCTGTCAATGCTTTATTTGCTCTTTAGATTTTAGAGACGATCAGAAACTAAATGATTATTATTAGAAGTGGTCTCAACCGAGGCTAAAGGTTTACCTTACCAGCTGAGAACATGTGTAGAAATATCTGAGCTCAATCATCAGTCCAAACAGTCAGATCTTGAAGTTTTCCTCTAAACTCCTGTTGTTCATGTGTCAGCTGTTAAACCTCCTCAGACTGATTGTTATCTGTCCACAGGGAGAGTTTGGTCACCTGGTTCTTCTGGCCATGTTCGACTGCGTGGACGACACCAAGCTGGTCAAACAGGCCGTGCTCTCAGTAAGTCTGATGTCATGTGGTTTGATGATGCTGCATGATACTCAATGATAATCCTGATTATTTCCATAGTGACTGCACTTTTTCCTAAAAAAAATAAAAGAAGTATGATGTGAAAAGAGAACAGTTGTAGTTAATGTTAAAGAAACATCTTGTCTCACCTGTTCAGGAGATCTTGTTGTCTCTGGATGAGGTCATCGGTAATAAATACGGCAAGAAGGTTTTGTTGTACCTGCTGAACCCCAGAGACCCCGCTCACCTGCTGCCGGAGATCATCAAGGTGCTGGAGCGAGGAGACGGAAACACTCACAGGTAACAACCACGTGTGTGTGTGTTGATAGACTCGACCTTCCGAACAAATCCTGTTGAAACTAAAGGTGTGACAGCTGTCAGTAAGAAAGGAAAGGAGGTACAATGTTAACAGCCATGAAGCACAAAAAGATCATAGTCACTGAAAAATGATGAAGCTCCAAAATGTTCAATATTAAATGAATACATGAGACATTATGAAATATTTATAATGACCTGAATCAAACGGCCTCTTGAAGGAAATAAATCTGCTGCATCAGCTAGTCGAGAGTGATGTAAATGGTGACAAACTGTTTAAGGCCCAAATGAACCACAGTGAGATCAGCTCCGTGTTCCTCTCTTCAGTAAAAAGGACATGGCGGTTCGGAGGAGGGAGCTGCTGGAAGTCGTCTCCCCCCCGCTGCTGGACCATCTCCGTGACAACGCCGCCACCATGGTAACGGACAAGGCGTCCAGCGTCACCATTAGTGACATCCTGGCGTCGGCCTGCGGGGACCTGCGGCCCGCCATGACGGCCGTGGCTCTGCTGGCCAATCATGAGTTGGTGCCAGGAGGGACCAATGGACAGGTAGGGTGTGTGTGGGTGTGTGTGTGTTATTGGTAGGATGGTTAGCAGAAGGGCAGTTCTTCACTCTGAGTTTTTGTTTCTGCCACAGCTTCACATGGCGGAGCATCCAGCAGGACACCTGGTGCTGAAATGGCTCATGGAGCAGGACATGCAACTGGCAGAGGCCGGCAAGGAAGGTAAACATTGCTTCTCAATGTCAATTTGATGTCAGCATGCTGTGAAAATGAACCTACAGAGACTTGAAGACTTTTTCTGTCAGTCAATTTAATTTCTGGTGCGCTGAAAGACGCTCACAAAATAACTTAATGTACGGCAACTGGGATAGAAAATAGAATCACAAGAAAACATGTCTGATGAGAAACTAAAAAGAAAGTTAAAGAGCTTTGTCTGTATGCCTCACACACAAACAGGATTATGTGAAAGTGTAAAATGATTTAACGGCCACAAGAGGGCACTAAAAACTGTTGACCCATGGTCCAACTTTCCACCAAATTGCATTGAAATCAATGAAGTTTTCAAGACAAAGGTGACAGAAACAGAACCTCCTTGGGCTAAATAGAAGTTAAATTATCTATAACTATACCTTGTCTCTCTCTCTCTCTCTCTATCCTTCCCCCTTTTGACGTCTACCTCGCTTGTCCTCTCAGAGCGGTTCGGCAGGATACTGGTGGACACAGTTGGGACAGAGACACTGAAGAGCTGGGTCAAAGTCAACAGAGGAGCCATGGTGCTCTGCAGGTCAGTCTGATTACACGATACACTGCTGTTACTTAAAGGGATGCTTCGGGTGTTTTGAAGTGGGTACTTATCCATAGTAGGTTGATTACCTACAGTAGATGACGGTCTGTACGCCCCCAGCATCGAGAAACAGACAGGAGCACTGGAGCAAAGCAATACAGTGCTGTGGACGGCAGAACAACTTATTGTAGCCACCTAAAAGAACGATATCCGTTTAAGTGTATGCTATATTTAGAATATTTTCACCACTTTATCTTGCCGTCAGACAGCCCTTTCCTTCTCCGGTGCTCCTGTCTGTTTCTCGATAACTAGAAATGGTTAACAGCCAAATCAAACCTAGAAGCCATGACATCACATGAGCTGCACTGTTTACATGTTCCAAGAGACATGGATAAATGATTGGCATTTTAAATAGTTTAAATAATATTATTGTATAATAACCTTTTTGAAATCTTTGCCCGTGTTTTTGTGCGCAGCCTCCTGAACAGCTACGACAAGTCTGTGGCCGCGGAGGTGAAGGCGGCGCTGGAGACCATCAAATCAGAGCTCAGCAGCATCAGCAACAACAAAGGAGCTGAAATCCTGCTGGAGAATCTGAACAAGTAGACTTTTTTTATTCCAAACAGACTGGTGATGGTAAACGCATCACTTCCTGCGCAGCAGCAGTGGGTCTTTTTCACAGAAAACGCCAACGAGACTGCGAATGGGACCGTTTCCAGGAAGTGGATACAACCTGGAGCACCGTTATGTCATGACCGTCCCGGATGGAAAAATGGACGTGAAATTGTATCTGTGAATAATGAAATAAAGATGTTTCTGTGGACGAGGTGATGCTACGAGAAAACACAGATGCCGCTTGTGTGCAAGCAGCAACAGTACACATAACGTAAACGTACAACATATAATATACTTTGCCATTTTTGTTTCTATCACGGTCAAGCTGCACTCAGTAAAACTCAACATTTCTTTCACTTAAAAGCTTACATGGTAACAGAAGAACTATGTTCATGCTTGTATTTTGGGTTTCTACTACAACATGCTTTAATGTTCAAAAAACACATTATTTTTTAAACATCTGAAGGAAGTGTTGAGTTTCATTGACACCGAATGAAAAATAACAGCAAAGTAAATACGATTAATTCTATAACAGAATAACGGTATTTCAGTTCCTGTAGCTCAGTACAAAACAGACGGACAGATAATCTCAAAACCTGGACAAATAAAACCAAAACCATCTCCATGGCAACATACACCCTCAAGGTTTTCTTGTGGTAATTTGAGTGAACTGGCCCTTTAACGAGGGCTGTACAGGTTCTAGCTGTCCAGTAGTCCAGACTGTTTGTGCCATCCAGTTTCAGATTTTTGTTCTAAGATTTTGTACCTTGTGAGTGCTAATTGTATCAGCTATTAACATGTTTGCAAAAATAAACATTATTGTAAGTACTTAAGTGTGTCTTGTACTTTAACCAGATGGTGAATAATTAAAAACGTTCATTATAAGATATGTTTATATATAAACGTTCATTATATAATGTTCCTTATAATAACCATCATTTATAAATGGTTAATTGAATTTAGTTAATTTCATTGTAAACAGTAAAATAACTTATGTTTACTAATTATTAGTAATGCGTTTTTATCATTAGTTAGTGTAATATGAAATAATTAGTTTTTAAATTATATATTGTATTAAGAATTTGTTATTCATTATCAAATGATTTGTAAACCTTTAAGAAATAGTTTGTAAAACATCTTTAAACATTAAATAGATAGATGGACCATAAACTAATTATTAACTATTGACAAAGTATAAACTATCTATCTAAATAATGTTTATAGATGCTTTATAAAGTATTTATTAACCATTTAACAAGGTATTATAATCATCAGTTGCTAATAACACCCAAATAATGTTTATGGATGGTTTACAAACCAGTTATTAACCATTAACAAAGGAAGGAAGTTATTACAGCAGAGCCGACAACAACTGCAACGCTACTGATCCAGTGACACTGATGATTTAGTATAATCAGTTCAGCTCGGGGATTCAGTGTTAAGCATTTCCTGCTCTAGTTAGACTACCTTTACACACACACACACACACACACACACACTCAGAGAGAGCTGCACAGCTTTATGACGACAAGATAAAGAGACATAGGTTTATTATTAGAAAGAGAGAGACGCACGAGGAAGATAAACAGGTCAAATATCCATCGTCCAGATGTCGGGTCTTCAACTTATGATTTATTTCTGTTGCCTCCTGAATCCTGGATTACTTGTGAGCTTTAGGGACTAATGGACAGAGTGTGGATGGAGGAAGAGGAGCGGTCGGTGATGATGGTGGTACGGACGGCTTTAGCGCAGATGTACAGTATGTAGATTAAAAAGAATATAAGAATGAGTTTATAGCGTTTTGGCAATAAAAAATAAAATAAGAAAAGAAAGAATGTACCAAAATGTGGTCTTTCAATCTAGTCCAAACCCCACTGACTCAGACGGTGTGTCTCTTCCTCTCTCCCAATGCATGCTGGGATAGGCTTAACAAGAATATAAAGCTATGGAGGACGGATGGATGAAAAGATGCGTAATTAAATGTCCCCTCAGGAAAAATACCATCCTGACATTTTAAACTGAGGTCCAGACAGGTGGAGATTTCCCAGCAGGTTATAGGTTATACCCGCCACGACTCCTGCAGTCCAGCTCTGCCACTTAATGGTAAAATATCCTGTCCAGAATGTCACAGGTTCAATTCCCATCCCTGACTGTCCCTCCTACATTCCAGACAAATCTTACTGTGGATATCTAACACCTGGCTCACACTGCAGGTGTGACGTCCTCGGCTGCACGACGTCCTCGCAGTACTCGGCCAACCTCTTCGCCGCCCTCTTGGCGAACTGCACCTTCCCGCGGGCCTTGGTGACGGCGGCGTACTCGTGGGACTTGAGCTTGGTGTAATAGTCGGAGAACTTGTTGTAGAGGATGGAGATGGGCATGCCGTTGAGGATGACGCCGAAGGAGATGCAGGCGAAGGCGAAGATGCGGCCCAGGTTGGTCTCGGGGAGCATGTCGCCGTAGCCCACCGTGGAAATACTCACCTGGAGGATGAAAGAGCAAAAACAGAAAATATAAAGACTTAACTCCAGAAATGGGATGCTGCACTTCATCTGATACAAGCCTCTTGCTTTGCTCCGGTGTTGGTACACCGACTATGGATAAGTACCTCATACAACTCCACTTCAAAACACCCACACTATCCCTTCAAGTCAAAATTCAGGTATTTGTGTTAGTCAGGGATGATTCAGCACTGATTTGCCCCCTAGTGGATTCACTTTTGAATCTTCCAGGAACACACAAAGTACGCAGGAAAGATGTGACGAATGCTGCTCACATTGCAGCCTCTTGTCCATGTGTTGTTTAAAGTGAGTATATTGGCTGCTGTATTATATTGTACACGCAGAGAGCGGGTGGAGAACAGATAGAAAGCGGGTTGATTGACAGTTTGTTTGAATGTTAGTGTTGACTCACAGCGGCCCACCACCACGCGTGTGGAATGGAGGTGAAGTTGGTGTTGTAAACGTCGTGCTCTACAGTGTACACCATGGCTGAAAATATGAGGATGCCCATGATGATGAAGAGCAGCAAACAGCCCACCTGCACACACAAACAAACACGTTTTATTTTGTATTTACTCCTTATGTCAACTTCATGTTTTTGCTCATAATTGTGAGGTGTAGAAGTCTTCATTAGTATCTATCCATACAGGCCATGGCCATTTCTACTCACAGATTCTAAGGCATTTTGAACATTTGCAACAATCTCCTACAAATGTCTTTTAATTCTCACTATATTTGGTGGATACTTGAACACAAAATGCAAGAAAAAGTTATTCCTCCTCGACAGACCTGCTGGTAGCACTGTCTCAGCGTGAAGCCAAAGGCTCTGAGGCCCGTCGAGTGACGAGCCAGCTTCAAGATCCTGAAGATTCGCATCAAGCGCATGATCCTCAGAACCTGACCCACCTACAGATAGACAGACAAATCACAGAAGAAGAACCAATGAGAGACAAATAAATCTGATCATCTCATCCCAACCTCTCCCATCAGCCCCCTCTTTTACCTTCCCGACACGCCCCACGTTCTCGATGTCCCCCGAGTGTGGGTGAATGTCCTCGTCCTCGAAGCGCTCCAGGACCATCTGCAGGTAGTGCGGCAGGATGGCGACCAGGTCGACGATGTTCAGCACGCTGCGTCCAAAACACTTGAGGTCGGGGGTGGACAGCAGGCGCAGGAGGTACTCCAGGGTGAAGAAGGTGATGCAGAACGACTCCGCGTACTCGCCATAGAATCTGCCGCTGAGCTGGCCCGACGCCGTCTGGAAGAGAAAATAATAGTTATTAATTTTTTTTTTTAATCCTGTTTTCGACTGTTTGCTGATGATGTAATTGTTTTCTGTAAACTGTGGTTGTCACAGGACTGTAATAAACTGAATAAACTGTAATAAATGTGCAATTAATTTGCGATTAATCGCGATTAACTATGAACAATCATGTGATTAATCGCGATTAAATATTTGAATCAATTGACAGCTCAACTTTTAATATAAAGTTAAAGTGACATTCACAAGAGTATTGTGTGATCATCACTCTTGCTAATCTGATCAGAACACATTTGCTTTCTTACCCTTCTAGCACACACACACTTAAAGTAAAACACACACCTTGTACTGCATCTCCTCCACGGTGTTGAGCGTCATGGCGACCAGCGAGACCAGCACGAACATGGAGGAGGCGACGCCCATCAGCTTGGCGGTGACCGAGGTGAACGGCTTTTCCATCAGGTTCCAGATGCTCCTCCGGGTCGACCCGAAGGTCAAGCCGTCGAATAACACCTCGTTCTCTTCCATCTCCAGCTGGGCGACACGGGACAGAAATACATCCCAGTCACAGGACAGAAACAGGAGGAAAGGTCTTTTTCATGGCAATAAATAAATTAATAAATAAACTTATATATAAATTAATTAATTACATTTATTATTAATATTTATTATTATTATTTATTATATTTTAAAAAGTGGCCAACTGTGGCCAGTCATAGAAATTAAAATGAATTTTCTTTTCTAGAATATGTAATTTTTATGAAGGATGAAACAAAACAGAACACTCTTTAAGTGTAAGATAGTACAGTAGGTAAACACTAAGCATGTATTTAAGCAATAAATGAGAGTTAAAGGTTTATAAAAAACATCTAATTTTAAATGAGGGCAGAGCAAAACAACCAAACTGTCCAAATCGCTAAAACGTAAAGAAGCAAAAACTAAATATTAAGAAAACACAACAGGGAAGAAACTGGTACAACAAACTGCATCAGAGTGAGACCTCTGTGATGGAAACATCTGTCTAAATCTGTGCCAAGAAAACGCTTACGCTCAGCTCTCCATCTGTTAAGACGGCGGAGCGGAGCAGTGATTTATAATGTAGGTCAGCCAGAAACAGAGTCAGCCAGCAGATTACTAACTAAATCTCACAGGTACAAATATCAAAACATAAACTGCTGAACTTGACATATTTATTTGCAGTATTTTTAAACATATGGAGCCTAAAGGGAGAAATAGGTCTTTTAAAAGAGGACATATGATGAAAAACTGTCTTTTCAGGGCTTGTGCACATCCATTTAGGTATCTGGAATGCCTACCAACCCACAAATTGTGAAATAAGACAACCCAGTCAGTTTTTTCTGGGCTGCCTAGATCAGAAAACATTCAGATTGGTCTCCCCTTCCTATGTCACATGCATTATAACTGCCTTAACACCATATTTTTTTCTCACAATCCAATCAGAGCACACTGGGCTTTTTCAGGAGGGGGTCTTAAAGACACAGGCGCTAAAACGGAGCGTTTTAGACAAGAGGGTGAATACAGGTATATATCCAACCCGATCTCATGGGAAGGCGTATAAATACCACGACATTACACGGACATTCCGCGTGTCATGAGTACGCATTTTAGCCTTTTTGAGTGTCTATTATATGCCGCTTTTCATGTGTCATTTGTATGCCACACAAACGTTAGACACAAAACGTCCACAGTTACGTTTAGGCAAGAAAACGTCATGGTTGGGCTTAAAATAAGTAAGTAAACTAAGAAAATACAAACGAAAACAAGGTAAAGCAACTACAGAAAACACAACACGTCGCCATGTGACAAACGTCACTAACGTAACTTACAAAACAACGGTCAACATCGGTCTCGAACACGTGTCTCCAGGTTAAAGGTCCAGTGTTTGTGGACCCATCTGCCTCCCCACCTGGTCTTTATTACTTATTATACTACGTCACTAACTCTTGCCGTGGCATTAATATGCGGATATGTTTACATTGCGATCAGTGCAGGATACATGGCGTACAAATGACACGCGGAAATAAAGAAAGGCGTACTTATTGCCTGCTAAACACGCATTATTGTGGCATTTATATGCCTTTTCGTGCGAATGGGCTGCCTATTCAGAGAGAGAAAAAGTATGAGAAAAAGAATGTGTTTTTTTAACGTTAAAGCTTGTGAACCTAGTAGAAATACAAGGATGAACCTGAAAATGAGCATGATATGTGCCCTTTAAATAAGCTGTAACTGATGACTGTAACTAATGCTGTGTTTAAGGTGTCACTAATAATGTCACAAACTTTATTGCCTCTCACGAACGCTCTGATTATGTCAGTTGTTTCTCCACTGGGGAAATTCACCAGAACACCAGTTGAGGTTTTACTGACAAATGTGTGGACATGTTGACAATGATTCAGAGATCTAGAACCATCCGTCCCTACGTCTCTTACTAAACTATAAGACACACATGTCCAACCCACCTCTGCTATCAGCTCTCTCTGTATCTTCAGCTCATCGTTCAGCTCGTCCTGCCTCTCTTCGAAGGAGATGCGGCAGCAGCGTTGGCTGTTCTTGATCCTGACGCCCCAGTAGTTTATCTCCTCCAGGAAGTTGCGGGGACACAGATCGTCTTTAATGCACAACACTCCAGTTCTGATGGAGAGGACGGAGACAGCAGAACGAGGTCCAGAATTATTCCAAGAAATCATCTAAAGAAGGGGGAGAGTCACTACTACAATGTATTTTATTTTAACCTGTAGAAGTTGAAGATGTTGTGGAAGATTTTAGGGTCCCGGTCGAAGAAGTACTCGTTGCTATGGACGAGGTAGTCGTCACACAGGTCCAACTTCCTGCTGTGGTCTGTGTACGTGGCCAACTGGCCAATCCGTGTCTTCGGATACCTGGCAGCTAACCTGTAGGGCAAGTAGTACACCTGGAGAAGAGGAAGAATTAAGAGAATAAAGTGAAATACAGATAAAATAAATAAATAAATGTGTATAATAGCAAGTAAAAGAATTTGAAACATTTTGAGAATGACGCTGGGACACACTAGAAGGCTTTTAAAATGATTATCGAGGGTGATAAAAAGTTAGCCACTCTTCCACGGCTCAAATAGCGAGTGAGGGGGAGAGAGAGAGTAGCGATGGTGGAGCGAGCTATAGAGTGAATGAAGAGAGGGAGCGGCGTTAATGAGAACAAAGCAGTGAATCAGAGAATTAAAACGTTATTCTCTGATTTTTTCACGGCGGTTATGTTCTAAAACACAAATAAACACATAACTAACTCCTCACAACCCTTCGGGAAGGTGCCGAGTTGCTGTGACAGTGACTGAACAGCTCCGCCTGGTGGAGAATCTGCAGCCTGCTAAATGTGAACGAGTGAGTTTGTGAGTGAGTTGCGATAAAAAGGTTATATCAATCTGGTTTTCAACACATCTAGCTGAACAGTATGCTCTTGGTAGAAGTTGAGTAGTTACCGATCCTCCAACGTTGATGTTGAGAGAGAAGTGTTTGGTTGGAGAGAGCAGCAGGTGGGAGGGAGACACCGGCAGTCGATCTTCCTCCCCCTCATTTTCATACTCGGCATAAAGATCGTAGATGTCTCTGCCCAGATCCTTCAAAAATAACACAACAACTTAACGTTGATGAATTCAGCATTTTAAGTTTGAATACAAGATGAATCAGACCATATAAAGAAAAGGTCAAACTAAGCATAATAAAACTGAAAAAATGGATGCAAATACTGGGTATGAAATGGACAAAATATGAGAATCATACTAACTAAAGAATAATTACAGACAGAAATCCAAGACAAAAGAGAAAGAATAACAACAAACATTGCTGCTGATTTGCTAATTGAATTGCTAAATCAATTAGTAAATTAACTGATCAGTATGTTGACAGAAAATGTGAATTTGCTGCTTTTCTCTGAGTTATATTATAGCAAATTGAATATCTTTGTGTTTTGATTGTTGGTTAGGCAAAACAAACAAATTGAGGACATCAACTTGGGCTCTGGAACATTAATATAATTATGAAAATATTCATAAGTAGCCCCACAGATATCTAACCAATGAACAGTAAAAATGTGTTGATTTTGAAACAGTTTTGTGATTTATCCATTCACACATCAACAATAACAGTCTTGTGTACAGTTTTGTATTTTGCTCTGAAGATTTAAAATGTTAATTTATTCAAGTAAACTACATTAACCTTGACAAAGTGACATGATTTTTATTCTCATTTGAAAACAAAATCCTGTAAAATGAAGAGCAGTAGAGCTTTGAGAAAGAACAAATAGAACAAATGAACAAAAACAACACACATAACATGAATAAATAAAGTGTCTGACCTGCATGGAGTTCCATGGCTTAACAAAGGTGTTGGTGAAGTCCAGATAGTCAACCGGATCTTCGAGGGCTTCAGTCCGGCTGCCGGGCTTGTAGCTGGGGAACAAACTCCTGCTGCGGGCTCTGAGGTGGGTCAACATGGTGCTGCTGAATGCGTACGTGCTTGAACCTAAAATCAATTACCCTGCTCGGAGAGACATCCTGGCAACTCTCAACACCAAATACACAGCTGGCATCCTGCACACAACCTTGATCTCACACACACAAGATGTACAAATGAGTAAACATGCATGCACAGATTGGAAATGTTTTCAGACTGATTCTGAAAGGAACCATGTCAACATTCAGACAGATGACCCACAAACACAGTAATGAGGTAGGAAGTGACTCTCATCCTCTAATGCAGCTGACTGAGATGATCTGGGTGCTTATCCTCTTTTATCCATCTCTTGATCTCTTTCTCTCTCCCCTCCCACTTACTCCAACCATCTTTACAAATCTGTTTATCCCATATAGTTGTCAAATTAATATTTCAAAATGTCAAATAATGTTTTTCAGCTGAGCGTGTTAGCATGTTAACACAAAGTATTCTGCCGTTATTTCTAGTTTGTACTATCAGCAAAATGTTAAGTAATCAAAAGTGAAAGTACTCATTGTGCAGTGGTTGTTATCAAACCGCAGGTAAGAACTTGAACTAGCTTGTGGGATGCAACCCATTTTAGTTAAGTGGCGTGTAAATCTGAATTTAGTAAACAGCTGGAGCAGTTGGCTCCTGGTCATCTTTTCACTAGTTACTTATTGCAGCTTCTGACACTTTAGAAATCATTGACTGAAATATGGAGATATTTGATAAAAAAAATTTAAAATAAAAAACATATTCAGGGTTGTATGGAAGCCCTGAGAGGCAAGTGAGAAAAAAAGGGTAATCTTTATAAGTTACTAAATCAAAAATTTGGCAGGTGATTTTTTTTCCCCCCGTCAGAATATTTTTTTGTCTTTGTTGTTGTAATACTCAATTTGGCCACAAGAGGCCGAAATATAAATATGCAGGCAGACTGTCACCGTGTCCTTTGTTATATGTTCTTTAGACCTACATATCTGATAGCTCTGCTTTAATCCAAGTGTGTGTATGACGTAGTTTTGTCCAACTGATGACTCAAGCAGTCAGATAGGTGGAGATTAATCCCTACTGCAGTTAAACAGGGATAATGAAACGGATGGAGCCGGACTCGTTCCAAATTAAACAAATCAACAGCTCTCACACCGTCTCAACCCACTGGACAAACATGCCTCCTCCTGTTTGTCCTTCAGCTGGGGACACACCGAGCCGATAACTAAGAACTAGCAGCGACGAAGGCCACCCGTTGGGTCCCCTCACGTCTTTTCATTATTATTCAATGTATTTATTTATTTATGTATTTTATATTTATTTTGAAATGTAGGTATTTATGTATTTGTTTTTAATTATTTATTTCTGCATGATTTTCCCTTTGCATTGCACCTGTTATTTATTTCCCCAGACTTATTTCTGTATACATTTCTGCCTCATTATGAGGAATTTTTATTTGTGTATTTAATAAAAATAAATCCATAAATAAATAAGTGAAGATTAAACAGAAGAGTAAAGAAATAAGGGAATTAATACAAAGAAATAAATCAAGAAGCAAATTAAAAAAGAGATGTCAATTCATGTCATTTTATCAATTAATTAATGGCTACATTTATTTCTAATATTATTTTTTCTACATTTAATGACATTTATTTTTGATTTTGGCAGGTTCTGTCCTCCATATATGAGTACTTCTTGCCGTCACACCTATGGGGGCATCGTCTGGTTGAAGTTGGAAACACTTTTGTCAAAAATATATCACTGAATTCTGTCGTATTAAGATTTCCCTTTACTGAACTAAAGTGCCTCGACCATGAAAAAAAGCCGCAGTCTAAAACTACACTAGTATGTAGACACACCCCTGTCTATACAGCGTATCCTCACATACACTCGCATGCATGATAGAAAAGACAGGAAGCCATGTTTTGAACAACGTTGTGGATTAGGTTTTAATTCTCAGGTGATTTTCAAATCAGTTTCTTCACAGATACAGAGCTTTTAAATTTTAATAGTATTCCTCCCTCACTGTACAAGGCTAGAAAAAGTTCACAGCAACAGCACACAAACATACAAAATAGGTTTTACCAAATTCAGTTGTGTTGTTTGTTATTTTTTTTTACATTTTTTTTAGCTTTTTCTTTCATGTTAAATACATCTGAACTCTAACCCTGGTACGATGCCCAACCATAGCAAAAAATTGATTTCAAGTCAAATGTATACAATCTTATTTACACGAGGAACATTTGATCAAAGTGCATTGAAGAGAGTCCTGATTGACGGTCATGTCTTTGAGGGATGACGGGTAAATATATACAATGTTTACAAATGCTGTAACCGTGGTGATCCTTACTCAGCTTCTATTATAATAATAATATTAATAATAATAATAAACACTGACTGAAAAAACAGCTTGTAAGAATGCACTCCAGGAGGTACCGTTGGACAGAAAACATAAAAATAACAAAATAAAGCTGAGCAAATAAAAGAAAACTTACATCTTGGATATTACTGCCCAAAACATGATCGTACATAAATATTCACACATCTGAGACTGTTGGGGATCAGAGGAGGCAAGAAATAAAGTTTGGATTAAGTTTCCGCCTCACTTCTTAATGACAAAAAGTAGTCCCGCGCTATCTTCAACACGTTGAATACTGACAGCTCAGATCCTGTTTTAAATCCTGTCCAGCAGAGTCGATCTGTTTGTCGAGAGAAATACTGTGTCCTCCTATCAGCTTTCCACTTCAGTTTGAACACAGAAAACCTCGTCAGATGTGATCAAATTGTGGAAGTTCACCGCGTTTCTCTCATCCGTTGTATAAAGATGGCGTCGGACTCCTTTGAGAGGACGGGGCAAAAATAAAGACCGGAAGCTGTGTCCCGAAAATAATAAGGACCAAATGAAAAAAAAAAAAAAAAAATCCTTAATACTTTGGAGTGAAAACCGTTATGGACACGTAATTCATTGTAGTATTCACATAATAAATAACATTTCATCAAGTCATCCTCTCCACAGATAATGACATAATGCACTTCAGAAGGCATGTGGTCGTACTGTAAGGGCTGCTGCTGCTACGGACAACCGTCGGCATGGGAACGAGGTGGCGCCATGCAACGCTTACGGGCTGCCGTAACAAAAAACACCCCAAAAAACCAAGACGATCATGATAAATCGTCATCTGTGCTCACTATCGAAATCTGGAGACAGAGAGAGGGAGGAGAGAAGAGAAAGAGTTGGCTTAATCAAATGTTTTATTTCTGTCTTAGAGTTGAGTTAATACTGGAAGGGTCTGTCCAACGTGAAAAACACAGCTACAAACACCTCTAAAAGTTCATTAAATCAACACGTTGCATCTCGTTTGTTACATTTGCAAACAAAAGGAAACTAGAATTACTGCCGCGCAGTTGTATTGCCTCCGCCAACCAGTCAAGTTGCAGTTTACATCCATGTCTGTTCAAAATGTCATCACTTCATCATTTTATCCTGTTAGACATTAGTGTGAAATTGTCATGATTAGGCCATGGCTGTCGCCGGCACGGAGGCATAATAAAACCTGTTAGTTTGCTTTGTGTGCGCTGCAGCTGTGAGGGTGACAGCAGTAGGTGTGTGTGTCCGTCTTGTGGCTCTGGCCGGGGGTTTAGGTTAATCTCTAATCTGTGTACAGAGAGACGTGCTCTCAATGCACTAAGGATTAATAAAGGCCACAGGGTCAGGGTGAGAGGAGAGGTTTAAACCCAGCCATAACAAAATACGCACAAGCAGAAGATGTGGCAAGAAGCTACCGACAAAATCTATGCGAGAAATCTTGCTGTGAAACGAACCGTATATGAAGTAATGAAGAAATAGGAAAATATTACTGTGACAGCAAGAAAGGAGACAAAACATCGACAGGAAGGTTTCAATACATAGATGCCCTACGCTCTGAGGTTGTTTGATGTGTTTACTCACCGCGGGGTAGGTGTGACCCACGTTGGCGCCGTGCCGGGTGATGTCGATGTTGAGGTCTTCTTCTGTGGTCTTCAGGTAGACGGGGTTGTCAAAGTTCATGCTCTTCTGGTTCTTCAGCTGCCAGTTCCTCCACATCAGGTAGCCGCCCGCCACTGCCATTGCCAGCAGCACTGAGCAGACAGGACAGACACAAACAGTCAGATAATCCATAATATTCAGTATCAGGGCTGAGAGGCTGTAGTTCCCAAATGTGTAATTCATAGATTGTGCCCTCAAATTAAAAGTAATTTCCACAGCGGCAGCTAAAGAGCAGATCCAGTTATATTACCATAAGTGCATTTTAAGCTTGGAAGCTTGGATGTTAGTATGTAACTACAACATTTACGTGGTAGCTGTGTTTGTTTCAGTACATACGATAGTCTTGAGTGAGTGTGTGTGATTTCTACGTACAGACAGGCAGTATGGCCCAGGCAGCAGCAGACCCTTTGGCTGTGGAGTCCACCTGGATCGACGTGCTCACGTTGGCTTCTGAAAGACGAAACAAACCACAGTTCAACACTTCAAACCCAACACACACTTTCAGGACATCTTCTTGCACACTTATGTTAACATGTTGAATAGAAGAAGGTTTAGTCAGAAGTTAGACTGACATATTCTACTGAGAGGTATGGAGGTCAGGGGGTGGAGTGAAGTGGAGTGGGGTTGGGAGGTTCAAGAAGAAAAAAATAGAAGAGAGAGCAAACAAAGATTCTGGGTACAAACACTGAATTGTTTCATTCTGAGAAAATGTCAGCTGCCGTAAATCTCATTTTCACATCCTGTCACGATATTGAAGTTGCGAGTTTGACAGTTTGGCTCCAAACTCTAAAGCTTAAAACTCTGTTACATCACTGTGTAAAGAATGGTTTTATTCTTTCCCCTGGGTCAACATTATCCAGCAGGCCGTGTGTTTTGGTGACAGCGACGAGTGAGTGACATGACTGGCAAACAGCTCGGCTGAAAGACTTCAGGACAAAGAGATAAAAAAAAAAACAGGGTTTGTTAACTCGTGTTCTTCCTGCCAGTCAGTCTGCTCTGCTGCCAACTGGCTTGGTGATGTCATCAACATGCTTCTCAGCCACAAAATGAATAAGACACAGAGCGACTGGCCAAACTAATGATAAACAATAAATCTTAACTGTACAAATACACCAGAAATTCTACTTCCACAATAATTTAGTCATCTGCATTTTAAATACTACAACATTTAATGCATTAAAAACTAGAATAACCACCTCACAGTTGTATGCCTCTGCCAATCAGTCAAGTTTTTCATATTGTCAACAAATACCATGAAAATACCAAAACCATAAATGTGTTAGTCAGCCTCTCAACACTTCGACTTCCATCCCATCTGTGGTACTCGCTTTGTAAATCTTTACAAAACCGCTCACAAATATATAATTTCCTAAAACAGCTGGGCACTGTAGTTTTTAAATCAAACGTAGCTCAAACAGGAGGAAACAGTGCATTTGTTGGGGGCTATTTTCAGTGGCGGATTAACCCACATTTGGTGCTCTAGGGAGTATTTCCAGCAGCAGGATGGTGGGATTGAATCACAATAAACTACAGTGTGTGTGTTCATGGTAATGAAGGAACAGGTCACCCAGTACAACAGTGAGGCTCACTGATGTGCTTTTAATAGTTTTTGGACAACGATGGAGCTCTATTGGACAGAGGAAGAAGAATTATTAGGCTTTGGGTACACTGATACTTGTTAGTGGGATCAGTTCATGGCTTGTTTTGGGCTCTTTTTGGAGTTTGTCGACAATAAAAAAGATTAGGATTTGTTTTACAACCCAATTGTGTCATACTTTGCAGACAATGCTCTAATCGGGGGCTGTATTTTGAGTTTCCATGGAGGAGGGAAAGAAAACACTGCAAGTCTGGTGTAGGCATACATTCTTTGTGTTCCCTGGAAAGCTGACATCAGAGTTGCACATCAGCAAGTCTCAGACTCATTTTCTTTTGCATCATTTTCCACTTCTTCTTGCATAACTTCCAGTTTCCAGAAGGATTTGAGTCATAACCCCTGTGTGTGTGCAGTAATGCAACAATCTCACTTCCATTTAACTATAACCATAATGGAAGTTGCACGGATCCGCAATAGGTTTTGGTGATGAGGTTGTACTTCCTTGTTTCTGCCAATAGGTGCTGCTCCTGAGCTGTGCTTGCACGCAAACATCTGCTAGTGCAAAGTTTGATGTTGATCTGTGGTTTAATATCCAGATAACCTTCCTCACCAACTCGTTCTACAGTAGCAAAGGATCAGAACATAGAAAATGCTCCACACCCTGTGCAGATGAACTCGACAGCATCAGTAGCAGGGAGAAGAGAGCGGACAGCTTTTACCAACATTATGGGCTTAAACACAAAATCGAGGGTCAAACTAACTGAAAGAAAAAAAGTCATGAGAACCAGCGCTGTAATCAGAAACAAGCAAGAGCTCATCAGCAAACCCTGTGTTTCTGATTAGAGTCCCTGTTTCTAAACTCATTCACCAACTGCATTTTTCAGAGGATTAGGACAAAGGTAGTGAGCAAACACTTCATTCTAGCACAAGTTTACCGATCCCATGTGAGTCTGAAACGTTGACGGGACTGAGCAATGTGGCAAAATCCACATAAAGCTGAAGTCGAGCCAGAAATCTGACCCAAGACAGACACGAAGCACATACATAGGTTACGCCAAGGTTGGCAAAATAGTTGTGAAAAAAGCAACAAAGACCTGAAATGTACTGGATTCACAAAATTGAATGTAGAGCTATAATCTACTGATTTTTATCTGTGAGTAGATTAAACATGCATTGTGATTAAATCCAATGAGAAACACGTAGAAAGCAAGAAAGGAAACACATTTGTGCACTGAGATACAGACAATAAATCTCAAAAACCACAACAAACAAGGAGAAAATGTAGCCTGAGCAAACATACTGTATGAGTAAAATCGAAAAAGGACAAGACAATCTGTTATCGGAAAGCAAAACAGCACACCAGTAAAGATTACTAACAGCCACAGGTTGTCAAAAGGTTGAATCAAAGTTAGAAGCGATGATGAAGAGAACATTTTGTGCTGAAATATTTGTTAATGAATCAAAAGAATTCAAGGTTGAGTGTTTGATCTGAGTTTTGGCACTACAGTTCCCATCATTCTTTGGCTGATGTAATCAGGAAGTATAATGTCATGGAGTCAGTGGCTGTGTCAGACTGCATTACATTGACCCGAGTGTGTAATTTATCCACTACAAGTTGCCCTCAATTCCAATAATGGAACAAATAAAGTAGTGTCCATGGTGTGTATACTATTTTCTGATAATAGACAATAAACCCTGTCAATTATGACGTATAATGATGATTTATGTGCGCCTAAAATCTCAGTTTACTGCTCACTATGGACTCAACTATGAGTGTCTATTATCTGGAAGGTAGTGAATGAGTGAACAAGGGATTGGTTTGGACACAGCTAAAGAGTAACGTGGGCTACACTTATACACCCATCTTATAATCAACTACTGAATTATTTTGTTATGCTCACAACATTCAGGCCTAAATAACAGACCAGAGGACAGCTGGGATGGAATTACCCCTTGAATACCTCAGGCTACTTGACCATGTGTTACAAATTAAGTATAAACAGACTTAAATCAGTTATCTGAAATACACAGGGGCCTGAAACACATTTGAATGTGCATCATAACCCAACAACAAACACCAAAGCACAGACAGAAGCCATCATTACAGATACGCTTGGCAGGAAAAAGACATTAAACCCAGAATGCTAAAAAGCTCTACACGGCACCGTGGACACAAGAAGGGATTTTACCATTTAATTATGCAGTAGAGTAACAAAAAGGCTGATTCAAGAGCACATGTGGGCAGGAAAAGACAAATGAAATGCAATGAAGGCTGCAAGCAAAAAACAATTAAAAAGGACAGATGTCCAGTTTAACAATTAAAATGGAAAAACACCTCCTGAATCCACAGTAAGGGATGAGAACAATTCAGTTTTTAACAAACATGCTTTAAAGCGAGTCAGCAGAGGCAGGCAGCAGAGCAGGGAGCAGCTGATGGCTTTACCTGGGGGTGGCTGTGTCAGAGCTTTCCCATCATCCTTTGAGGGACCTTTGGTAGAACGGTCTGTCACAGAGAGCCAAGAGTCATGCTTTTGAAAACAAAACATCAGGCTGCACAAGTTGTCCTATTTTTAAACTGCACACACGCAAAGTAGGCCTTCTTTGAAAATAGACCAGACCTCAGGAGACTAAACTAGTAAATAGACGCTCGATGGATGAAAGCGGGATCCATTTTTGCTCGGAGAGAAAGAAGCAAGCCATCACCAAGCTAAGAGACAATATACACAAACAGCAGCAGCGTTACATATTTACATGAAGACAATCCTTATGGGTTTCCTGCTGTGATACAGTTCACACTAAAGCCAGATGCACACAAAGGCTGGAAAAGTGAGGGGACGACATTCAGAAGCAATTGAAGAGGTTTAAAGCCACATCGCACTGTAAACTGCATCTATTACAACGTCTCTATCTGCATCTGTACAACCAGGACAGACAGCTGCAGCTACAATAGAATCCTTAAAGGAGAATCAATGCAGCCTTGATTAGCAGAGGCAGCAGAGTGTTGCTGTGTTTACTGTTAGGTCTCCTGTGTAGGAGTTGATAATGGATGCATATCATGTTGCTGCCAAACAATACAACAGTGAGCACAGTCTGATTCAGACTAAAACAGTATCCACAGCCTTTATCTACAGGACATTACTGTATACTAGTGCTGAAAAAATTGATCAGTAAGCTGATCTACAGAAAATTATGGCAATTTTACTAATCAATTAAGTCATTTTTCAAGCAAAAACATTGAGAGTACTCCACCAATTTAGCACTGTGGATGCACAGTAGAAAGTTTTAGACAAAAGGATCAAAATCGATGCAGCAGAACTGGAGATATTTACAGAGTCTTTCTTCCTTGTCAAAACCTGGCGCCTACATTACCCACAATTATCCATGACTGTTCTTTTCATTCTTCACACAACCTACTTCTGTTACTTTTCACGTGTGCAACCGACTGCAACACCATGAATGTCTTTGAGAACAGACTGTCTAAAAGTGTCTGCTGTTAGCAAAATTTGTACAATTCATCAAATTGAGACCACAAAGACGAGCAAAATGCACAAAATTCTTGGAGAAACACCAGGGGGGGTGCAAGATGCAGCGACGAGGAGGTTATGCTGGTGGGCTTTTTGCCCTACCTTTGAATGTGGCTAAAGCTTTTTGTACAGAAACGTGTGCAAACATAGCTGTTCACAATAACAACTTCACAGGGAACCTTGAAGACTGCTTAAAGCTAAATCTAAATTAATCAAATAAGGGATTGGAAAGGATTTGTATTTGATTAGCATGTTTGATTCAGACCTTGGATAAAATATTGACAAACCGTAAGGGTAAAACCCTCAATCTGAAACTACAGACAGGTCAGACTAAAGATGAATAATACCCTAGGAAACAGAAAGTGTGGAACTAAGAGGAGTCCCAACGACATCCTGTATTTCAGCCTGAAGGAAAACACTCCTCAGCTGCCTCTAAAGGCTGTTATATAAACCCCTTAGTGGTAGTTTCAGGTTCAACCCCTGAAGAGAAGAGCATTTCTTATTACTTTCTTTCACTAACGAGATTAGAGCCGGTCAAAGCTGCAACCGCACAATGCTCTACAGTTCCTATTCGTCTCAGCTGCAACGGCTGTAAAATGGGATAAATATGTTAGCTGGCGGTTTAGTAAAGAGCGGCGAGGCCTTTGGCTACAGCCCAACTAGGAGGAAGGTGGAGGAGCATTCAGGGAGTGACAGGCATCCCGCTTTAACCCCTCCCACACTATTCTGGTATTCAAAGTGTACCAGAAACACAGACAGGCGTGTAAACACAGTTGTACAAACACATACATGACACTCACAAGACAACCTGAGCATGCACGAAAACTTGCACGAACACCGTCAGATACACAGACACTGCAGGAATAAAGACACCCACAAGCTGCATGAAATTGTGAAAAGAAAAAAAAAAAAACACACAGTCTGGGTGGTACATTCAGTTATCACAGCGGCTGTAAAGAGCCTGGAGGCAGCTCTAGATTCCCAAACAGCCCGTGAGGAGGCGAATCAGGCTGCAGGGACTCTCACTATAAGAAGGCCATTACATTTCTGTAGAGCAGGCAGGCTGTAAACCTTCTGTAGACCTGCTACAGAGCTGGCATATTGTTATTGGTGCAGAGAGTTCATCTCATCCTACCGTATCATATTCTGATTACACACCTCTATCGCCACCCATATCTGGGATTTTTTTTTAAAGATTCAAATAGGTCAGGTGTTGTGGTCAAATCAATGCAGTTATAGACTCATGGTGTCGGTTAGGGTTGTCACAATAACCGCAATATTGCTATTGACAAGTCAACCGCAGGGGATGGCAAGGAACCGCCACAACCGCTATGTGTGCACATATCTTGAGGTCAAAGGTCAAGGGACCCCTTTGGAAATGGCCATGTCAGTTTTAAACGTTATTTAGCCTCCTTCGTGACAAGCTAGTATGACATGGTTGGTACCAATGGATTCCTTAGGTTTTCTGATTTCACGTGATGCCAGTACCTTCACTCTAGCTTTAAAACTGAGTCCCCTACAACCTAAAAATCCCAAGTTGCGTTAATGCGTTAAAGGAATTAGTGGCGTTAAAACGAATTTGCGTTATCATGTTAACTTTGACAGCCCTATTTTTAACTTGTGAACCATGTAAAAGCCAAACTTGAATCGATTTGTCCTGTGAGAATTTGATTAGTATAAATCAGGTCAAGCTAGAGCATCAGTTAACTCTGCAGCTCTTCTTTATAATTCAGGACAACAAGGTGGTGTTTTAAGTTTTTTTCTTCCTCAGTAAAACCTTGGCTACTGCAGCTTCTTTACAAAAATAAGCCCCATGTTGTTTATTTTAAATAAGTAATGTCTACATTTTCTCTGCATATGAGGATGGTCAAAATTAATTTACTAAAGAGAAACACCCGAAAATTCTGCCCATTTCACCAATATACAAACACATTTGAGGTAGATTTAAATGGAGCAGGAGAAGATATTTCAAAAGGAAGACAGGCTGCACAAACTGTCAAGAAACTCTGGAAACAGACTGTTCTCACTTGGAAATCGAGGAGAAAACTCTACAGGCTAACTAGGCAGACTCTCATTCAGTAGGGCAGGAGGACGATGGTGCACAGAGTTGCCAGGGAGATGTTCCAGTACTTTGTGTACACCAGTGTCTCGGTCTACAGTTTGAGTCCAATTAGGAGACTATGTGCACTGAATTCAGCTGTCAGGTTCCTATCCGACGCCGCTTCAGTATGAAAAGGCTAATCTGTGGGAGCGCAGAAAGGAGCTGGGCGGCTAAAGACAAAAACAACTGGGGCAGAGTCGATCAGAGAAAGAGAGAGAACAGCGTTTCCCAGCAACCTTTTGCGCAGTAAAGACAAAAACTGATGGAGGGCAGGGCTTCACTTTAATTTAAAAAAGCAGTTTATTTGATCATATTGAACAGAACATTGGAAGTAATATTATCAAACAAGTACTTTTGTCGCTTTTGACCTGTTCGCTCAAGTCCTTTCCTTGTTTTCAATTACAAACAAAATATTTAGTATTAAAAGGTGCAGTGTGTAGGACTTCGCGGCATCTAGCGGTGAGGATGCAGATTACAACCAACTGAAACTTCTCCCGTGTGCGAAGTGTGTAGGAGAACTACGATGGCAGACGCGAAAACATGAATGGCCCTAGAGCCAGTATTTGGTTTGTCCTTTTTGGGCTACTGTAGAAACATGGCAGCTGGCTCCATGAAGAGGACCCGCTCGCTATGTAAATATAAACGGCTCATTCTAAGGTAACGAAAACACAACGATTCTTAGTTTCAAGTTATTATACACTAAAGAAAAGGTATGTACCGATTGCAAAACTCTGGGCCGATACCGATGTTTGAAATAACAATTTGGCCAATTGTGCTTCCAGCTTTGTGACATACATTTCCTGTTTCAACACAACAATGCCACTGTACAGAAAGGTCCATAAAGAAATTGTTTCCCAGTTTGGCGAGAAGAACTGGACTGTCCTGCTCAGAGCCCTGACCTCAATCACCCAACACCTTTGGGATGAACTGGAACTCCGACTGCGAGCCAAGCCAGCTACAGAGAGAAAATCCCTGCAGCCAGGTTCCAAAATATTGAGAAAACCTTCCCAGAATACTGGAGGCTGTTTTGAAATGACATGTTCATCACATATGTGTGTTCTACCCCATAAATTCAACTGTCATGGCACTAACACAGTCACATCCCACTCACGAGTCCAGAGAACTGAAGGCAGCTCAAACTAGGACTGAAGCCAACAGGCACAAATGAACCAGAGGACAGAGCTGCCCAAGAACGACTGGAAGAAGGAACAACTTCGGGAACCCACAGCTGTCAGGATGAGACCACAAAGACACGTTGAAACCAAAGAGGTGAGGAGACAGAGCTTGCAGCTGAGGACGGTGTTGAGACTTGCCAAGAAGATGCTGAAAAAACTGGATCACAACAACTGACTCAGCTGTGACTGCTAACACAAAGACAGCTGGGTTTGTGGCTGGCATGGATACAGATAGAAGACAAGCGCAGCGGGAACACACTCACACCAAGGAGACATGCTTGAGCGGCTGAGAAGCAGAGGGAAAAGAGGGGGGGAGTGATGAAACTTTTTTGCATCAAAGCCAGTTTAACCCAAAGAATTAGACTCAATTAATTCTGTTTCTTACAATTGATTCTGTGTTTTGCTTATCTCCCTTTAGCCTTTTTCAGAAAAAAAAAAAAAAAAATCAATTCTTTAAGAAAAGGCACATTTGAGAAAAGCAGCGCAGCAAACGGAAGAAAGGAAGCAGAGAGGAATGCACAGGATCGCCTTTGTGCGTGCAGCTAAATGCACCTCATGAACCTTGACTAATATTCAAATGTTCAGATTTGCATACATAAGAAACACCACTTGGAAGCTACAGATGGTCTCAAATGCTCGTGCATAGGTCACTAGTATGGCATTTGTTTTGATTATAGAGACCTGTCAAAATGAATGTGAAGAAATGATCTTGATGCTCTTGGTTCAGGTGCAAACATGACACACATGAATAAGTGACTCACCAGGTCTGCAGCGTAGGCCGTCGGCAGCCAGCTCCTGGCCCTCCGGACACACACAACTGTATTTGGGGGAGTGTTTGTTGATTTGCGGTGCGGCCAGACACATGTAGCTGCAGCCTCCGTTTTCGCCTTTCTCTGCGCACCAGTTAGTGCCTGAACACAAGATTGAGATCAGATCTGATTAGTTTGACAAAAATAGATAGAAAATCTGCTATCAGGTTGTAGTACAGAAATCATCAATCACATAAGATTAAGCCAGTACTGGAAGGAGCTGATATCTCACATGTACCCATGATGATATACAAGTTGTCCCAAAATATTTAATTAAGTTTTAAATCTGATCTGGTCAGATACAGAACTTTAAGATATGTGATCAGACCTAGACTACCACAGGTTTTTGCTATCCATGCCATCTAAAATAAAGTGAAACATACATTTAAATTGCGCTCTTTCCTCTGCTGTTGATATTGTTTAACAAAGTTCACTTGACCTTGGAAACAGCAGATTGACCAAACAATCTCAACCCAAGGTCCACTTACTAGCTTGTTCCAAGGCATTTAGTCACATCACACGCCATTTTGCTGTTGTCTGGGCTCAACACTAACTTTTAAAAGTGGTTGCTATGCTGCCGAACCCTAACCCTTGCACATTTGTTTGTGATGTTGACGGGTTAATCAAACCTTTCACCCCACAGTCATACAACTAAATTTGCGTCTCTAAATCAGATGCTTGTGAGCATGCGAGTAAACATACCAACACACTGGGGATGAGAATTGACATGATTTTATTGATACCATTATCGATTGTGTTTATAGGTCTGATTCTGTTGTTAAAAAGTGGTTGCCACTGATGGCCACCAAAGGCAAAGATTTGGTTGCCAAAATTTGGTTCTAAAATGGTTTCAAAGAGCAACATGGCAACCCTTACTGTTGAGCCTTGGTTGTTATGGAATTGTAAACACTCAAACTTTGGACTTTTTTGGACTTCTCATGTGTTGGCTTAAAAGTTGAACTTTCAAGCTCAACTGAGCAAACTCTAAACGCTGGTGGCCGTGTGAAAGCTAGTAAGCGAAGATTGTTTTGTCAAAAAGCAAAAACCTATTGGTTCCTACCTCCCATACAGCTTTAGCTAGTAGACTTGTATCAATTATGGCTGCATGATTACAACTTAAATGATAATCATCATACTCCCTGTACCCGAATCATGTGTAATTACAGCAATTTCTCATCATTAACCTTCATTAACTAACATAAAAAAAGAAGAAAAAAGTCTCCACAGGCAGCTTTGAACTTGAGGTTGCTGTGATTTCACTGAGTCTGCAGGACTCTGATGAATAAGAAGACTTTCCAGCTCAACAACCAGTCATGTCTGTCCGTTCCTCTTGTCTCTCTGCTGGTTTTCCTTACCAGACAGCTGGATCAGCTCGTGGTACACTATGATGTCCTGGGGGTCATTCAGGTTGCTTGCCAGCGTCACCACATCATTGCCCGTGAACTTGTTTGCACCGTAGATGGCTTTATTTTCACCGTCCGTCCAGAAGACTCGATCCTGGAGAGAGGACAGAAAGAGACAGAATTCCAATGTGTTATTTCCATGGCCTGAAAAAGTTCAACCAATATTTTTGAACATGGCTACTCTCTCAAAGCCAGAAACCAGAGAAGTAAGTCTCAAATTTGTCTGTCTGAGACCATAGGAACAACATGTATGAATTTTTTTAAATGGGCGTAGCTCCCCTTTAATAACTACAATGCCGAAGCTGTGTCCATGGAAGAAAATACGAGACGAGGCCAAAGTGCAGAACGCCACAAACAGCTGTATCCGGATACCTCAGAGTGAATTCGTTAACAAAGGCCATTTACCAAAGAAAGGAAAACAATAAAACAGAAAACTCATTCATTGTTAAACTTCTTTTGCCTTTTTCTGAGCATCTTTGGCTTAACCAACCAAAGTATTGTTGCCATGGTTACTTGCAGCAGTTTGAAGCAGAATCCTGATAATCAGAAACAAGAATTTCAGTGGCCATGGTATTAATATTTATATGATCTAAATACTAGGCAGGTTGTGTATTCATGCTGAACATGCGTGCAGGCAGCCGCACACAGGATACACTGTGTGTAGATTGATAAACGTAATGTGGAACATTACGTTTATCAATCAAAAAGCTGATTGGCGTGCGAGTCAGTAACGCAATGGCGAGCGAAAATTAAACGCCGGAGCTGGAAGACCTGCCTGCAGGTTCCCGGTCAGCTACAACAGCAACGGAGAGAGAGTTGTGTACAGACCTTTTCAAACATTGACAACATAAACTTTCTAAATGGGCTCCTTTGTGTTTCCTGTCGCAATGTTTGTTAATGCAGCAGCTGACGGGAAGTAAACTTGGACCAAAGCTGTTGCCCTAACAACAAAATGGCAATGAAAAGGTCTATAAGATGAGGACGGTGTGTCGCCGTTGCTGCTCTAAACCGCCTTTTCCCTGCAAAGCTTATTTTCCTATCTCAAAAAAATAAAGTAATTTCCAGGAGATTGATCAGAGGTTCACCAGTATTGTATTTTTAAAGAACCCCTTTCAAAAACATACATGATATTTGATTATTTTCTTGAGTTGAGATTCCCACTCACAAATGGGTGGGAGGGAATTGTAGAGCATAAATACTGTGCAAAATGGAGATGGAAAGACTACATCACAAATTCAACCATCTGTGTGCGAAGACCATCTGCGTGGCGTTCCTGCACTGCACTTTGCGGGGACCACCTGTCAATCAAATTAATGTCTCTGCTGATTTAGATGATGCTCTGTTTTGGTCTCTTTAGACTTGCTGGCTTTCTTTCACTTCTCATGTTAACATGTTAATCCTGTTCTTCACGTTTATCTACAAAAAAAATGTAGTTTCCTGTGCAGCAGAGGATTTTTCCCATGAAGGAGCTGCGAGAGATGAGAGCACTGAACATGAAGCGCTTCATGGACCGATTATAAGTTGGTTCACATTTCTATTAGTTGGAAAAAGCAAGAAGCGAAATGTGGTTTTAATAAAAACGGTTACCAATTGTTACTTTAACTATACTGTTATTGTGTTACATTATAGCTGAATGTTAAAACTGTGCACTATAGAGTTCAGACATGAGCTGTAGCATAAGCACATGTGCCTGCATGTGAATAAATGTGTCATCTGTCTGAGTGAGAGAGCGAGTTAGCAGTTGTGTGAGTGGGTGGAGGTGAGAGAGACAGCCAGAGAGCCACATGTCCGTGATTTTATGATTCGGAAAGATTACATTTGAAAGAAACTGTAATGATATATACTGTATAAGAGTGCAGGTTTTAACCAGCAGCTATCATTGTTACTACCACCAACATACATGTCGTAAAAATCGAATACAATTCATTTGAATGATAACGACTGACTGGATCAGAAGACAATCCGTAAACAACGTGTAAGATGTTATCTCTAATCTGCACCAACTGACCCAGACTGGAACAAATTCTGTCCAACTCGTTCCAATCCATCAAGACCGAATCAGCAATATCATCAGCACTGCAATTATAACCTGTGTGTCGCCTTCATTGTCAGAGAGAATGAAGAGCGTGTGTGTGAAAGAGAGAGTATAACAGCAGCAGTACCTCAAAAACAGTGAGAGCGAAGGGATGAGCCAGGTAGTCTGAAGACTGGAGCACTTTCTTCCTGTTGTCTCCGTTCAGGTCGACGCTGCAGAGCATGTGCAGCTTCGAGTCGACCCAGTACAACCTGCCTTTGATCAGATCTGGGAGGAAGAAGAGAAATGAAAGAGGGAGATGGAAGAAATAACAGAAGAGTGGAGAGACGACAGAGGGCAGAAAAAGACAGGAGGGAGAGAATAATTAGTGATCGAAGGGAGAAGCCCAGATGAACATTGAATAGAGGTGTGTTGACAGAGGAAATGAGAGCAGGGAGTTGAAGAAGGGAGGGATGAATGAATGCAGAAGACGAGTGGAGAAAGATGAGGCATGGCGGGCGGAGATAAGGAGAAAAGAAGACGGGAGAGAGAGAATCAAAATCAATACAACATTTCATTAACAAGGACAAATCGATGACTTTTCCAGTGTGGGGGATGTACGTAGAGAAAGAGGAAGAGACCGAACAAAGGACAGCATTTGATTATATGATCTGGTGGTAGTATGGATAAAGAAACCCCAACAGTATTATAAGATACAGTGATATACTTCAATGTATTCCAGGAGTGGAGATATTTTAATAGGTTTCACTGATTACTCGGGGGAGTATTCACAATGATAAAGGTTTATGTGCTGAGGCTGCGTTGTTCAGTCTTGTCAACTTAGTTATTAGTAAATGTATCTCAGAAAGTGGAGACATGAAAATGATACAAAACTACAAATGGCTATATTTTTTGAGGAAAATGTGTGTGTGTTAACTTCAGCTAAAAAAATTTGCATTGCAAACATTTGAAAGTGCTTTAATGTCCAAAAGGTTTGATACTTTGGAGCTTCTGAAATGTATATTTGAACATGAGTAATAAAGTAAATGGAAGCACCGAAAGAATAACAAAATGTACGTGGCAGATGAAATTTAAATACTGAAAGCTGAAGTGTAGTAGCAGGATTAAAGTATGTATATAAGAAGTGGACGTAGTCACCGTGACGTCACCCTTTGGTTTGTTGACCGCCGTTTTCAAGCTTCGAGTTCTGCATTTTGGTCATTGCCATCGTTTTTTTGCAACCAGAAGTGACACGAGAGGGTGGAACTAAGAATAACTGAATGCTGAATAAGACATTTTTAGGCAACCAACTGAAAACACACTGTAAAAGGATTAAAGTTCTAAGACGAAAAGACGGACAACTCCGTGGTAGCGAACTGTCAATCATAAGGCAGGTAGGTGTGTGTGTGTGTGTGTGTGTGTGATCATACCCAGGGTGATTCCATTAGGCCACTGGATGTCTGTCGCCACCAGAACCCGTCTGTCCACTCCGTTCATACCAGATTTCTCAATCTTGGCTGGCTCACCCCAGTCAGACCAGTACAGAAACCTACAGGACCAACACACACATGCACACACAAACAAACAAAACAGATCTGTATAAATGTACATTGTCAAGTGGAGATAAAAGGTTTTCACTTGACACCAAAACACAAGCTTTTCCACCTACCCAGACAGCGGATCCACGGCGATGGACGCCGGTTCTTTGAGGCCTTTGTTGAACAGAACTTTCTGTTTGGTTCCGTTGAAGTTGGCTACAGAAATGGTTTTGGTGCCGAGATCAGACCAGTACAAGTTCTTATAGATCCAGTCCACGGCGATTCCCACGGGAGTCTGGACGTTGTCGATGGCTTTGTTGTGAGTGCCGACGTCCCCCCGTTTGTCCAGCACAGTGCTGCGAGGAAAAAGTTGACCGTTGAATCGTCACACATGGTCACATTAGTTTAAACTCCTGCTTTATTTTCCACAAAACATGTGTGTGTATAATAATAATAATAATAATAATAATCTACCTATAAATGGATTTCTGGCTCAGGTCAGCCCAGAAGATCATCTGCTGGTCAAAGTCTGCATCCAGAGCCACTGTGTTCCTCTGCTGCTCCACAATCTGAGTGTACTCCTTCCTCTCCAGACCCAGGCGACGGATGTCACGGCGGTTAGTGAAGATCAGGCACGGCTCCTTACCTGAGGAGAGGGAAGACATGGTTAAATAAGAGACACACAGAGAAGGTCAATCGGACAACTCATGTCTTCAAAATGTACCTCCGGATCTGTTCCACTTGCTGATGCTGGAGACGTTCACACCTTTTAGACATGATGAATCTCTGATTGAATGTAGGGCTGCAACTACAACTATAGTTGTTTATATTCTTGATTAATTGTTTGGTCTATAAAGTGTAAAAAATATTCACATTTAAGAAGCTAGAATCTGACTTTTTACTTAAAAAAATGACTAAACAAAATAGTTTTTGATTAATTTAATAGTAGTTGACCACTAACTTAATTAATCTTTACAGCTCTAATTGAATCAAATGTTTAAATGTGTTGTTGAAGTGTGTGGGCTCTTTCTTTTCTTTCATGTCACCCAGAATCTGTTTGAGTTTGTGACATTTTTGAAGAAGATGAGGATTACTGTGGTGTGATAGAAGAGGAATTATAATATAAATATGAGTTTATAGGATCGGATGACAAATCATTGCAACAACCATCAGGCTGAAGGATACAGTGATGTCTTTGTCAACAGGCAACACAACACAATAAAGTCTTTTTACTGCAGAAACAATCAAACAGCATGTGATCTCCAGACTAGAGGATGACATCCGCATCTCCGTCGGCAGGACAACTCCAGAGCCTTTCTGGTGATATCTTACAGTTTATCATTTAATGATAACCACATGAAGATATTTGAGTTTCATTTCTACAACTTCTTCTGGCATCTTTTGTTTTCACTCAGCCAGCTCTCAGTGAGTGACTGTTGTTCACTTTACTCATGTACTTGGCCACATTTAAGATTTAAACTATTAATCCTCAGGTTAAATACTGACTTCAGTGTGTATGAGGCCGGTGGTTCTCAACCTGTCGGGTGGGTTAAAAAAATATTTCAAAAAAAGGATATGTCTACCACACCAATGTGCATTTTTCTCCATTACTCAAATTCTTATTTTTACATAAAATGCTAATGATTTTGCCTATGCAGGTCTCCTTCAAGAAATACATACTGTATCTACATTTTTTACAACAAAGAAACGCAATGGGGCAAATTCACAAAAAGGATTGCGCACCTTGTGCAGCCGCTAAAAACCTGCACAAATAAGACAAAAAGAAACCGTGTAATGCACCCCTAACTGAGCTGCCAAGCAAATAGCATCTCTGTGCTCCTGTGCTACTTGCACATATTTAAATGAGGTAATATGCAAACATTTGGCACAAAATTGGCCCCTTTCAATGCAAATGAGCCTCACTGCAAAAACAGTCCAATTCAGACAATCTCCAGAGCTTTGGTAGTATATATGTGTGTCACGCCCACGCCCAGCAGTGATTGTAGCCAGGCGAAGACATCGTGATGCTCTGCTCAAACTCATTTATTCTGGGATGCAGTGTCAGGATGCAATGACAGTTGTGTCATGAAAAATAAATGTAAAGCTCCCCTACATGTCACTTTTATGATACATGAAGGAAAAAAATAAGAAAAAAAATAAAAAATAAGGTTAACAAATTATTTCTTTCCTCTCGCTCCGCAAAAAAAGGCAAATTGCACTCGGTTGCAAAACTTTACTGCACTGCAATATCATTAGCGCAATATCTTTAGTGAATCAGACCTAAAGACGGGGCAGATAGAGGTTGAAAGTGATGCTCAATTCATGGTGCTATCAGTGGCCGCAATCCATTCTTTGTGAATTCATCCGTCAGTGTGTTATTTGAGTGTTATCTAAAGTGTTATTTAAGGGTCATACATCAGGTCGGTCTATGCTCACAATGAGTCCAGTGGCTCAAGATGAGTATTGAGCTGAAAGATGACCCACAATTTAAACTTTACTTCATCTCTGACCACAGACAAAAATAGACTTTACGAGCTTGTGATCCCTGTGAAAGGGCACTGCCAGACAGTAAATTAACAGTACTATTCTGACAACACATCGTTTTCCAGGACATTTTGGTATATCGGGTCATTTTCCAGGACTTGTTCGTGACAGGGAAGCTGCATCATACATTCAGCAGCCAGCTTAGTGAATCAAGCAAAAAAACCAGCAGTCCAATACAACAGCCCAAGTCACGATGTTGAGTTTTTGTTGGAAACCATTTTATATTTTGTCTACCTACATTGATAAATCGGTGGAAAAAACATTGGAAACCCCTCTCAGTATAACTCATTACAATGCAACAGCATTTTTGTCTCCAATACAGTTTCAGTCAAGCCAAACAGCCTGACTGTAGCCTGGTGTGGTTCACTGCGGTGCTTCTAAAGACATTTAAAAACTATATTTTTGTACTATATAATTGTACTCTATTTTGAGTTTTCTTGATCCGAAATCAAGTCAAAAAAGCCTGAGACAAACGGAGAGAAAAGCAGTAAACATTTGGTGTAATTCTCCACCACTGATATTTCTGGGTATTCCAAGCTGTTGACTCACCGACAGCCTTGCAGACTCCGGTGGTCGGGTCCATCTGGTAGCTGTTGTGGCATTCGCACTTGTATCCGCCCTTCAGGTTGATGCAGATCTGACTGCAGATGCCGGGGTTCAGGCACTCATTGATGTCTGCACACCGAGGGAGAAAACAGAGGGAATACAGCTGGTATCTGACATGTTTACTTTAATCAAGTCTGCTGAATGCTTCAATTTGGGCAATCAGACGATTCACATGGCTCTGCTGCAAAACTATTGAAAAGCTTTTTTGAAAACAATGACTTTTCTAAGACATTCCCATGATTCCTGAACTGATGTGTGCTTAGGATACACCAAAAATTATACCCCACTATAACTGCTGTTGATGTTTTCCCAGAACGCTCTTTAGCAACAAGCTGCTCTCATCAGAATTAAACGCAACTATACAGATGTTTCCAGGTGGTTATTTTATACCTGGGAGCAGATTAAGCGCCTGTGCAACCAGTGGGATTCATTCCAGATGGGATTATACCCATTTCCCAATATCCAAAGCTGTGCTTGAGGCCAAGATTGGCTCAATAAAAAAACTGTCAGATCAGTGCCTCCTGAACAGAACCAATAGGATTTCTACTTAAAAAAAAATAACACAGCCAATCACATTACACGCTGAACCCTTCAGAGGCCAGACGTGCACAATAAGAGCATGTACCAGCCTACGGTATGTATGACCCAACCTGTTGGATTAGTGATTTCTAAGAAAGACAGAAATAGCAACACATCTACAGACTCAGTCACTCCAGTGTAAAGGTTTTCTTTTCAAACCTTACAGGACAATAACCTGACAAGGACATTGTGATTTGGGATTCATTTTGAGTGCTTGTGATGTTTAAAGCTGACGGTTCTGTCTGATCTACTTTTCAAACCGCTGAGGTTTATGGCTGCCAAGAACTAAATGCATGTCAGTGAACAACAAAGGGCCTCATGCAAGACACGACAAACAAATTCTCTTATTTTTTTTTCGTATACATGATTTTTTTCTTCTTTTGTTGGTACCCATTGATTTCTGGGATGTTTTCTTATTGTTGCTCTTCTGTTAGATAAAAGAACATTTCACGAGAGGTTGAGAGCACTCAAAAAAAACCATCTTGTTTTCACAGTCCACAAATTGTTTGTCCAAAGCAAGGAAACAAAAGTTTTACATTTGAGGAACATCAAAAACACATGAATATCATATAATCAAATTTAGATTATTATGTTTTAGAGTAATTATAATTATTGGATTTGGCTTACATGCTGCTCTTAGATGCTTTTTGATTTTCCTGTAATGCCAGTACTGACGCTCTGGAAAATAACATCATAATGCTATAACCAGCAGCCATTAAACGAGCTGCGAGGGCAAGTGAGCAGCGTTAATGTAACGTTACGTCCACTAAACTTGCTTGTTTTTGCCACTGACAGGCTCAGATTGTTATTATAAGTGTCTGACAATATTATGGAAAAGACCCTACAGAAATAAAAACTTTTTCTTACCTTTCTCTTGATCCGGTCTGTTTGTTATTGTGTTCAAGTTCCGCTCAAGAAGAAGTCTTGTTGTGAAATCTGAATATCTGTAAACTCTGGCTCAAATAAATTCCTCAATGGCCTCATTCACAATGTTGGAATCATCTAAATATTCAGCCATGCCATTAAAAATCTTTTAGATAACACTGAGCTATGCTTTCTGGCACTCACATTTCCACCATGGATGTATTTGTATATACATATGTATTTGTGTTCAGGCAGCATGGCATCTCCTCAGATTTCAGAACAAGACTTCTCCTTGAGCGAGACACTTTCTATAATGTCAGATTCTTATAGTAACAATCAGCGAGCCTGCCATGGCAAAAACAAGCACTTTTAGTGGATGTAAATGACGGTCCCAGCTTGCCCGATAGGATTTACAATGCTGCTTGTGAACTCCTGCCGTCTACAGCGCTCTCCCTCAATACTGAACCAATTTCAGAAATGGTTGTCTCTTTTAGTCAGTTAGACACAAAAACATGTGAAAATAGGATCCAGGTTGAAAAATACCCTTTAAAGTTACCATTCAAACAACAACAACGCAATGTAAAGGTGACCTACCTCCGCAGGTCTTGTGGTCTATGAGCTGAAGTCCAGGTGTGCAGCCACACTCGAAGCCAATCACCATGTCTTTGCAGATGTGAGAGCAGCCGCCGTTGTTCAGGAGACACTCGTTTAGATCTGAAGCACATGAAGGAAACAGGGCTTTGTTGAAGAGTTGAAGTACGCACTTCTAATGTCTGAGACACATCTCACAATGCAATTGTCATAAGGATATGAATTCATTCTTGAGTTATGGCCAAAAATGTGCCTTGTGAGGTCACAGTGACCTTGACCTTTGACCACCAAAACCTAATCAGTTCATCACTGGGTCCAAGTGGACTTAGTGCGAAATTTGAAGATTTCCTGGCGTTCCTGAGATATCACGTACGTATGTCCGGTTCATTCTTGAAACAGGATTATTCAGCTCATCACCATCTGAACAACATTAAACTTGAAAATAAAACAATTTTCAGTTTTTGAGTTATTTGATCCATTAAATTTATCATTTATATGATGTGCGAATCTTTTTCTCCGATTGAGGCGTAGTACAACTCAAACTCGGTCGTTCAGTATTCTGATAGTGGAGAGCATAATCACTTTTGGCCGAGCTCTTTGATCCATGAAAGAGAATTATTTAGAAGCACGATTCGTTCTCACACGCTGAAATGCATTAAAGCTGTACGAGTTGGAATTTTATGTAAAAAATATAAAAATCCACATATCAGATTAAATCAATGTGCAACAGACAGGAAAGTAATGTAGTTTTACCCTGTTTGCCCAAATTAAACTCTTCTTTCAGGTAGGACACTTTCCTGCCGACAGGAAAAGACATCTGAACTTACTGAAAAGCAATTTGTCTCCTGAACAGTGACAGAGCGGACTGTCCAGAGAAATCTAAACGTTGGACCTTTCTTTGCTTTGGTGTATCACATCAATGTACAGAATGAGCATTCTGGGAACTCAAGCTCAAATATATCTAGTTCAAACAGTTCCAAGTCGCTGACATTTAGAGCTGCAAGCTGGGGGAACACTACAAGACTTTAACAAGTGACATTTGCAGATTACAGTAGGCAAACACACTGTAGGTTGATCACAGCTCAAACTACAAGATCATTCATATTTACACAGATTCTAGTGCAAATATAATAATAATATACAAAAATCAAACATGTTGATCAATCTTCATTTGTTCTGCCACTCAGTTGGGAGGGTTGCTCCGGAACAGGTCATGTGTTCACCATCAGTTACCATGGCGATCTACCTGGTAAGAAGTGAACCACCGACGTAGGACGGAAAACCCAGGCTTAACCCTGAAGTTACCTCACCAACGCCAAAAATCCTGCTTCAATGTAGAGTGTTTCTGAGCTTTAGATAAGAATCAACTAGCTTTTTAAAAAAGCTTTTCTTTTTTTACTCACTGCATTCCTTGATGGGTTCATCGCTCCAGTCGGGACAGTCTCGGGCCTTGTTGCATACTTTGCTCATCTCGATACACTCCCCGCTGCGACACTTGAACTTCTCTGGTCCGTTACACTGAGTCACTGTGGAGAGACACACAAAGTGTTTGACACATCAAGGGCAGTAACTGCTTACACAAGACCTTCTTTTGAAAAAAAAAAAATTTCATGAAAAGCTTTTCCCCCCTGAGTCCAGTCTTTACGCTAAACTAAGCGCCTCCCGGATCTATTGCCGTACTTTGCCAAGTTTCAACCGGCTTTGTGTCATCGCAGTGTGTGCAGACGAATGGCGCCCAAACCCCCCCTTTGCCGCTAGCGCCCGTTTCGCGTCACCTGGCGGACCTCTGCTGGCAAATGAGTGGGGAGCTCCAGGCGCTGGCAACACAGAGGAAAGCCAAACACTGTTCATCTGCCCACACTGAGATGGCACAGAGCTGGCTGAAAATCAGCAAAGTATCCCTTTAATACAAAGACATGAGCGCAATATTGATGTTCTCATCTCACTCAAAGAAATCATTTGTTTTTTGCAATTTCCCAAAAAATCCAACTATTCCTTTAAGGTTGACACTTTCATTACAGCGTCAAAACTTTCAACTTCATATAAACTTCAGAACGCGAGCCAGCAGGAGATCCACAGGCTTGAATGTGTGAGGAAAACAAGATATTTTAAGCAAGAAAAACCTCACTGGGTTTTGAGCAGTGAACAGTGACAACTCTTTCAGCAGTGAAGAATCTGCAGAAACTTGTCACTCTTTAAAGTCTGTTTCAAGGCCAAGATTTATGCTACCGGAGCAAGAACAGAAAGTCTTGGAAACAAGATAAAACCAGGAGTGGTTGTTTGATGCATTTTCTTCTAGATGAGCACACAAAAAAAAACAATACCACATTGGATTGTTGACAAAAGGCCTTCTAAACACATCACAGCACGCACAGTAAACCAACACTCTCGCTTTTGTACCTGAGCACAACCTGAGGTGGATCGTGATGTGTTTTTTTCTTTGCAAAAACACATGGAAAATGCGTAAAGACCATTTATATGCCCACAGCATCTACACTAACACAGGATCAGCTTCAGGACAGCCTGAGGCGGAAAGTAAAAATAGAAACAGATCCACAGACAAAAAAAAATAAGAAAAATAACAATGGTAGAAACATTACTTTTAAATATATCAATTTCTGCATTGTCATGGTTAACTGACCTACTCTGCCCAGCATGGGTGCAGACTGTCTGATTCTGCATTCTTAGACTAGATAGCTCAGAAGAGCCAAACACGCCTCTATCTGTGACCTTGCTCTCTTGGGTAGAACTACAGTAGACTGATGGAAAGACTTGTCCAGCAAACTCCATACCACCAGTATCGTACTGGTGCCAGTATTGTAAATAAACACATTAATTTTAAGACGGAGAGTTTTTTTTTTTTTTTTTTAATTCAACCAAACAGATTGAGCTGAAAGTACACTCCGTCTTCACCTGACAAAGCCCTCTGGATAATTAAAAACAGTCATTTGTAAAGACGCACACATACACAGAGCACATACTGTTTTTGCAGTTGACTTCGTCTGATCCGTCAGCGCAGTCTCTGAGGCCGTTACACTGTCTGCTGCCCACGATGCAGGTTCCATCGTCACATTTGAACTGGTCCGCTAAACAAGTGCGTACAGCTGCCAAGAACACACACACCTGAGTTACACATGATTATACATAATTTACATGTTACTTACTCTTTTATTTCTATTTTCTTACAGCTCTTTATGTTTATATAATAGTGACTGTAATTGATCAATAAAGTATTTCTGATTCGGATAACAAATCAAACATTTCTGAATAAAACCCACTTAAATTCAACCGCCAATACTGATCTTTTCCTTGAGGACAAACTTTTGTATTTTTACATGTTTAATCTGATTTATAACAAATTATGTACACTGTATAATACTGGAAACTTGCTTGCCTTAGAGGATATAGAATTTAATTTGCTTTTATTTATGTCAATTCTATGTATCTTTTGATTTCAAGTCCACGTCACATCCCTAAACTCCCAAACTCATCTCAGACAAACATATTCATCATTGACTCATTCACTTATCTTGGCAATCTTAAATATTATCCCTTAAAGGAAGACCAACACATACAGTTTAAAAACTGTGGTAATAAAAAATAAATTTATGATTTTAAAACGCTCCATTTTTAATGTGTTGATGACAGCTGGTGTGTACATACGACAGTTGGCCTCGTCGCTGCCGTCCTTGCAGTCAGGGTCTCCGTCACACCTCCACTTCTTGTGTATGCACTCTCCGGAGCGGCACTGCATCTCACTGGACGAACACTTGGCAGGCGGCGTCGGGTGACGGCCGCAACGAGACGGAGACTCATCAGATTGGTCCTGCACGGGACAGAGACGAGAATTTGATCATGCCTCGGCTGAAAAACTACAGTTAAGAGTTAGCGCTATGAGATTTACAGGTTTGGATGGGGAAACGGATGCTATAGACCAAACCTGACAACTTAACATTAAAAATGGGCCCCTTTGTATTCCCAGCTACAATATTTGTTAGTGCAGTAGCAGACAGGAAGTAAACCAAAGCTGTTGCAATAACAACAGAATGGCAATAAAATTGTCTGTTTGTCACTTTAAAGGTAATATAATCATGTTAATGAATGTTAGCTCCACTGTGTTTTAGCAGACATTCAGTTATGAAAGCTTTTCCATTTGCTGTTCACTTGTTGTTATCAACACTTGCTCCCCTTGAAGCCATTTCCTGGCAGGGGGCCTGTCATTTTACTTAACAAGACTTTTAAAGACCAGTTAGAATGAAAACTAAGAGCATTTTTTGATGATGTTTTGACCTGGTATGGCCCTCTGACTGAATAGAAATGTGTGGGACAGAACATTAACACACCGGTTCAGAGTAGGGCTCATTTTTCAGTCCAGGTTATTTTTACTTTACCAGGCACAGTGACTTCCCGGAGTCACTACACTGAGCTTTAGAGGGGCTGGCAGGCAGACTTTATTACCTTTGGACAGAGCCAGGCTAGCAGTTTCCAATCTTTATGCTCAGCTAAGTTAACCGGCCGCTGGCTGTAAGTACATATTTACAGTACACATGTGAAAAGTGGTATTGATCTGCTCGTCTCTTGGCAAGAAAGCGAATAAGCATTCAAACGCAAATTCATTTTAACTCCACTAATTTCTTCACAACTTGCAATTTTTTAGGTTGTAGTGGGCTCAGTTTTACAGCTAGAGTGAAGATACTGGCATCATATGCTAAATAACGCTCCAAAGTTACACTAAATTTTGGCGAGGAAAAACTGGCATGGCCATTGTCAAAGGGGTCCCTTGACCTCAAGATATGTGAATGAAAATGGGTTCTATGGGTACCCACGAGTCTCCCCTTTACAGACATGCCCACTTTATGATAATCGCATGCAGTTTGGGGCAAGTCATAGTCAAGTCGGCACACTTGTGCTGTTAATCGAGTTCCAATAATAAATATTTACATACATTTGCATGAAATTACAGAAAGCATATTTACCCACTCCCATGTTGATAAGAGTATTAAATACTTGACAAGCATGCGATTAAATATTTTAATCAATTGACTTCCACAATACATACAGGAACATATGAAATTTGACCTCTGCATTTAACTCATCCAAAGCATTTAGGAGCAGTGGGCTGCTGTGAAGCGCCCAGGGAGCAACTTGGGATTCAGTTCACGAACTTTTCAACATGCAGACAGTAGGTGCTGGGAATCAAACCGCCAACCTTCTGGTTAAAGGACGACCTGCTAACTCTACCCACCGAGATACCTACTTCCTACCGCCCCTATTTCTCTAGCATACACACAAGCTAAGAAATCCACATGCATACAAGAAGACAACAAGTAAGCCAAGTTGACCGGGAAGTGGATCTGCTGTGTTATAGTATGTAGTTTGGTGAAATAATTAAAAATGTCCAATGGGGGGGTGTTAGGAGGCTTGCTCTCTTTGCCCTGATCGAAGGCAGTCTTGTCAGAGTCCATGTTCTATTCAAGGACTTTACATTTGAATATCACACACATTTCAAGAGTTTTCCAGGCTTTGCTCAGATATCAGCCACCGAAGGAGAGAGCCAACATCATTAACAGAGAATTAACAGACAGGTGATCTGGGAGATGTGCAGGGCAAAAATGACAGATAGAGCTTTTAGGACTCCGATCTCGCAGATGATTACCACTTTAATTTGAATCAAAACTGGGCAATCAGACGGAATGGGATCAAGAGGAGCAGCGGGAGGAGTTTCTCACACTTTCATCATCTCACAGAGTCACTGACTCATGTGGGAGCAGATTAATGAGTGTGATAACGTGTGTGCGTTTGTGTGTGTGTCTGAAGCTCCAGCACCGTTAACAATGAGGCCGGACTGGCGGGGTGTAAGCGAGCACGAGAGTGAATAACAATGACCTTCCCATTGAACACAGCGTTTTACATGTTTGTGGGTGTGAGCGCTGCCGTCCGTTTTTTTTTTTTCATTTTCCCTGCGAGGCCATCACAGTGATAACCACACAGCCAATTAACAGGTAAACTGCAGACTCAGTGGAACTTGTCCTGCCGTGTGTGAAAACGTGTTGGGAGTGTCAAAGTATGTGTGTGTGTGTGTGTGTGTAAGGCAGATCAATAACCACAGGGTGTTGTGAAAACTTGAACTTGCAGAACTGGTATGTGTGCATGTGCCTATGGCTATCATACCGGACAGTTAATTATAGTGAGGCCGAATCTACTTAGAAAATAAATAGGGAGTGTGTTTGTGTGTGCTGCCTGTATAAAGTCACCCTGGATGTATCATGGCTGCCACTGGCAACTACTGTTTTAGAGCAGCAAAGAAGAACTTATTGCAGGTAGTTTGTCACGTGACGATAGCAAACAGTGAGGTGCTAGTGCATCCATTTGGCAATGTCTCATAGTGGAAAATCCAGCAAGTAAAACAGCGATATGTTCAGTATGTAAGGCTTCTGTTTCAAGGGGACCACACTGGTCACAGGCCAGGTTTACTGATGAGAACATCTTGGGAAGTTGTAATTTGGAGCGGTGCAGTGCTTTGAATTGCAGCAATCCATGTCTAATATAAAGTATACAGAAGAGGAGTGGACTTGTGCTCCCTTCCACGCTCAGGACATTCAGTCCCACATCTTCTTGCTATGCCATTCTAGTGTAATCAGTTGTTATTGTCAACCATCCAACGAGGCTTGTCTGCTGCATTAATAACTGCATGACTGAAATAAAAAGGCATGGCGACGATTCATAAGAAACATTATCCATGAAATGTACAAATGACTGGACAAATTCCTGCTTCTGTCACCATCTTCTGATGGTGCAAAAATGTAAACTCTTTTAATCATTTTTGTCCACAACTAGTAATATCTAAAATCCTCTTACCTGGCAGTCAACGTCGTCATCACACACCCAGCTGGCCGGGATGCACGACGAGTTTCCACACTGGAACTCGCTGGGGCCGCAGGAGGAAGGCGCGCACTCCACCTCGTCGGAGCCGTCGCCACAGTCGTCCTCGCCGTTGCACACAAAGTTGCGGGAGATGCAGCGGCCGCTGGCGCACGTAAACTCATTTGGAGCGCAGGTGATGTTACCTGGAGGCGGTTAGAGGGAGAGGAAGTGAATGTGAGAGTGCTGTAATAGCTCACTCGCTAAAAAAACAAAACAAAATACACAAAAAGCCGTTTTACAAGATAATTTTAGTCCAATTGTTTATCTGACTATCAGAAATGTTCCTAGTATCTAGAACCTTGTATTTAATACAGGTTACAATTTACACGACTAATTCATCCACTATAACATTTTTATCTGTCTGTAAATTATTGATTAATAGAATAGCGTGAAAGCATTGGCAGGACTGTCACCCACGTGCATGTGTGTCCTTGTGCACATGCATGGAATAAACGAAAGAGGGAACCACTCATAGAAAAACAGCAACTCCACAGGGAACCTTTCAAAATACCCATGGTTTCCGGGTGTCCCCATACTTTCGGCAGTGTGAAAATAGCTTTACTGCTACACTGACATATTGAGAACATGATGGTACCATGTTTGCACTTCCCTGCCTCCCTTAATAAAAACACAACCCTAGTGTTAGTGGGAGGGAGTGGGAGTCGTACATGACTGGAGGATGAGAGAACGGATGAGGCTGGTCGCAAGAGTTTGATGTTATGGGCCCGTAGCAGCTGACTTTAAGAGGTATGGGGGGGTTAAAGGTCACTGCCTAAAAACATGCATCACACGACCCTGCAGTAAAGCATCCTGCTACAGACCTTTATTGTTAAACAAGATAACAATTAACAAATGTCTCCTCATACTAAGCAGCTGATTAGCATCTTCAGCCAGAAAGGATGGTACAATCTAGTGAGTTCAGCTGCTGGAGTATTAAAATATACATAGTGATGACACTATTATCTACAGCACTGGTATCAGTCTTAATACATTGGCATGGTATAGATTAAACGTCATATTCATTGAAGTGATTAACATCTTCCATCGTCAGCAGTAATGTCAAGTGTACAAATCCAATCACTACTTAATTAACTGATTATCTGTCAGTTGTTAAGGTTAAAATTGCCGTTTTTGTTTTTAATTCTACTGGAATCACATTTTTCCTTCATTTAAAATTGATAGGTCTCATCTGGCAGGAAGAGCTGGAAAGTGTTGTTGGGGCGTCTGGACTGCTTCGCTTAGAAAAAGGATGGATGGAGACAATTTACCAGCATGTTACGGGCTGCTTTAGTGTCTTCTGTCACATCCAATTATTTTAGTTTGCGCAGAGCATGCAGCTCTGCCTGGGCAGTTAGTGTGTTTATGCTGCACAGTGTTTAAGATAAACAGCTGGAGGATGAGAAGTAATTGATACACATCCATGAAACAGTTTCAGCGCTCAAGTACAGGACAACAGCTGTTACACTAAGTAGTACTTGGATCACTTCTGAAAAAAATGTATCACTGCACTCCTTCAAGCCATAACAGTCTTGTGTGCTTGTGCAAAAAGTTGTCTGTCCTTGACAATATGAATCAGACAGAAGGGTGTATAGCACAGCTGCAGCTGTATGGAGGAATCAAGAATGATTTCATCTGAAATTCATTCAGCGAATCAGATGCTACAGGGAAGTTTCTGCATTCAAATTCAGAGGCCACATCCTATGAAGTCTGCATTATAGGAACAAAGGCATCATCAGGGGGGAAAGTCCCATTTCAAAGTACTGTTCAATTGGGCTGTCACAATAACCGCAATATTGACAAGCCAACCGCAGGGGTTGGCAAGCAATCGCCACAACCGCCATTTTCACTTTTTTCTAGTTTAAATTCTTTGGGCCCCACATTTTTACACTTTGCTACAAACAGCAGCAGCGCGACGAGGTGCTGAGCGTGTACTCTGTGCTGAGCACTGCAAATTTGGTGGTTTTTTTTCTGGTTGTCGAGAGTTGAAAAATTTTCAACTTTGGGTAAAACTCCACAATGACCAACCGTCACATCCTACATCTAGGCTATAAGTGCTGGACAGCAACAACAATGGAGGAGGGAGGAATGAATACATAGACCGGCGGGTCCGTCCTCTCTTCCCTTCATCCAGAGCAAATCCTCTACCTTGTGCCGACATTTTGATATTCCGTATCATAGCAACCAGACGAAATCAAAGCGTTTCAGCTGAAAAAAACGCTATGCCTCATTGCTCTTCTGTGTTCTGCATTAACAATAAGAAAGTATTTCATTTTAAAACTGTCATCTTTGTCATTTAAAAAGCAACAATATACCGAATCATAGCCTAACGATAAAGCTTATTTATACAGCACTAAAATCAGGATAAATTAAGTAATCTGTAAAAAAAAGTTGCACTAATATTGTACTGTTGAGCCAATCATCATCACTGCAAGGGAAATTCCTTCACTCCGACACCCCTTATGTCCAAATGCAGCCAATACAGGTGGCCTCAAATTTGCAGGACAGCATTTTTGCAGTTCTTAGTATCCTATAATCCATGATGCCAACAGGCAGGTAAATTGTTTGAAGGTCCGTTCACACAAACCTTGTCAACTCAAGGTCCACATCGTAAGTCACCCTAGGTCTTTTACCTTCAAGTGCTCATTAATCAATCAATCAAAATGCATGACATTATCCGGCCAAATGAACAAGCCACAGCAGAATGTAAATAATGGGGGCCACGCTCCACTGGTTGTCCTGGTTAATCACAGGGCCTTCCAGATAAATCAAAGCTAGATAGATATAAACTCAGGTGTCATAACCCTTACTGTAAACATGGGTGATCAAGAGCTTTCCCCACTACATTTACCATTTTGTCATTTGACAGCAGCTGGCTGGTAATAAACTTGGAAGTTCGAATTTACAGTGACCAAACCTAAAAGGACATTTAGGTCCTTGGACCATTTGGGGAGGATGTGAAGGTTCAGCCTGGCCGTGGAGCCAACCGATGGACAAGTAAGTAGCAAAGACATGCTGCCTGCCGTTCTCATCACTCATCTAATATTCCCTACTCACTTCCTGTGCCACATGACTACAAAACCAACATAAAAGTTTAAGTTGTGATTTAGAAAAGTTAATTCTACCACCTTGTGTACTGCAACTGATCGTTCTGAGGCAGACATGTGGACAGATATCCCTCCCATGTTAAAGTGTGCTGGTCCACCTACCACAGTTGACCTCGTCCTCTCCGTTGTCACAGTCCTTCTCTCCGTCACATTTCCAGAAGATGGGGATACACTGAGTGGAGCCCGCGCCGCAGCTAAACTCGTTCACACGACACGTCCTCATGTCTGCATGGACAAAAATGCAAAGCAAACCGTTAATGTATGATTAATTCAGACTAAAAAAAAGCTAAGAGAGCTTGTGGAACGTAGCAAACTCGCCACTCAAACACATCTCCCAGCTGAAACTATGAGCCACCAAATTTTTTCTGTCTAGATTGGTCCTAGTCCTCTTTCACTCAAATACATGCAGGTTTATAAAACTTACTGTCACCTCCACATATTTTTGTGTCAGTTAAATGTGTGAAAAAATGAAGCAACATGTTCAAGTGGTATCATGTATGGTGTGATAACACAGCTGCAGTGGCTCTACTTGTTGCCTTTTGAATGCATTTCCCCCCGTGTCAGCAGGGCCAAAAATAACAAGAGGACAGAACAAGGACACAGCATGACTGACTTTTTTTTGTGTTGGAAACAGTGAGCAGCCTTTGGCAGAATAAGGGTGATGTTGAGCAATGAGTTACCTGTCAAAAGAAAGACGTTATAATGAGGAGTGATGGTGAACATAAAGCCCTCACTTCTGTTAACTCAATGCCCAGACAACCAGAAAGCTGCAAGCTGTTACATAATCCAGTTTGCTGGGACATCAACAGCTGAGGTCTGGAAAATTGTATTTATGCAACAATGTCATTGTTTCTCTCAAGTAAATAGTGTAAATATTTTCCATTAGTTCAACTGAATATTCATTTAAATATTATTTTGAACCCATCTGGCCTGTAATATTTCCTTTGTCTCATTGGTTTGTTAATTAAAAAGTTTAAAAAAAAACTGATATCCTGTTGAGATAAGGGACATAATATCAGTCTTTAATATCAGTCACCTGGAGGTTAAACTCAAGATCTTCCTGCATCATTAGCAACCACTTTTTATCTCAGTATACATATTCATCCCATAGTGCTTGTTTCCATAAAATTTCAGCTTCGAGACCCGATTCGCCTCTTATCCCTGCGATCTTCCACTGTGGAGAGAGATAACGAGCAGTGTGGCACAGAAAATCGGACTGCGCTGTGATAAGAGCTGCTCAGTGGAGCAGCAGATGAAGGTGAATTGAAAAGTGGTTCCTACAGCTGCGTGCATTATGGACTACGAGGACGTAGTTTTGTTGATAACGGCCAGGTAACAATAATGCTGCCATATTTCCGAATCCAGTTTGGTGTCTTGCACGTCTCTCAGCGTTACACTTAAGTCAATGTATGGCAATATATAACCTTCTGCTTTCTCTTCATCAGCATGTCTCTGACTGGTTTACTTGCTTTATTGTTAAGCGTCTTTGAGTCCCTGAAAAGTGCTATATAAGTCGAATTTATTATAACTGATCATATAGTGATCTATTCTCCATACATACTCCTTGATGAATTCAAGGTCACATATTGTAGTGGTACACCAATTCAGTGATTAATTGGCTGGGCATCATTTAGAAATATTCAATACGGTACTAATGTGACACCTGAGCTTCGGGACCAATACTTATTTTTAACACCTTAACTCAAGGAATAAAAACATAATTTAAACTGATCTGACACTAGCATTCAACTTTCGCTACTTGTCAATACTCGATGCCATGGACACATTTCTGTTGGTATTTTGGTAGCTTTTTTTTTTTCAGTTCCATAAAAGTAGACAAGATAAAGATTTTCACCTCACAGCGACTCAGAGCCTGTGTAAACAAAACACAGGTGGTCAGCTAAATCCCAGGTTTTAACTTGAGTTATTGGAGGACTCTTGACATCCTGCTTGTATTTTTATCAATGACTAAGTGGACAAAAGCTGCAGCTCACTTCCTTAATTCAACACTGATGCAAGACAACTGACGTAAACAACCACAGCACGTGTCCTTCACACAGACACTGCCAGATGACGTTTGCATGCATCCACACACTTTAGATTCCATTCCCATGTGCCAAGTCAGGTGTAGCAGCTGGTCAAACAGTACAATGATATAACAGCTATAGTAGCTGGGTTGAACTGCACGTACACCACTGCAGCTATGACTGGAACTTAACACAACCTCTTAAAATACACACACACAATATGAACTACAAACTGGAATGCTGTTGACGACCTTCAGTTGGCAGACACACTTCCAAGAGCAAGTGGAAACATGAGCACACACACAGGTTGTACCATTTAATCTACACTAGCACAGACCGCAGTCAGAAAGTTGCCAAGTCTACAGAGTGAAAGATCAAATGACAACAACTAGTAAAGATGTATTATAAGAAACATCATCCTTTGCCCCTTCAGGACTTTTATGACCCAAATGGCTCCAAACAGGTGGTCAGCCAACCCGGTCTCATGGGAAGGTGTATAAATTAAGACATTACATGGACATTCCACGTGTCATGAGTACAGAGACTTTTCGAGTGTCATTTGTACGCCAAAAACCCTCTTTGTTAGGGTAAAGGAAAACGTCATGGTTGGGTTTAAAATAAGTAAGTAAACTAAGTACAATATGTACTGAAAAAAACTACGAAAAACGCTCAAATGTCAACCAAAAATAAACTTGTGACAAACATCACCAACGTGACGTAAACAAAACACCGGTCAACAACGGTCTCGAACACGAGTCACCTGGTTAAAAGTCCAGTGTTTGTTGGGCCCACCCACCCACTCACCACAAGTGTCTTTCTCACTTTTAATACTACGTCACCAACTCTTATCGTAGCATTTATAAGCATTTACATTGCAGTCAGTACAGGATACATGGCGTACAAATGTCACGCGGAAATCAAGAAAGGCGTACTTATTGCATGCTAAACACCTTGCTCATTTCCGTGGTATTTTATACGCCCTTTCGTGCAAATGGGCAGGGTCAGCTTAGTCTTGTGTGACAAAGGGTGGATCATACAAAAGACAGGGTGATAAACTCAAACATTAACAGACTCTAAAGGTGAAAAAAAACATTCAAATTGAGATGACAGAAGACAGGACAGACACAGAACAGAGGTTTTCAAGGAGAAGACAAATTCCTCCACAAGGTTTTGAGCCGATACGGGACAAACCAACGCTCCATCCATCATCTGGGATATTAATGGAACATTAGAATAGAAATATTGCTTATCCAGCAGTTACTTATTTTGCACCAAACAACTTTATTTTGTTTTTCTAACACTGAAACCCAGGAAGGTCTTGGCAACACAACACAGCCAGCGGCTTTGAATAACTCCAGTGCTTAAACGACTCCCCAAACGGCACCGCTCTCATTTTGGCAGAAAGCACCACAGATCTCCATCCAAGAGTGCAGGAGGGATTTGCCCCGACTCAGAGAAGTGCCGTTTTCTTTTCAGCCAGGAGGTAAAGAATTTATTTTCGCATTGTTTTCAGGTTTTAGCACTCAACCTGCTGCGTTGGCACACTGCAGCAAAAAACCAAAGAGGACTGCTCTCTGTGAAAACAGCTGGCATATAACCCTGTCTCTCACACACACACACCTCTGCTCCCCCAGCAAATATCACTTCACAAACACTGAGATGAAGTGTGGATAACTCAGGTTCTGCTTTATATTCAGGGTCTTGCTCAAGAATTGTTGGTATTATTTGTGTATTTGTTCTAATTCTTTCCCATCCATTCTCTCCTTCGAACTTAAAAGTCATGTTAGATTTCCTACAACAAATCTCCAGCTGGTAACTTCCCAAAATTAATCCCAAGACCTTCAATATACTCTGTCATTTTACATAGTCCATCTTGTAGTTTACTATTGTTAATTACTTCACATTATAAATCGAAAGTGCCAAAGCAGTCAAGTCAATGTTGTTTACTGTAAATAGCCAAAAATCACAAATTGGTCTTTACGATGTGTACAACATACAATTTCTTCTATCCTTAGACCATCAAATCAGACACAAGACTCCAGTCTGCTTTCGTATTTTATACTTGCTTTTAATGTTTTATGTAAAGCGCTTTGATTTGCCTTGTTGCTTAAAAGTGCCGTATAAGTTGCACGTATTGTTTTTAAATATCTGTTGATATGGTTATTGATATTTATTTATTTTTTAAACTGAACTAAAAAAATTATTATCCTTTAACTTTTACTGGGTATGAACCATCGTCACCAGTTGATCTTGTAGTGTGTATCTACTGTATGTGCTTACTGTCACTTGTTAAATTAAATGCCTGATGAAGGTGGTTGTACTGAAGCTATTTAATACATTTACAATGAGTAATGCTGGATTTTTTCTCTTTAATTATACTCCCTATGCACCTTTCTGTAAACAGGTGTTCAAGGATGACTTTTCTTTGATCATTTTGTATAAACAGTAAGCATTTATTGCTTTGTTTGAAATTGCTGTCAACTCATTTAGCTGTATGTTGCATTGGCACACTAAGAAAAAAACACTTGTCTTTTCTACTGCTAAGATATATATTTAAATAAGTGCTCAATGTCTCATCAACCCTGCAGCGAGCCTTTCTTCTGTCCTCCACTGATGCTGGTTTCATCCTTGCATTTTGCGGTCTTCAAGTTAGGAATAGATTTACATACAGTACCACGGATGAAAGACTTTCTAGCTTTCTTTAGTTGACTTTAAAAAAAAATGCTTCCAGCATTCAGGAAGATTTCAGGAAGCAGTGAAAATCAAACCAACATGTGTTTGATGAAGTGCCTTCATCTTTCCTATGATGTTTATCTCTGTACCTGAGGAGACGCCCTAGTCCATTTGTCTTTACAACGGCACAGTGAAGGCAACGCAAACGAGATATTCTCATTAAAAATGACTTCAGTATAAACACTTTCCATCATCTCTCATCTCTTTGATTCCAACAACCACCTCGGCAAGGCCTCACATCACAGCTATACCATTTAAAGCTCAGCAGCGCTCCTTAGTTCCATTTAAACAACTTATTTATTTGACAGGGAAGCTCACAGGGGACACCCCCCCCTTCCCTGCTTTTAAGTGCCTTGCTGAATTTCTGCAACAGTGAGATACAGTTAGAAACAGCAGGAAATCTCTATGCACTCAGATGGTCCGAAAACTCTGCAGCTGGTTGCTCAGCCAACCTGAAAAGTAATCAACCGTATGTCTGACTGTTTTCAGCCTCAAGGAAACAGTTTTCACAATTCATTATCTCATGACTCATACAGATATGTGAATGAAAATGGGTTCTATGGGTACCCACGAGTCTCCCCTTTACAGACAAGCCCACTTTGGGCAAATCAGCACACTGACAGCTGTTGTTGCCTGTTGGGCTTGAGTTTGCCATGTCCTGTGAAGGTTTCTGGACAATATTTGTCATTGTTGTGTTGTTAATTGATTTCCAATAATAAATATATACATACATACATTTGCATAAAGCAAGCATATTGTCCACTTCAACGCTGAGAAAAGTATTCAATACTTGCCAAATCTCCCTTTAAGGTGCATTTTGAACAGATACAAATAATAATCACTATTTCAAAATAATAATCACTATTTCAATCAATTGACAGCCCTACTACAGATACAAAAATGTCCTGAAATGACATCTCTCACACAAGCTTCAAGTCTCCAACAAGTGGATTTACATAGCGTACTGAAATGAGTGAAACTCAATTGAATGAAGGCTTGAAAGCTAGGAAATCAATGCAAAACCTAAGTTCTCAAGTTCTTGGGAAGTACTAATGTCAATTTTGTAATCGAAAAATATTTAAGCCATGAAATATATCTGAAGTCTGTTATGGTCCGACTTGAAACCTGTGTCATGTTTGTCAGGGAGGAAACCATGTACTCACGGCAGATTTCCACGCTCTCGTCAGACCCGTCCTCGCAGTCCGGCTCCCCATCACAGTGCCATCGCTTCGGGACACACTGGCCGTTGCGACACACAAAGTCCACTTCCACACAAGTCTTTCTAACTGGAGAGAGAAAGAGACAGAAAAGGGATGGATTCATTATACAGAAAAGACAGACAGGCTTCATGTTCTTTAATCAAACATCTCCCATCAAAGAAATTGAAACTCATGAATAATAGGAAGAGAGGGGGGGAAAGAACAAAGCCATACTCGCCATGCCTCATGAATATGAATTGCAGTACGCCCAATCCGAGCCTCTTTATCATCAGGTGAAAAGGTCACGAGTTTACAATTTGTTGCCTTCTGATTAAGCAAAGCCCAACCTCCACATTTGCATTCAAAACCATCCTCTGGAGATGTGACTGCTGCATTCATTTTCCATCAAAAGGAGGAAGATCATAGAAAACACATCTAACAGATAAAGTTTAAACCCAAGTGAGAAAAAAGGAAAACTCCAGTCTTGATCATGAGGTAGATCACATTTGCTGTGAATTCTTGCTTTACAAATGGACATGGCAGATGAACAAAGGATTAAGAAAAACCCTCCACAAGTCACTGGACGACTCCAGGTAGGGCTGAACAAGAAAAATATCCAACTGCCATTTTTCTGACCAATATTGCAATTTAAATTCATTTTGTTTCTACATGAATACAGTCAGATTAAATAATGCAGTTGTTGAACTCCAGTGAGGATAGTAGACTATAGAACAATTAACAGTATATATATGGAGCCGAAAACTGAACGGCCTCCAACTAAACCTTTCACCTCATGCAGCTTATTAAGACATGGTTAATTATGCAAGTTCTAATTAGAATCAAGGCTCTTGCAATTTGAATTATAATTTGCCGCCGCAATTTTGAAATAAAACGATGAATGATTTAGCCCCATCTCCAGGATATGTTGGTCTTGTGCAAATCAAGGGAACAGGAAAAAAGACCAAAAAAGAAGAAGCCAGGAAGAAATGAAGCAGACTTTGAAAACATAAATAAATGGTTCAATGGAGATAAGAGTATTCCTGATGGTCTGTAAGGAGCAGAGACGATGGAGTGTTTCAAGATGGCTGGGTTCTCAGAACAATCTATACCACAACACAAACCCCCTCCAATAGTCTCAGCACCTCCATGTCCAGCAAGGCTTCAGTGTCTCCTTGAGGCCTTTCCTCCGTCTCCTCAGTCTCTCTGACCAGAATACAAATATGCACCCAAGAAACAACCAACTACAATTTGAGCCACGAGAGCAGCAAGTCGCAGCGGGCCTCATTAGCAACCTTCTTTTATGAATTATTTGGGATTCTCAAATTTCACACGTCTTAGTTCAGTCTGGGCTGAAAGTCAAAGCAACTCTGATCTCCCGCTGAGAGAATAACAGACAGAGACTCAAACGTAACTAAATGTCAGCGGATGTGAGAGAGAGTGAAGGGGGTGAAACGGATTATGGACAGAGAAAGACAATCTGTTTTGGTCCATCATCGCGTCACTGTCATCATTAGAAAAGCCACTGTTTTGATTGGCAGAACATTATCCGTGTTAACCTCTAGATAAATTAAGTATAATGTACATTTCCACAGCATTAATTACTCAAAGAGTACATTCCCTCCCATTTCTGGCAGCCTTTTATTTTGAAAAATCTGCAAGAAGTGTTGAGCTTCAGTACAGCAAATTCATCCGTTACCAACTAGTATTAATTCCCTGCAGGAAATCCTGTATATTTATATCTGAGGGGGTCTTCTGGTTATCAGGATTTTTTTCCCCTCACATCACCCTGCAGTAGGATCAGCTGTTTTTTTTTTCTCCCCCTCCATCCCTTGCCTTCTTCCTTTTCCTCACTCATTCCCGTCGCTTGTTCTTTCCTCCCTCCCAGTCTCACATGACCCAGATAGACGAGGGACACGAGAAAATGGAAAGATCTGAAATGTATTGGACATGCACACGCACACAAACCTCTGTCGTATCCATATTTAGCTCTGCTCTATCTGCTACCTTCCCATCACCGGGTCATCCTGTCCCAAGGGATGCTGGGAAGTCTCCTGATGGGGCCAAGCTAACATGGCAGGCTCTGATTCTGAATGTCATGTGACATGTGTGTAAATGTGAAGAAGTGGGAACATGTGCCATCTAGTCTATACTCTGTGGGCACATTAAAAAAAAAAAAAAATAGTATGTTTTACTTGACTGTATCTGCTAGTCAGTATAACAACTGTGCAGGAAGAGGCTACAGTTAAATACCCTTACCCTATGCTGCTCCATAAACTGGAGAGAGAAGAACTACTGGCATCAGTCCCACCAATGTAAAGAGTTTATCTGGCACCCTGTGAGGTGACCTTTCAAGATACAAGTTAGACACCATTTCCAACTTAATTTACATATTGTTCACTTTGGCACTCAGGAAACCATGCTCAATTGTAACCGAGATGAATTGTCACCAATTCGCCCACACTCCCATCAAAGGCCACATTAACAGTGTAAATACAATAAATTTCCAGCCCACGTACTGCACTGCAGCAATGGAAATGGCAACTGATCCACACAGAAAGAATAGCACAAACAATAACATCCTAAGAAGCATGGATTATCACAACATTTAAGAGGCTAATAAGTAAGAAAGGGAGGGCATTTATGATGAAAATTAAAAGGATAAGGCTTCTATTATATTTCATCATTCTTGTCAAAAAAAAAATCCTATGAAATGACCAAAACCAACATGTGTTAGTCCTTCTCTCAATACTTTGACTTCTCCCTGCCTGTGGTTCCTACTGAAGACGTAAATCTTTAAAGAGGAAATGAAACGTTCAACCAAGTTAAGCTGGTTTACTAAATGGATTTATACTCTAATGAACTATTATATAAAAAAACATGACAAATGTCAGCATTTAAGAGAAAAAAGAAGAGGTTTCATCTTTTTGTGTGCAAAAATGGTTAGCTCGGCTAAGTTACACAGATACAACGGTAGAGACCGTGAAAGACGGAGACTGAGGAGACACAGGACATAAGGAAACAAAAGGGGGGACACTATTGTATTGTTCCTGGATGTAAAGATGAGTTTTACAATGTTAAAACTAAGGACAAAACAGTTCATTTCATAAACTGCTGCTGAAACAGATCAGTAAGTTACTGCAGCACTGGCTATAGTGACACTGGAAGAGCCCTCCGACAGGCACTGAGTCCAGCTGACTGTCTCCCCATCTCCCGTCTTCTCCCCTCACTGATCACCCGTCTCTCCTCCTCTGCTGCCTCATTCAGACTGTTCAAAGACAGGGTCGCTAAGAAAATAAACTCTGAAAGCACTACTTTATTCTGAAGCCCACTTTATAGCGTTTGTTTACGTAACTTGCGTAACTAGCTTCTGCAAGCTAGCTAGCTAGCTAGCTGCCGGCTCAACATTAGCGTACCAAAACTACCGTCACAAAGTAAAGTAAAACAGGCTCACTGATGTGTTTTTAATAGTTTTTGGGCAACAATGGAGTATGGTGTATATGTATGTGTGTCTCAGTGATGCAGTTCTCTGTGCTCAAAGTACAGTATGTGTGTGTGACAGCAGTGTGTGTTTAGCATCTCACCACAGGAGTTCTCGTCACTTCCGTCGGTGCAGTCCTCGTCTCCGTCACACTGCCAGACGGACGGGATGCAGCGGCCGTTCCCACACTGGAACTGGCTGGCCTCACATTCTGTCCTAGTACCTACAGAGGAAAACAGACACACAGAGGGGTATGAGGAAGTGATTATAGTCTCAAATGTTTTCATAATTATCATTTAGTGTTTGTTCAGATATAATTTGCTTTTTGTTTAGTCCTGGCAGGATTCCCTGCAGTGCTGTAATTATGAAACAAATTGCTTTAAACAGAACTAGCTGGCAGTCAGAGCAGATCTCAGCCACCACTGAGCCACCGCGGAGATACGCCAGCTCCACTTGAAGTTCTTCTTGCCTCCTGACAAACTTGCTTTACATTTTCCCAACTGTACCTCTGCTAACCACCACCACAACATCTGGGAATTGTGGTGAAATATCTTCCATCAAGCTCCACTTGTGCAACTCATCCTGGCTTGTTTGCTGTGTCATCTATACAGCTCTATAAACACGATGAACGGGAGAGAAAGACCTTCCTTGAATAATGTTGTGTTTGAGCACTCAGAAACACACTCACGCCGTTGATGTCTGAACTCACACCCCCGTGTTTGCAACTGAAGATGAAGTGACATAAATAATTTAGTGGAGAACTAAAGCTCAGCATCCTGAATATATCTACCGGATAACATCTGTTCAACTGTCGTCTGAAGGACATTCGATGTAGAAAAAGTGATGTAGAGGAAAAAGAAAAAAAAACGAAACCTACTAGGAATGCTTTCCCATTATCCAAAACCATGTACAACGTTTGCCATTTTTGTAAGTGTGATATACACACACACATCATGCCGATCTGGTTCAACATGCTAGCACTGAAAAACATAAAAGAAACGCAGCACTGTCCTCTTCAAGGCAGCTTACCAACATTGGATTCACGGTCTTGACAAAAATAAAACGAAAAGCAAATTAAAATTAAATGTTCAACTTCTTTAAAGTAAGTAAGTAAGTAAGTTTATAACAAGAAAAATGTAAAGTTACAAGCTAAGAATGGATGCAAAAATGAAATGAAATGCAGGTAATCAAGTGGCTGCCTCTCTCTCATATTGTGGTAAGTAGGTAAGGTCGCTTCTTTTGGGAGGGAGAGTTGCTTCTATAAACCTGATTGCTTGTATCTCCCGTGAGATCTGGCAACACTGGAGGAACAGATCACACAAACCATCCAAACAGCGAGGTTGCATTCCAAAATAAAAATAGCAAGTCTGACATGATATGGACAGCACAGAGAGAGTAACAAAGTACATCGGTAGAAGAGTGAGGATTAAGGAGAGTGAAGAGATTAAAACAGAAACTCGAGGAGGGAGAAAGAGTAGACAGCTATCACAGAAATCATGATATCCGTCAAAGCAGCATCATGTGCTGACGTCTGGGTGCATCTGCATTCAGTTCTCAGTTTGGTGAATACTGAAACTGCAGTGGAAACAAAATGCTCCAAGATTTAATTACCCTTCAACAAGAAAAACTCTGCACGGCAAAAGCAAGTCTGTCGTACTGGAGGTAGTGACGAGACGACTCCAGGTCTTAAAATAACATAGTCTGACCTTGACGGTCGCTTTAGTCTGGACTGTGTGTCTGTCCAGGTGGGTAAATGGAGCACACAGTGATGATAGAAGCCCAGGAGGGGGTCGCAGATGCCGCTGACTCGATTTGCCACTGAGAGATCAACTACTTTTCATTAAAAGGTCACAAGTGTCCCTGTAAAAACTTTTAGCGTTTGCTAAAATAGAAGACAATTTAAAAAAACGACCACATTTTCAGGCCAAAAGGATTGCAGGTATTTACACCAGAATTGTATCCTTGTCAAGATGGAAAAAGCCTCTAAAAACTGCATTTAGTCACTGAAACGGCATTATGAAGGGAAATGTTTTAAGTGGGTCAGCAGCTCCTTAAGGAAGAGAAACAATTCCTTTTGATTTGAACCTGAGGAGCCTCAGGCCTTCAACTGATGCAGCAACACACCAATGAAAACCTGCATGAATGAATGCTTCTACTATGGATGTAATAATTAACTGTTACCCGACATTAAGAATTTTTTTTATAGGTTAAATGGTTAAAAGAAATAATAATTAAAAAGCTGAACAAAACTCAGTGGAGCGGCTAGTCACTTAAAGGAGAATAGCTGGTCCACCTTAAAAGCCCACACTTGCAAAGATATGCAACCTCTCTGTATATGTGTCCTCTCAAAGTCATGCTAGAACAGTGGGATGTATATTTGCATTTAACAAACCTCCTGACTGCATAAAAAAGTAGACTCACCTTTACTCAGATTTTATGCATATGGTGGTGTGTTCTTTATACTATGACAGTTTTCCTAAAATTATATTTAAAAAATAGCAATATATCGCCTTGCTTACAGTATCGCAATGTATTGAATCGTGACTCCTGTATCATGATGCGTATAACCAGATTCTTGCCAATACAGAGCCCTAGAATTTACTAGCCCGATATGGCATTTTACTTGCACCATGCAAGCGGGCAATCCTTATTGTTGAGCCCTGAACTTATGAGCACATCTCTGGTGAACGTAAGATTTAAAGTGGTGCTTTTTTGCAATTCTTTGTGGACAAAATCAACTAATCGATTAGTCGATAAAATCGTATGAATGTTAGTCGACTAAGAATTTCTTTGGCCAAGGTCAGCTTAGATACGAGTCCTATAACTTTACAGCACGGGAGGAGGTAAATATACAGCCAACAGTGCCAACAGCCTGCAGACTTTTATTCAACCAAGCCTACGCCAGCTGTACACCACAGTCATGTTAGAGAATAGAGAGTACGCTGACCTTTCATCCACATTACCATTTCAATCACCACAATCAAAGCATAATGGATCACAGCGTTCCTACCTGCATTTTAATCAGAAGAAAATGAGCACATCAACCCATCAAACAAAGAACCACTGACAGACAGATAATAGGGACACGAAACAAGCGTAGCTCCTCAGTAAGAAAGTTGCAGCTAAAGATAGCTGCCTGCCTATTGCATGCCCTTTATTCAGAACTCCAAGATTAAGGTTACATGATATATTCCATATTTCTACTTCTCTGTTACAACAGTTTACAATTCTACAGTGTTGTACATAGGCTAGATTTCCCAAGTGGCAGAAACATTGAGCGGCCAGTAGAAATGTTCAGTGAACTGTGACGTGGCAGGTAAGGAAAAAAAACAACTTGATTTCAGACCCTGAAAATAAGCCAAAATACAGATTCCTCCAACCACAAGATCTCCTTCTAAACTTTACTAACATCAAGATGTTTTGTAAATGATCGGAGAAAAAACAAAAAACATCTGACCATGATCAAGACACTTCCTGGGGAAAGAGGAAACAGACAAATGAGTCAAGGAATGACAAAACTTCCTTCTTTTTCTGATGATTCAGATTAGCAGGAAAACAAAAAAGAAAAAAACTCATTAAATAAAGTGCTTTGGGAGGCTTGCTGCCATGCATACAGTAGATTGAGCTCAAAGGTGCTCTGGGAATTCACTGAAATGTTAAAATCATTGCCAGACAAAAATGTTGCATTAATTGAACTGAAGTACAGTTTTGCAAGCTTTTGATCAGAGTATCCCACTGTTAATGCAATTTGGACCTTGTCCAGCACCTTGTTATGATTGTACCGTGATCTAGACGTTCCAGACACACTGGGCCAATTTAAAAATTTGGTATATCTTGTAATTTTCAGACAAGGATTGCCATGATGCCAGAAACACTGGGAACCAGCTCAATGATCTACTACAGAGGCAATCTACATTTCACTTATATGCCACAATTCAAACTCTTATCCTAGAGAACAAAATGTAAAAAGAGACATATGCTTTTTTTCTGCAATTATACTAATGTAAAAAATCCCATTGGCTTTTTGTCGAGGGAACCAGGGCGATGCTAACTTCCTGGTTTGCCTACACAAACACGTCATCCCTGCAGCATTCCATTCTACAAATTACACAGTAATTTCATAACAAAATTACCCATTCAGATTGGTGTGACCTTTCACAGTATTTACTTTTAAACCACTCACTCCAGTTGTGTTGCAAAAGTGCAAACTCTAAAATATATAAGAAGTAAACACACCAGTCATCATCATGAGGGAAAAAGTTCATATCAAAACGCAAAAGTCCTGACTCATTGCATCAGCCTGACCGACTGCTCACTGCTGACGAACATTTAATGCTGACAGAGCAGAAGCGATAATGATGATATAAAGAGAGCCTCAGGCGCCCAGTGACTGCTTAGTCCTCTGTTGATCAAAAACAAATCACCATATGAACCACGGAAGTATCGTAAAGATACAGCAGGGTTTTCAGATGAAACAAATATAGTTAATTTTTCTGAGTCCATCCATCAGTGTTCACCCATGTTTGTTTTAGTAATTCACAAGGACAGCTATAGAGCTGTGCCAATACCTTACCAGAGTTTTGGGACAAATACCTAAGCTATACTTTGTTAACTTACTTCAACAAATGTGTTTTTTTACAACACTTTTATGCATTTAACTAAAGCCAGTTCTCAAATGTTAAACTTATGAGACATAATAGAGCATGAGAATGACCAGCATAGTTATATCATCATGTTCTAAGCCCTTATACAGTCAACATTTTTTTTTAAATTAATGAATTATTAATGAATGTTTCTTTCTGATTTATGACTAGAATAACTTGACACAGCGCTGATGCTCTGCATCTCAAATGAATCTTCAGGTTCCCAGCTTTCAGATGATGTACACCACTTCTATGTGACATCTACCGTTGACCTGCTATCTCCCCCTAAAGACCCCCTGTACCCCCATAACAATAGACAAAAATGGGTCTATTGTGGGTCTCAGAGGGTTAAGTTGCAACTGACTCAAGGCTATTTAGCATTACCTAATGATGTTAATGTCACTTTGCCACTTTAAGGGCATTTAACACCTCTACTAAGTAATTTCCTGGGTGACACCCTGTACTGAAAAATGCATCTATAAATCTAATACAACAGCACAGTTTGCAAAGTGGTTTGCTGTAAAGTAAATGTTAGATGTAGTAAACAGCGTGCAACATGCAAAGCCACTGTAACCAAGAACCCAAGCTGCAGAAAATGATATATTCCTGTGTTTCGTTTCTTTAAGGGTGTATTCTCTGGGGTTACTATCCTAGTGTCTCTACACAAACCCATTGACTTGCTGTCTGCAAAACTGCACACCCTGCACTTTGATCCAATCAGCACAACAACAGACTTCAATAGTAACCTGAAGTATATAAACCCGTACAAGAGTATTCTCCTTTTCCCTGCAGTGTCGGACTCAATTTTTAGCTGACATTTAAAGTCGGAACTCACCAAACTGTACGCTGCTACCATATAATAAAAAGGACTGAGGAAGCTTTCACCACTTTGTCTTGCAAACAGCCTTCAAAATCCTTCTTTGTGTGCTTTTTTTGTTGTCGTTTTGCATAAATTATTGCAAGATTAGTTCATGATGACCAAGAACACATGACTAAAAGATTTTTGGGAGCTAGATACAGCAATACGTCTCCTGTGGCTGCATTTAGAAAGTGCAAACCGCAAAAACGTGCGCTAAAAATTATTGAGTGAATCCAGAATTTTATAGAAAACAGGCTTGAATATTCAGCCCGTTCGCACGAAAAGGTTTATAAATGCCATGGTAATGCACAAGCCATTTAGTGTGCGTAAATAATTTAACGCAAATTTGTTTTAATGTCACTAATTTCTTTAACACAAACGCAACTTAGGTTGTAGCAGGCTCAGCTAAATAACACTCAAAACTTGCACTAAATTATCGCGAGGAAAAACTGGCATGGCCATTTTCAAAGGGGTCCCTTGACCTCAAGATATGTGAATGAAAATGGGTTGCCCACTTTATGTTAATCACATGCAGTTTGGGGCAAATCATAGTCAAGGCCGCACACTGACAGCTGTTTGCCATGTTTATGATTTGAGCATATTTTTTATGCTAAATGCAGCACAGTTTCTGCACAGTATTTGTCATTGTTGTGTTAATTGATTTCCAATAATATATATATATATACACACATTTGCATAAAGCAAACATATTTGTCCACTCCCAGGTTGATAAGATTATTAAATGCTTGACAAATCTCCCTTTAAGGTACATTCTGAACGGATAAAAAAAAATCTGTAATTAATCGCAATAAACTATGGACAATCATGTGATTAAATATTTTAATTGATTGACAGCCCTACTCTTTTCCTGACAGTGATGCTAGTACACAGTCTTAAATGTTCAACACACTGTTATGCATACAAATGTGTTGATCAGAAGTCTATATTGACTTAAAGAACCAATTATCTTGATATTAACTGCAATTTTAAAACCGCAGATTATTTCACATGAGAATTATTCACCTGCTAGTACTCCCCATGTGCTTGAAACCATAGATTCAACAGGCGTGGAGCTGCAATGAACAGTCTACCTCCCAAAATAGTAGATCATTGTGCGCTATAGAAATGCTGTCACACTGGAGGTCACGGTAATGCAATTTTCCCCAGTAACAGAAATGGTTGCAGTGTACTCCTCCTCCTCCCTGTCCACCACTCCGCCCACTTCAAGAAACAAGCGCACCCCCACACAGCCCCCCCCCTCATGTAGCTTAGGATCTGGGTCTAGCATGGTATCACAGTAACCGTGGAGGAAAAATACATCCATTTTAATCAGGCCAGCATTGCTGCTGCTGCTGCTCTTGCCGCCATCTAATTTGCGTTACGTCTTGTTCAAATAGGCTCGCACAATCTCAATCTGTGTGTGTGTGTACGTGTGTGTTTGGGTTTGGTTTGGAGCGGAGAATGAGCAGGAGGTGGTGGGTATATGCTAGTGTGTGCACATTACAAGCACTAGTTTTGATTCACCGTTTCCTCTAAAGGACATTTTTCACAGTAGGTAGGAGGTAAGAGAGATCTGTGCAAGGCACAAGCAGCCAAACACAGCTCTCTGCCTCTCTGAGCTGTTTTATAATTTAGCCTGCGTGCAAACTACTGCTGAAATGATTAGTGACTGCATAAATACTATGCCAAAGTTATGTGCATACATATTCTATGTACCTGGGTACAGAAAGAAAGTCCCACAATGTCAGCAGCTAGGCCTGACCCAGGACTGTCATACTACGTATCATGGACCTGCAATTCTATCTCCAAGAGAAAGAGAAACTGAACAGCCCATAAAATGAGTTACGGTAATAATAAACTCATTAGATTGCAGCCAATCTTTTTAGCAAACCATAAGAAAGGGAAAAATTACATTAGGTGAGTGCAAAGTAACTAAAAATCAGGATTTAACTTGACCAAGCAAGGCTTCTTCAATTGACATCAAATACAAACCACAACTTTTTCACTTAGCGATAAATAGTCCTGGATGAGGGCAAAATGCCTGGATGATATCTGATTATTTAATTAAGCAAATTAAGTTTAAGGATGTGAGTTGGTGTTGAAAGCAGTAGTCAATTGATTAGTTGATCCAAGTAAAAACAATTGAACAATTTTAATAAATAACTTTGTAATTAATCAAGCTAAAACACCAAACATTTGCTGCATCCAGGTTATCAAATGTGAAGATATCTGTAGGGCTGCACCAACAACTAGTCATATATAGTGCAGTGATATAGTGCATTTTGATGATTAAGTAAAGTATCAATAGCTGCAGCACTGGAGCAAACTGCTCTACAATTACCACCAGTAGGTAATAATAACCCTGGCCAGACAGATAGACAGACAGACAGACAGATAGACATAGACAACTCCAAACTTTCACTAAATTTTGGCAAGGAAAAACTGGCATGGACATTTTCAAAGAGGTCCCTTGACCTCAAGATATGTGAATGAAAATGGGTTCTATGGGTATCCACTACCTGTATTTTATTATCAAAGTAGTTTGGGATCATTCCACTCAATTTATAGACCAATCATCAATCATCTGTTGTTATTTGTGATTAAAGGATAATGGAAAGTATCAATAGCTGCAGCACTGGTGCAAACTGCTCTACAATTACCCCCAGTTGTTAATAATAACTTAACCGTGGCCACTCACTTCTCATAATCATGCCCTCATTGGGATCACCTGGTAATCACCGCGGTCGCTCCTCCTTCACCCTCCTCACCCTCAGCTGCATGCTCCTCTACCGGGTTTACTGCTTCCTATTCTGCCTATACCCATGTACTGTCTCATCTCTCCATATCAATCCACTGTAACCCCCCTTCCCTTTCTCTTCTCCCTGTCGGCTTCCCACTTCAGGAATAAATAAATAAATTACCAAGCTCGCTCGCTGGGGTTGGTGGTGGTGGTGAAGGCAGGAAGACACGCACAGACACAGACTCACAGTAATACAAGGAGGAGCAAAGCAAAGAGGGGTTTTATTTATTCGCGTGGTGAAAATTAATTGACCGCAGGGCTAATTGGCCGTGAATGAGTACAGAGACGAGGCAGTTGCTGTGAAACCACAGGCCTCCTCTCTCATCTCCTCCCCATCCATCCCCCCTTTTATTTAATCCCAGAGACAAGATATTGAGCTAAAACACTCAAGCTAAAATGACTTAAAGACGCTTATAAAACACAATTCAAGCACACACAACGGCAGAAAACGGCTCTTTTCCAGCCGTTGAAAGACGTTCTTTTTTGAATTTCGTTGCTAAGCTCCAAGGTGTAGAGTCGACGGAGCACGGACATTCCGCCAAGGAGAAGAAGCCGAGACAGGTGTACAGCTCCTCGGCTAGCTTAACTAACCTCTCCTCTCTCTCCATCCATTCCCCCCTCTTTTATTCCCATATAGAGCTAAAACACTCAAGCTAAACGACTTAAAAGACGTTTATAAATACAATTCAAGCACACAAAGCCAGTAAACGGCTCTTTTCCAGCCGTTAAAAGACGTTATTTTTTTAATTTCGTTGCTAAACTGAAAGGTGTAGAGTCGATGACGCACGGACATTCCGTCAAGGAGAAGCCGAGACAGGTGTACAGCTCCTCGGCTATAGCTAAACCTAAACCTCCTCCTCCACGGGACACGGTGCGTGTTTTCCCAAATAACAAACACACATTATTAAGGGGGAAAAAAGACTTACCGTGGACGTTAACAGTGCAGTGCTGGAGACATATTAGCAGCGGCAGCAGCAGGAGGAACCCCGGTGTGGACGTGACCATCTCTCTCAAGCAGTGGACGGTTTGCTAGCTGCTGAGCGCTCGCGGGTTTGCCGTTCCTTTCCTTCCTGCTGGCTGGCTCGCGCTGGCTCCCTGCTTCACACCAGCAGCACGCGCTGCACACACACAACTGAAAAGAATGGAATGGAACGGAGAGGAGGCGGAACGTCAGAGCAGCAGACCACGCGCCCCTTTTGATTGATCTACAACCGCGCGCCGTGGTGGGGGCCGGTCACTCCTCTCTCAAGCTGAAATCCATTTCACTAAAAGTTGACGGTAACGAGCGGCCCCGGTAACCGGTTTGGTAGTGGTGGTGCTCTACTATACACACACAGAGCCCGTCACAGCTGAGGAGGGTTTTTCTTTTTTTTCCTCCTTCAGTACGTCTTGGAACATTGTTAACCCTTCACTATCCGCATGGAATAATAATGAACTGATAATGTAGAGTTTATTTACATACAGAAATCTGATTATTTAATTAAGCAAATTAAGTTTAAGGATGTGAGTTAGTGCTGAAACCAGTAGTCAATTGATTAGTTGAGCCAATTAAAAACAATTGAACAATTTTAATAAAAAACATTGTAATTATTCATCAAGCTAAAAACACCAAACATTTGCTGCTTCCAGGTTCTCAAATGTGAAGCTATCTGTAATGCTGCACTGCAAAGGGGGCCAAGCTTAACTACAGCAAAACATCCATTTACAAACTCACAACTCGTGCAGTATAATCCAAGTCTCATTTATCCAGTAGTATGCTCACTACCTCCCAAACACATGCATCTTCACTAAAACCTTTCTATTTAAAGAGAAAGGCCTCATCAATTTACAGTAAATACAAACCACGTCTTTTTCACTTTAGCGATAAATAGTCCTGGAACAGGGCAAAATGACTGATATCAGATATTTAATATAAGGCTAATTAAGTTTAAGGATGCGAATTAGTGCTGAAACAATTAGTCAATCGATTAGTTGATCGAGTGAAAAATAAATTGGTTCCAGCTTTCAGATGATGTACACAACTTCTTTGTGACATCTACTGTTGACCTGCTATCTCCCCCTAAAGAACCCCTGGACCCCCCTAAAAAAAGACAAAAACGGGTCTATTGTGGGTCTCAAAAGGTTAATGACTTTAGTTCCTTTCTAAACTGAAAAAAATCCACAATTTAAAACTAAGTAAGCGTATTTGCTAAACAATGGCCACTGTGACCAGAAGTGTTACAGGACAATGTCACATTAAATTTTCTATAGCCTACATTTCCCAAGATTCTCTGACCTACTGGCACACTTTGTGTGAGGAGGCTCGGGCTGTATGGTATAAGCTGAAGACCTTGGAGATGCTTCATCTTCAGAATAAGCATGGATGACAACATCACAGACACTGTACCTCCTCCATACTTTATGGCGCGATATGTAAGCAGAGTTTACTTTTTTTTGGTGGAGACTGTACCCATGTGTGCTCTCCATACTAAAGGCTTCTCTGATGTCTGATTTTTTGTTCTTTATCAGGTATCCAAATATCCTGAAGCTCATCATTCAATATGTCAAAATTACAGAAGATCAAATGTGTCATCATTTTCACAACCAAAGAATTAGAGTATATAGCTATCAGTTCAAAAGCACCATATGTTTAGTTTGGGGTTTTATTGCCGATCATTTTGTAAGAGCAGGTGTCTCATTTTTCAAAGACTGAATGCCAAATCTTACATCTCTTACATTTTCTTCCCTCTGTCTGTCTGAAGCTATTTCTCCCCATTTTGATCAGCGGGCCTGTGGATTTTCCAGAGGGCTGCGTGATGCCAGGTTTCATAGGCTCCCATCAGCTCTTATCAGAGGACTGAGCCTCATCTTCAGTGATGGCTGATGGCTGCTGATACACCCCAAGGCTCATTCTGTCCCAGATTTTTTACATTCCCTGAAAAAAACACACACGCAAACCACTGTACAATTCTGTATGAGGAAGTGTCTCTGTTTCACTCTGACTGTCAGTATCTCACCCCCAAACACACACTAAGATCTAACGGTTGTAAATCCAGTCTCTTATGAAATACAACCATGGAAAATCATTATTTGCAGGCTCACCAGCCGGGACCTGATTAGTGAAGATGACTCCAAAAATCTAAATCCATTAGCTCTCCTTATTTCACTTGATAATCAGCTCTATAAATACCAGAAAGGATTAGAGCTTTGAAGAAATAATACGTGTTTCCCGTCGAAGAAAATGTGATTTGACTGTTGATCAGTAAAACATTATACCAATCAGAGCCTGTTGTAGCAAAAACACACAATTTTAGTGGACATAAATGATGATGCCAGCTTGCCCCAATGGCACCATATGGCAGCATGTGAGCAGCTGCCGTCTGCAGCGCTCTGCCTCAATACTGGACCAATTTCAGAAACTGTTGTCGCTATTAGTCAGTTAGACACAAACCCATTGAAAAATAGGGTCCATGTTGAAATATACCGAAGGTACCCTTTAAGGCTTTAAGCGTAATCACTCTGGCACATTTAATTTTAAAATGCTTGCCCATGTGGAGCGGCTCACAGCAGGACAGCAGGGAGAAATGTTAAGTAAGCGTCCAGCAGTGCAATGAAACAGCAGCTTTATAGTTAGTTATATGAAAACAAGCTAAAACAGAGATTCATCAAGAACAAAAAGGGAGAAATAACTGAAGGAACTCCAGATGGTTTATAAAAACCGGGCCCCGGCAGGGTTTTTCCATTTTCATCTCATCATGTTAAAATCCAGCAGAGAAGTGACACTTATACGGCAGAGAATTGCACACAGCCTACAGATATCAACACTTCCTTTGACCAAACAGCTTTATCCTCGTCTCACCAGGATGCTGCGGGGACTCTCACCACTGGCTGGAAGCAGATATTTAATCATGCCCAGATCTGGGCCAGGTTTCTGAAGATGTTTGTTGCCAAAGGGGGGGGCTTCTTTATCTCTCTGTGAAGGAGCGCTGGTATAGTCCACTCTAGGATTATTTCTTTCTCTGTTTAGCCCTTAAATAAAGCGACAGAGAAGGGAGAGATGGTTCTGTTGTGTCTTAATACCACACCAGAATGATTCATCTAGTCCAAAATGAGCTGTGAAACACAACATTGAATGTATTTCACTTAAAGAGGACCTATTATGCTCATTTTCAGGTGCATACTTGTATTTGGGGTTTCTACTAGAACATGTTTACATGCTTTAATGCTCAAAAAACACGTGACTTTTTTCATACCGGCTGTGCTGCAGCACCTCTTATCACCCTCTGTCTGAAACGCTCTGTTTGAGCTCCTCCTGTTGTGATTGGTCAACTGAACCAAACTCTTCAGACTCCGCTCCAGCTCCTCTCTATCTAGCATTGTTTGAGAGTGCGCCAAACTAGCCGCTAACAAAGAACGTATATTGCCAAGAAGTGAAAGTCAATTGTTTGGTTCCATTGCAACATCAACACCCAGCAGCAAAGCTACGCTTCTGCCATTTTGGACTGAAAACGACTACTGGACGGCAATAAAACGTTTGCCTAAAATGTGCCGTACAAACGTAAAACAAAATTATTTCTATTCTATTGTCATAAGGATCTCATTTAAAACCTTCTAGTCAGAATTGACTGTGAAAAGCAGCCGACACTTCATCGTTCTTAAAAATATGTCATAACCATTAAAACAAAAAATTGGAATTGAAGGCTGATCAGCATCTGTAATTTCCCTAAAAGTCCCTCACTGATGAAACCTTATTACAAAAAGATGTCAAACATTAAAGAATCTGTTTTCTACTAATTTCTGTGGAATCAAATGACTGATCTGATAAATGTAGAGATTGATGGATTTTTATTGAGCCTTGAGAAGAGCACCAGTTGGAGGTGAACATGGAGGATGAGGAGGAGGAACAAGCATCTCTGATGCACAGCTCTCGTAGAAAGAATTATCTTAGAACTCCCCCCAAAAAACCTTTTAACAGGGAAAATGTGGGAGAAACATCAGGAAGAGAACCAGAGGAGAGATCCTCTTCCAGGACGTCTGTGAAGTCCACCAGGGCCTGAAGAAATACCACAAAGAAAATGTGTCAGGTGAAAATATCATACAGCTCCAAACCGCCGTTAAAATATCCCATTACAGTCAGGGTCAATAGTAGAAATATTACACAGTTATCTATTTGCATGTTATCTAAAATGTTATATATACCATACTGAGAGTGTCTCTGGCCTCTGCTTTGCCACTTAGGTCTTTACATGGAAATTGGATAGTTCCTCCTCAGCATTATCAGTATGCAGATAATCTTCTCACCTCCATGCATGATGAAAATAGCTAATTTTCTCTGTAAATGTTGAAGAGGAAATTTGCGTTTTAGTCATTAATAAGGATGCATGAAATACATTTCTGTTCACCTTGCAAATATTTAAAATGTGTGTCTTACCGTCTTCATGATGTTCCAAAGGCTCTCGGGATGACAGGCGGAGACTGCAGGATGCTGGGAGATTCTGGAGGTGGAGGTTCGGGCTGCAGCACTTTGTCTGAATCGTCCGGTAGAGGTGGCGGTGCAGGTTCCTGTAAAATACTATAGGGTAGAGGTTAAACCTGCAGCTGTCTGCCAGAATCTGCAGGTGGAGGTGGCTGCAGGTTGCTGGCAGAGGCTGTAGGTGGAGGTTCACGCTGTAGCTGTCTGCCATAATCTGCAGGTGGAGGTGACTGCAGGTTGCTGGCAGAGGCTACAGGTGGAGGCGGCTGTAGGTCGATGGCAGAAGTTTTTAGTGGAGGTTTGGCCTGCAGCCGTCTGCCAGAATCTGCAGGTGGAGGCGGCTGCAGGTTGCTGGCAGAGGCTACAGGTGGAGGCGGCAGCTGTAGGTCGATGGCAGAGGCTTTTGGTGGAGGTCTGGCCTACAGCTGTCTGCCAGAATCTGCAGGTGGAGGTTCGCGCTGCAGCTGTCTGCCAGAATCTGCAGGTGGAGGCGGCTGCAGGTTGCTGGCAGAGGCTACAGGTGGAGGCTCGGCTGTAGGTCAATGGCAGAGGCTTTTGGTGGAGGTTTGGCTGTAGCTGTCTACCAGAATCTGCAGGTGGAGGCGGCTGCAGGTTGCTGGCAGAGGCTACAGGTGGAGGTTGACAGAGGTTGGACGTTTTTTTGGTTTAGCTGTTAGAGGCGGAGGACCAGATGTTGGAATGTGACCAGAAGAGGTTTTAGGTGGAGCATGCGTCTCCAACTGTCTGCAGGTGGAGGCTACAGTAGGACAGCAGATGGCTGCTGTAGTATAAAGGCAGAGTTTCGGTCTGTAGCTGCTGGAACAGGCTGTTGGTGGAGGATCGATCACTTAAAAACACAATATTATTAACACATTTCCTGAAATCACAATATTATTTACACATTTCTTAAATCTCAATAATATTTACAGAGTTCATCTTATTGAACTGTCACATGTCAACATGTCTTAGGTTTCTTTGCTGGTGACGTCTTTGGCTTTGGTTCTCCAAAAGTGTCCACATCATACAGGGGAGGATAGAGTCCAACCCCGTATGACGCGTCCACACTCACCAGCCCGTCTTCACCGACTGAGGACGTGAATGAGGGACGATTCAGTCGCTCCCACAGCTTCTGCTTTATACAACGTCCAAGCTCCAGACTGTACGGACGAACCCGGCCACTCTTGTAGCTGTGAAAGACGGAAGAAACAGACATTTAATCATAATGATTCATGTGATTAAAAATGGGAAAAAATCAGTGATGGATAGATAGTTCTGTAGCAATTATTGAAGACATACTGAAGCATATTGTCTACCACTTCATGGTAGATCTTCTGGTAGTCTTCCACAGAGTGGTTGTGGATCCTAACGGGGTCGTTGTCATGGAGCAGTGGAGCGGAGGAGGACTGGGGGATGGGGGACACTTTGGAGAGCAGCGGCAGCTCGTCAGGTGGGATGGTCGCAAAAGATGTTGGGACCAAATCCAGCAGCCCAGGCATGTCAGCAGCTGAGGTGGAGGACTGAGGACTAGGAAGAAAATTCACCACCTCTGGATGTTCAGCAGAGGAGGGAGGGTTGGCAGTGGGAGCAGAGTGGTGGTGCACCTGAAGGTCAACAACACACGAGAGGATGTCAGTTAACTCACAACAGAAAAACACATCAGATGCACTGCAGAAGATCTTGAGGATTACATTGTGAACACTTTGGGACATTTTTTCTATCCAAAATATGAAAATCAAATGTCCGACCTGGTCGTCTCCTGCTCTCTCTGCCTGGCATTCGGAGACTGTTTTTCTACTGCAGTAGTCGTGATCCCGCAGGGCGATCGGATCAGCACACTGCAACAACACACACTCATGTTAGAATGAGAAATTCAACTGTACAATGTGAACTTCATTCTGAAATTTTCTGCAAAAATTCAACTTTCCTCTAGAAAATGAGATTACTTTCAAGACGTGGCCTATAGAGGAGCCAGGGGGAGTTTATTGGCTCATCTTAATAACACACAAGCTCCCCTGATAACATGAAATATTGACAATATGCTATTTTTGCCACGCATTTATATTTTCTGTATCTTCATCATCATGAATAATGCGTAAAATTAGGCTATTATTGACGTATGATTCATGTATTCATCACTAGTTGATTCACTTTAGTAAAGATACTGGCATGTATGCTATTGTTGCCATCACCATCAAAGTGACTCACTTTAACTCAAACATCAGAAAAACTTTGTTAGTCGCCGAATCGCCATTATTCATTTCTCTGTTTTGTAATATACAGATATGTCAAATGTTACAAAAATGACACATAAAAATAAAAATCACTATTTCACATGTGAAATTAACATTTTCACGTGAGAATTACTTAGGTTAACAAAACTTGGCACATGAAATCACAAGTAGGCCTACCATGGGACCCCAGAGTCAGTTAACAATCTATCATGAGGGCTCTGAAGGCCTCGACTGTAAAATACACAGAAAACACCTCACATGGGAGAAGTTTACCTTCAGAAATCTGCTTATGTTTTAGTTTGGTTTAGATAAAAGATAATGTTTTGGGTTCAAATAAACTCTTTCTGCCTGAAAACCCTGAATGCAAAAACTTCTCCCATGCAGAAACTTTAAAAGTGTTCAAATCTCACATTTTCCATGATGGGAGTTGGTTGTGTGGCTGTCGTCAGTCTCTGAGAGTCTTTAGTCTTTTTCAGGATGCAAGAAATCCTCAGTTGATGCGTTAATTTGCAAGAAATCGTCGAGTGATACTACTCGAGTGATAAGTGAAACTTTTCTTCGGTTAGAGGTTTATGTGTTTAAATAATGCTGTTCTATAAATGATGCACCTGGAGGGAAACCATGGCAACCATGGAATCCTTAATGTCCATTTAGTGCACACATGATTTTACAGTGACGTCTCACCTGTGTGATCTAAAGTTTCATCCAAACAGCTAAAGACCCGAGTCCACATCTAACCACTGAAGCATCTGAAACTTCATCAATGAGGCCTGTTAAGACCTCCCGAGAGATTTCTATACATATCACTCGGTTTTGCTGTTTCACACAGACTCCAGGCTGATTTAGTAAAAACATTTTGAATATTTAGCTGCAGCAGCCGCTTCAGGATTGACCACAGAAATAATGAAAGTACATGTTATTTTACAATACGTGGGAAAGTACAATGACTGTAGTCCAGTGGTGGAAAGTAACTAAGTACATTTACTCAAGTACTGTACTTACGTACAATTATGAGGTACTTGTACTTTACTTGAGCAACATTTTATCTTACTTTATACTTTTATTCCACTCCATTTTGAAAGCAAATATTGTACTTTTTACTCTTCTGCATTTATTTGACAGCTTTAGCTACTAGTTATTCAGATTATTCATAGACGATCAAAAAACATTATGATGTATTACCACAGGTTAATGCATCACTAATTATAATTCAATTCAAAATCTGAAATGGCCATTCTGCATAATGAGGATGTTTACTTTTGATACTTTAAGTATATTTTGATGTTAATACTTTTGAACTTTTACTTAAATAAGACTTTGAACGCAGGACTTTTATTTACTTTTTTATTACAAAGTATTTTTACACTGCATTATTGCTACTTTTACTGACAGAACAATGGCCAAGCGTCAGGAAGAAGAAAACACTGAATTTATCAAAACGGAAGCATATCAAGTATGTATATAAATACATAATAGATTGATTAGTCAATCAACAGGAAACTATTTTATTATTATTAGAAACTATTTTGACAAATAAAATCATTTATCAAGCAAAACGTCTCTGGTTCCATCTTCTTAAATGTGAGGATTGTAAATTTGTAAATCAAATATCTTTGGGCTGTTTTTGAAGTGAACCTTCTGACATTTTTTGGATTAAATGAATAATTGATTAATAAAAAAAGTACAGTTTAATTATAAACCAAAATAATAATCTATTTATCTTCTTCTTATTTTTCTTTTTTTTTTTACATTGTGTGAGTTACTAGTGGTGCCAGATGTGTGCTATGATGCTCAATCCTGTGACTTTTTCTTTACAGGACACTACTTGTGATGGAATATTTGATACACAAGTTAACTTAAAGGAAGGAAGAGGCCCCGGAGCTGTTGATGTCTTACACAGAAGGTTTATTGAAGCTTGATCAAGGATCAATCGTCAGGTCTCCACCATTGAGGTGCTCTCTGCGTGAAGGCCTCACAACTCTGTCCTTCCTCCCTGGTGCTCAGTGTCTTACCCCTTATCATGTTTTGACTTACTCCGTTCTTCTGGCATCTCTGACCCTGGTTGCCCCAGCGACTGGCTCTACGGTCCCCACTACAGACACAGCTGTACAGATAACGGTGGCTCCTCTAGACAGGACTCCAACCCAATAATGTCAACACAGGGACACTCTGACAAACACTCTGACCTCCCGACCAATAAGAGAGGAATTAATAGAAAATTCCATCACACTACTCAGGAAGCTTAGATACAGAAATTAAAAAGACAAAACAACAGGAAGCTCTGAGTAATCCTTTATACACTATATATAAACAACATATATTTCTGTAGAAAAGAATATATTTACATTTTTACAAACATGTTTTTACAGTACATACAGCATTTACATATAAATATAGAGTGATTTACAGCATTAAAGTCAGTGCAGAATGTCAACATTTTTGCAGTTGAGAAGAAATAAAATGAGAATTTCTTAATGTTCAGTCTGACATTTTGCACCAGTTGTGGTCTGCTTTTATTCCTTGTTAATAAGTGAGATCTTTTCTACTCTCCAAGGACTTGCAAGAAAAAGTCCAACCTTTTCAAGCGTTACAAGTCCTTGGGATGCATAAATCACAACTGCAGTTTTTAGACTTGGTGCATGTGTTCTGCGCTCTAAATAAGTGAGATGTTTTTCATTGATTACACAGAGATGATAGGGGTACAAAGTCTGGACAAAGATTTGTGAAATATATCAAGACGCTCTCGCCCTTAAGGTTTCAGTATGCGTCTGTTTGGGATGAAACGTCTTTGGTCCTGAAACTGGCCAGATTTTAGTCGTTTTGGGGCACACGATGAGAAGATAAGAGACAACTGTCCCAATACCCACACTGCTAGTCCTGAACACTTAAGCTCCTGCCATGCACCACCAGGTAGTAGGCAAGTGTGTTCCATGTCTGCACATTACTCTAGTACAGCTTCAGAGGGGTATTCAGAGGTGTCTCCCACAATTCATCACAGTCTCACACCGGTCCAGTTTTTGGCAGTAATGCACCCACAAAGGACTGCCAATTATCAACAGACATAGAAAAGTTGAGAGGGTTATCTCTTAAAGAGGACCTATTATGCTCATTTTCAGGTGCATCTTTGTGTTTTGTGTTTCCTACTAGAACATGTTGACATGCTTTAATGTTCAAAAACAATTAACTTTTCTCATACCGGCTGTGCATACTCTTCAGACTCTGCTACAGCTCCGCTCTAACTAGCTTTGTTTGAGGTTGTGCATAAACTAGCCGCTAGGCAGGTATTACACAAATGTGTTACTTGGTGACATCACCATGTTACGGAAGATAACGCAGGGCTTCAAGCGAGGCGTTTCTGGGCAGTTCAGGAGCAGTGTCTCTGGGTTTTCTGGGAATTTGGGCTTTATAGCTCCACAGAGCTTTTACATGCACAAAACTATATAACACACTTAAGGAAACAAGCATAATAGGTCCTCTTTAATGTCACAAATCTATTCATCTTTATGGGATTTAGCATAATGGCACATATCTGACATTGCAAAATTTAGATTTAGAGAAATCCTTTTCTAAAGATAACACAGATAACATGATTCAACTGTATGGTTGATTCTTAATTGTCCTTTATGTGAAAAAAAAAAAAATAAAACCATGTGAGCTCAACTGAGCTGTGTATTGTCATGAGTGTCGGGATGGTCTCACTGTGTCCACACCGAAAGGAACCGCAGGTAAGATCCCCAGGATCCCACATGAAGCTGGATGGATTTTTTTTGTCATTTGGTGTCACAGCGCCCTTCTGTGGACAAAATACATGACATCCATCTGACTGGCCACTCTGGCTCTTGTGCTTCATCACTATCATTTCATACCGGTTCTTCAGTTTGCATAAAGCAGCAGGAATTTATTAAGATTTCAGGTCCTTTAGAGAGTTTCCTAGAATCGTAGAACAAGTTTATCTTCGTCGTGACTAAAATCTTCCCTTAATAACTGACGTGTATTTACAGTAACCAATGTTTTCAGTGCACCAAGGAAGGTTTGGAAGGCTTGCTGTGTTGAAATAAGAGTGTAGTTTGTCTTAAAGTACGTTAAATAATGTTCCATTAACTGTTGATTGCTAATGGGGGTTTTCTTCTGGTGTCCAAGCAGTCTGGAAAGGTTACTGTCCTTGCTGTTTAACATGAAGCGTCCACTTGCGTGAGAGGTATGATCTGTTCTAATACAGTGAGCTCATCTCCACACGTCGCTGACGGAGATGGATGTCGACAGCCCCGACTCTCCGAAGCTCTTCACGTAGGGCTTCTGCAGGCAGAGTGAGCCGTGGTGAGGAAGAGGATGGCTGTAGTAGTGTTCGATCACAGCTGCCAGAGTGGGGAAGGAGACTTCAGAGTCCAGAAACACGCGGTCCACCTGGCAAAACACCCACAGTCAACAGGAGACTTTAAATGTGACATTGCTGTTATGCCTAATTTCTACACACAATTAATCATAACTGTATATATATATATATATATATATATATATATAGTTAAAATCTGACAGAGAGCAGCAGGCCTCTTACCTCTTCAAACAGTCGGTAGTTTCTGGCTTTGCATATACTGATGTCCCACACCACCAGCACCTGGACAACATGATTTTATTTATTTAATGATAAGATCTGAAATGTTTTAACTGTGTATGAGGACAGGAAAAACTTTATTATTATTATTATTATTATTATTATCATTTTGAAGTCACAGCAGCTTTTTAAGTTTTACCTTTGATGTTTTGGTTCCTGAGTTTCTGATGCAGTACAGTCCGTCCTGTGGAGGGATGGGGCACTCTTTGAACAACCTGCAGGTACAAACAGCATCACAGGTTATCAATAGAGACACATCATCACACATAAGTGTGTCTCTTTTGAACTGTAGGGAACTTCTGCTACAAATAAAGAAGAATAGATGTAGCAACTACTACATAACCACTTCATGAATAAAGGAAATGAAGACAATGTCAATCAAATAATTGCATGGAATTATGCACCAGGGGGCAGAAATGCTCTGCAGTGCAGCAGAGCTGTGGCATGTGGAAGGAATATTTCAGTTATTATCTCTACATTACAAAAAAAGTGTATCAGTCTTACTTTTCTATGAAACTGGTTTCAGTCGTATCAATGAAGACAGAGTCTGGCAGCTGCACCTGCAGACAGAAAACACCTGGTTAAACCATAGAATGTATATAAGAAGTGGACATAGTCACTGTGATGTCATCCATTAGTTTGTGGACTGCCGTTTTGAAGCCTTGAGTTCAGCATTTTAACCGTCACCATCTTGTTTTTTTGCAACCAGAAGTGACTAAAGACGGTGGAGCTAAGTATAACCGAACGCTGAATAAGACATTTTTAGGCGACCAAAAAGGTTATAATTAACTTTCATGAACTGAAAACACACTGTGAAAGGGTTAAAGTTCTAAGACGAAAAAACACGGACAACCAGACCGGACAATGCTGCGGTAGCGACCTGTCAAACACAAGGTAGCCACGCCCTAAAGCATCCCCTGCTTTATGGTCTATTTCACTCTAAATGGGACCATAATTTACTAGATGAACATCATGCTGTATTGAAGAAGACTTGAAACTAGCGATTGAGACCATAAACTCATGTTTACAATGTTTACTGAGGTAATAAATCAAGTGAGAAGTAGGCTCATTTTCTCATAGACTTCTATACAATCAGACTTCTTTTTGCAACCGGAGGAGTCGCCCCCTGTTGGCTATTAGGAAGAATGCAGGCTTAAGGCCCTTCAGCATTGGCTTCACTTTTCAGACCCGGAGGTAGCCCACTGGGCTAAACACAATGTGTTTATTGAAGCAGTGATATTGGCTCTAATAAGGGTCATTAATATCTTTAGATTGAGAAATGTGCTCGGAAAAAAATCAGTACACCTGGTCTGAGATCAACATGTCAACATGACAACGTCTATACACAGTGACTAAGAGGCCTGCAGTGTCAGTTGTCTCATCACTTCAGCGTCTCTTACGTTCTCGTAGTCGTCGTCAGAATCGTCTCCTCCGCTATGTTTGTCTCGTTTCCTCCTGAACTCTGTGGGCGTCTCGTCTGCCAGCGAGCGGAAGCTCTGGCCGTCTGGAGATGCTCTTCTGGGGAGAAAATGCGTCTTAGTGAGTTGGGTTCATCCAAATTGACTTTTTCTGTTATTTCAGAGGACACTTCAGTATTCTGTGTTGAATGACTTACTGGATAGGGGTTCCTGGCGGCTTGGACTTGGGTGCAGGCAGCGGGGGTTTGACTGTTGGCGGTGGAGGTTTGGGTATCGCTGGCTTATTGTGTAGTTTAAGTAGAGGAGAGTGCGGAGGGTGGCCAGGCAGTGGTGGGTGACTGGGGAACGTCTTGTTCAGGGACAGGGAGTCTGACATCACAGGTCTGAGGTTGGACCCTCCAGTATTATACTGAGGAGGTAGACTCGGCTTGCTGCGGTGGTTGCTCATCACCCCCTGGTGTTTGAAGCCCACCGATTGGCTCCCTCCAGCATTAAGGCTGCAGTGGGCGGGACCATTTAAGACCATCCTGCTCTCTAATTGGTCGCAGAAGGGCAGAGTGGCGGGGTATTGCACCGATAGGGACGGCACAGGCCTCCAGTCTCTCTTGTCGATCCCCCCCACGGATGTCGCCCTGCTCTGAAGAGTTTTCTTGGCGTTGGGGGGAGGAGTAGGCGGAGGGGTGGGGGACACGGACCTGGGTAGGTGGGGGGCGAAGGGGAGAGGAGGAGGCGGGCCTTTGTTAGGCTCCTTCAGTATGGCGGGAGGGGGGAAAGAGGGCGGAGGCTTTTTGGGGAGCGGGCTGGATGGGATTCTGTGTTGCGGTGGAATGGGAGGAGGCGGGCCTTTGTGGAAACCTGGACTGGAGTCTTGACGGAGCTGGCACACTGCCGGCACCGGGGGAGGCGGGTAGGAGGGGGGCGGACCCGTGGGTCGACCTGAAGAGGTAAAAAAAAAAAAAAGAAATCAGACTGGTTTCTTGTATTGGATAAAGATTCTTTTGTTAATGTTTGCTTCCCTATATGTTTGTCAAACTTTTCACTATATGTGAAATTGTTAATACTACATACATACATAACTGCAAATTTAATGCAACTAAATACAATTAAGGCTCAAGAAGTTTCCAAATTTTATCAATTTTCACTGAAAAATGTTCAGAATGTTTATCAGAGTGTTTTTATGTGTGCATGTGCACTTCTAGTTGCAGTTCCCTTTATTGTCTCCGCTTCCTTCAACCTAGTTATTTTCCTCTATTTGTCGCTTTCACATCGGCTTGTATTTCATTTCCAGGAACTCCTAGTTTACATGATAAGTAACAAAGAAACTGCAGGGTCTCTGGATATGACCTTTGACCTCATTATTATCAGTTCTGATGCCAGCGATGTAACAGTTGAAGTTCACTGTACTCGTAACGGACTGTATATAAGTCAGCTAGTGTGTGTGTGTGTGCTGGATGGGGCGTCACCTGTCGATGTCGGCGAACAGTCGCTGTCTGGCTTCAGATAGTCTTCCTCATCGTCATCATCATCATCCTCAACGTAATCTACACGCAGACAGAAAGAGAACCCACAGTGTTATAACACACCGGTATAACGTGTGTGTCACGTGTATGCATTCATTGAGGGGGATCTTACCATCTTCTGCGTTATGGACGGAGTGTTTAATATCCATGGGCTTCTCAATCGTGCCGTAGAAACTGTCGGCATCTGAATCTGAGTCGCTATGGCAACAAAGAAAATGTTATTATGAATACATAATATTCAGAAAAATGATTCTGTTTATTGCGTTGTTCCACTTATTAATGTTTAGCTCCAACAATGAGACTCTCGTAGTCATTAATGCTGGTTAGGTTATTAGAAAATGTAAACAAATTGGCATCATATCCTACAAAAAAAAAGTTTTTCTTACGCCACTTAAACAAATTTGTATTTCTGTGAATTACAAAAAATGATTTTAGTTAAGGTTAGGGAGGTAAACCTGACTTTGTTTTCATATAAGTAAATCAATTTCCTATCAGGTTCCCTGAGCAACACGGCAACACTCATTATAATGAAAAAGCTATTAAAGAGCTGCTAATGTTCTCAGTCCCCAATAACAGTATGTGTTCTGAATTAAGTAACTCCAGGCTGGTAGCTTGGTAATCAAAAAACAAGAGGCCATTTTAATTGCCTACATAAATTATAAATTAGCCAGCAGAATTAGCTTCTGTTGGGGAAAAACTGGAGGTGCCATTAGTCTGCTGGGAAAAAGTTGCACCTGGCTGTCGCAACCTAACAACGATTAGTTTGCAAAGTTCTCAGTCAAACGTTGAAGGTGACCAAGGTCTCACTGATAAAGGCACCTCCACCTCCTAATTTAAATATAATCTATATCACACATGCTACAGTATGACAGTCTATTCAGCAGGGAAATATTTGATTTGCTGTATTTACCTTGGAATATGGGACTCTTTTCTGTCGTTATAGTGATCTATCTCCCGCCGCAGCAATCGCATCCATTTCTGTAAAAGAAAAAACAATATATAGTAAAGAAGTTTGGCAGATGAGAGGCCACTATACACTCTGTGAGCCAATATATGAGCTCATATATGGCTATAAAACACTATTGGAATTCAAACCTGGTAGCTCTTCTTGATTACAATTACCTACACTTAAATTTACTATATAAGATGAACAAATTCTATGTGTGAAATGCTCTGAAAAATAGTTATATTAATATTAAAAGGCATAAAGTAGCAATTGAAAATAATTCTCAGAAGGTGTCTGTATATATATATATACGTATATATATATATATATATATGTATATATGTGCATGTGTGGTTGAGCTCACCCTCCTCTCGTCCTCGCTGGCTGCAGAGAAAAACCACGTCCTGTGTTTCTTACTGAAGTGGACGATCTTAAAAGGAAACACATTACTGGACGTCGTCTCCTCTGCTGCTCTCATCACTCTGTGGAAGACGATACATGTGTTAAGCTCAGAAATCGTCCTACTCATGAAGGGAAACAATGGTCCCAAACAAACTGAAACATGATACAGCGTGCGTATGCGTCATTGTGCATGCTTAACTGTCGAAAAGCATCAATAAGAGGAATCGATAGTCACGGAGGCATGACATGCCAAGGAATCAGACAACTACAGTTCTCTATTCCCATCACTAGCGTTTTCCCTGCCTGCCAAAGTGGCGGATGTCCTAATGGTTTCACCCGCCACTGCCAACAATTTACCCGCATCTGGCGGGTGGCGGGTGATAATTACAGACCCTGCTTGTGATACAAATGCCTGAAACTCTGTGCACAAGTCAAGTCAATTTGATATATTTTGAATGTACTGTATGTAGGCTACACTACAGTCACAAACCAGGTGTCTCAGCACACCTTACATATAAACTGTGAGAAAACAAGATTACTGATTGAGGACTGTCAAGCAGCTGAAGAATGTTCACTGACCTGTTGTAGCCGTTGAGAGAGAACGCCCCCTGTGGTGCAGGAGAGGTACTGCTCTTAAAGTAGTACACACAGCCCTTGTGGATGATGATGTACCTCAGTGGCCCTGCAAGACAGACAACAGATATTAAGAACGTTTCCAACCATCCACCCGCGGCATGAAACTGAACGATTGACTGAGGTGTAAAAGTTGCTGCTGGATCAATAAAGAGAAGAAACTCCTTTCATTATGAACTCACATTTCATGAGGCTGAACTGGCTGCCTCCCTTCTTGTGCAGGTATCCTGAAGTGGAAACTCCTCCCGGCATGGTGAGGAGGTTCTGAGCCCCGATGGCCCGCATCGGCACCGGCCAGCACATCTCTGGAGACGACATGGTTCTACCAGAGAGGAAAACAGAGGAGGTTGTTATTATTATTATTATAATACTGTTTGACAGATCTACCAGTGAAGGCAGTCATATTAGGACTCGCACAAGGTCATGGAAATGTTGGACTGAATCCCAGCAAAAAACAACAACAACAAAATAGACCCTGTTCTTGTTCAGACTCCTTGTGGCGAAGTTAGTTTTGCTGTACCTTAAGAATAAATACAAATGAGGTATTTGAAGAGAATTGAATCCAATTTCGTGACTATTTCAGGAACTGCTGTGCGACTGGGCAATAATGAACGGATGCTATGAACAGTTACTTCATATCCATGTGGAGAAACAACATAATCCTCTTAAAAGTGGGACAATCTTCATTTTTCTCTCAATCTGGGAAATCTTTGTATCTTTAGAAGGTCGTCCTCTTACACCGTCAGGTGTGACCTTCTCAGGTGTTGCCTACCTCCTGTTGAGCCTCCTGCTGATGCTCTGAACGGCAGCGCTCTCCCTCAGCAGGCTGACTGTGGAGGCTAACGCCGTGGACGCCAACGCTGGCAGTAGGTCCATGACAGAGACGTTGAACAGACAGCCGACTGGAATCAAACTCCTTTTTCTTTCTGTCCTCAGTGGATTCACTGTTGTGCCTCATCAGATCCAAACTGAGAGGGATGTGTCTGTCTGGTTCTCTGACTCCTCTGATCACACTCTCTTTTCATTTCACTCTCTGATGCTTCCTCAGTCTCTGCTCATCGCTCTCTCTCTCTCTCTCTCTCTGGTTTGTTGATTTCTATCTCTCTCGCCCTCCCTTTCACATAAACAGGCTCAAACTGAGATAGTGTAGTATTTCTACATGAACACACACACACACATTCAGTTTAGACAGGAAACACATCATGTCCTGAGTAATTTTGCTGGGTGTGTGTGTGATAGAGAGCAGCAGTCAAAATAAACATCCCAAGTGAAGTTCTTCATCCTCTAATGTGTTTGTGTGCAACTTCCAGTCTATCAACAGCATCTACTGACCTCAGAGGGTGTGTGTGTGTGTGTGTGTGTGTGTGTGTGTGTTTGTGTGAAGCCCAGGAATGAAGAACTCCATTTCTACCAGGATTTCTTGCCAAATCCCACTCCCTTTCACTGAGATAAAGCTGCAGGAATGGCTGTTTGTCTACTCAGTGTACTGAAATTAATCTGCCTCCTCCACCACCTGCTTCATGTGTGAAGTGACCTTGACATGCAGCGTTTGGAAGGCTGACATTAGATATGATTGCACTCCATTGATTCTTCATGCCAAAGTCAATTTCTGTCATGGATAAGACCTCAGTATGTTTCAAATGAACGAGGCTGTCAAAACTTCGGAAATATACAAAAGTTGTCAGACGCAACCAGTGATTCCACTGTCAAACTGTTCTATGCATGCATCCATACCGTCATAAATTCAAGATTGAAGTGCATTTTCCTGATGAAGATCTGAGGAATCTGACACACCTGTAAATAATACTGCCTGGTGTGCAAGACTGTTGTTGAATTTGTTCCACACTAGGGACTAAAAGTCATGTTATCTCAACCTCTGCTGCTTCAAATTTGAGCAATCTATCTTTTAATCAGACTCTTGCAAGTCCACCAACTGTACTACAAGAAAGTAGAAAGGTTGTTTACTTCAATGGAATCACTCCAACCAGTGGATTTGCTTGTAAAATGCAAATCTTTCAGAGTTCCGCTTTGGTTAACCTTAGCATGCAAATTTGCACCACAGAAAGTAAACAGTTTTGACATTGTATAACATACATCATAGTTTATTAGCTATGTTCCATCCATCCATCCACCAATTTGCTTCCGCTTTTCCGGGCCTGGGTCACGGCGCAGCAGGCTTAGCAGGGAATTCCAGACGTCCCTCACCCCAGCAACATTTTCCAGCTCTTCCTGGGGAACCCCGAGGCGTTCCCAGGCCAGACCAGATATACAATCTCTCCAGCGTGTTCTGGGTCTAACCCGGGGCCTCTTACCAGTTGAATGTGCCTGGAAAACCTCCAAAGGTAATCATCCAGGAGGCATCCTGATGAGATGAATCCGAATCAAACCTCAGCTGACTCCTTTCGACGCGAAGGAGCAGCGGCTCTACTCCTAGCTCCCTCCGGATGTCTGAGCTCCTCACCCTATCTCTAAGGTTGAGCCCAGACACCCGCTTGTATCCCTAGATCTCATTCTTTCGGTCACTACCCAAAGCTCATGATCATAGGTGAGGGTTGGAACGTAGATGGGCCGGTAAATCGAGAGCTTTGCTTTCCGACTCAGCTCCCTCTTCACCACAACAGTCCGGTAAAGCTCTCGCATAACTGCAGACGCTGCACCGAACCGCATATCCATCTTCCGCTCCATTTTTCCCTCACTCGTGAACAAGACCCTGAGAAACTTAAACTCCCTCACTTGGGGGTTTTCCGGCCTCAGACTTGAAAGTACTGACTGACTCTCATCTCCACCGCTTAGCACTCGGCTGCAAACCGCCCCAGTGCGTGTTGAAGGGCACGGTCTGAAGAAGCCAACAGAACCACATCATCTGCAAAGAGCAGAGACACAATTCTGACGTCCCCAAACCAGACATTCTCCTACCATCAACTTTTATTTAACCTCCACTGACAGAGCATTAACTGCTCCACAAAACAGGTTTGCAAACAGTTAAGAGACACAAGTCCATGGCACAAATACGTCTAGTGAATGAACTGTTTGAACTTATCGTCCGGTTAGTTACAGTAGCTAGTCGCTAACTGACAGTTGACTAGCTACTATGACTGACTAACACCAGCATGTTGAACTTTACAGTGCTGCTCAGAAGTGACTGGGCTTAATACTAAATCACTGGGGCACTTATATAAATCATTTGGAATCATCCTCTGGAGACCATTTATATTCACAACACATTTCAAGGCCAGTAAACAAGCAATGTCACCTTTCTCACACCCTGCTCAAAAAAATGTGTGCAAAACATTCTCCTTAAATTACCCTATTGGCATAAAGTGCGATGTTACGTCAGGCTTCAAGAATTAAAGAAGAGAAGAAAAAAAATTGGAAATATGGGAGTGTGGACAGAAGGAGGGAGTGAGAACGGAAAGCTGATAAAAAACGGAGCCGAAAGAGCAGGCAGAGACACAATAAATCAGCGGGGTGGAGCTGCTGCTTGTTGCTGACCCCTGAGTGACCTGTTGTTGGTGTGTGTGAGGACTTCAAGAAGACCCGCAAAGGCTCTCATGTGGTTTGTTTTTCTGATTGTCCGATGTAATGTTTACTGATAACCGGCAGACACAGGCCGCAACACACAGATAAACTAAAGTTAACTTAACCTCATCTCAGTCTGCATGAGGTCAATGTTCACCAGCTGCTTATCATCGATAGGAGGATTTCCTGAAGTCCTCTTTCAGCTACAGCAGAGCAACCACACAGCCAGCAGTAAAAACTGAAGCAACTCTGACTCTGCACTTTCATGTTTTCTGTAGGAAATGGCCTGAAAGTCTACGTATCACATGCCATTTCAACTGCTGTCACTGCTTACGTACCAACTGCCACTTCAACTGTTTACAGTGCACACACTATCTCTTACATTTCAACTGCAATGTCAGTTTCTTTCACCGTTTACAGTTCAACTTCTTTCAGTGTTTACATAACCTTTAAATGCAAATTCCAAATGCTTTCCGTGAATACACTTTAACTGATTTCAACCTCTTTTGGCTCTTACACTTCAAACCCTTTCAGCGCTTCAACTGACACTGACACACATTTTCTGCATCTGACATTTTATCTGTTTTGTTTTGTGTGATGTTTTTAGTCCCTGTTTGTAAAGAAAAATCTGAATTATTTTAAGAATAATGTAATATTTTGAGAAACAAGTAATATTATGAGAATTAAGTTGTAATTATTATTAATTCATATTATTTATTAATAATATTACTATATAACAGTATTATTCACCATGTTAATATTATTACATTTTACGAGAATATTGTTGTTTAAGTCATAATATATTTTGTGTAATGTGTAATATTTTGAAACTCTATTGTTCTCTCTCAACTTTTTTTTCTCAAAATCTCTTTCTTTTGTGGCCCTGATAGTTATACTATTATAAAAATAAAGGTGTAATTTAACAAAAAGGTAATTATTTTTACAAAAAGGTAATTATCACAGAAAAAGAAAATGACGAAAAGCTGAAATTACAATTTTATTGATTTTTGTTCCTCAAAACATAAAACAGGGGCTCTGTAGCTCTGTGGCAGTTTTGTTCAAGTTTCACAATGAACACCTGGGTTAATAGAATATACATTTTTTCCCCCGATAAATATATAAAACTAACAAATACTAGAAAAAAATATAGAGAAGACACAGAAAAATGGATCCTGTGAATGTGACTCTGTTTGCGTGAATGACTTGTTTCCTCCTCTCAGAGGAAATGCTGAATGAAACAGTGAAATACAAACTTTCTCAGTATGGGTTACAGGATTTCTAGGTGTTAAGGTTTTACCCAAACAACTTCCTCTCATTGCAACATGAAGCCACCAACATGACAAGTTGCCGCATGTGAGTTATACTTTCCGCAGGTCCCATTACCTCTCCTTACATCATCATGACAAGAATACTGTTAATATGCTGAGAAACTCCAACATTAAGAAATGACTCATTACACTTTGGTGCATTTACTTGTGTACACTGCTCTAAAATACAGCATGGTTTGTTAATGTTGTATTTAAAGAGAATAAAAGTGTGTTGAGGCTTTGAACCCCGTCACCCCCACTATTTTTTATTTTTTTTAAGTTCTCCATCCTGACTTGACGTTTATGAGCCAGAGATGCTAATCAGAGAGCAGCTGTTTGTCAGGAAGGGAAGCACATGCCAGACTCATTCAAACACATTTCCTCCCTGGACACACACACACAACGTAAAACAATGTCTGGGTTTTAAAGTGGCGTTCATTTTTAAGATTGTATCTCTGTGATGTTGAATCCATTTTATGGAAAAACTATTTTAGTGGCTGTAGAGCAGACCGTCAGATCAACTACAGGTGAAATGTAACATGCTCAGAAAGAATAGAAATATGACAGCTCGTCAGGAATGACGGGTAAGCTTTAGGGTGGGAACTTGACAAACATGGGAGCATAATCTTCTGGACTTTTTAAATGCTGAAATATCTGGAGGACGGAACCTGGCAAAATAAAAAATAAATGAATAAATAAATGAATAAATGACTCAGTAAATAAATAAATAAATGCCATTAAATGTACTAATCAAAAATAATATTAAAAATAAATAATAATAATAATAAATAATTAATTAATTGATAAAAGTATTATTTATGTATCTTTGTATTTATTCTCTTATTTATTTACTCGTCTGTTTAATTACCTCCTTTATTCATTTATTTTTATCATTGTCAAAATGTGTTTATTTATTTTATTTATTTATTTATCAATTAATTAATTAATTTTATATTTATTTAATTATTTTTTCTATTTCTATTTCTATTTCTTTTCTATTTCTTTTAAATGCATGTATTTATTTATGTATTTTTTGCATTTAATCATTTCATTTATTCATTTGTTTTTGATTATGGCAGGTTCCGTCCTCCATGAAAATAAGGTGTTATCATCTGAACCAAAGAAAGTCTAAAACTGACACCTTTGAGAAGACAGCAAGGAAGCTGCTAGACTACAGAAATCCGATCCTCAACTGCTGACAACATGTCCTCATCCCTAAGATCCTACAGGGGGCACTTTACAACCCACTGCTGTTATATAGTGAATAAAAGGCCTTCTGAGGAAGTATCTCTTCTGAGTTTGTAAACCTCTAATCTGAAGAGCAGGCTGACAACTATAGACTGACCAGAGAAACTGAAATTGAAACTAGTGCGGCGGTGAGATGGAAAACCCCAGATGAATGACACAGGACAATATTCCTGTTGAATTCCCCCCATGACAACATGACAGTGGCAGGAGAATAGCCTACAAGACATATAGTTAAATGACAAATGTGTAACATTTAGGCCGATTAATATGTATATATTTTTTTGTGTTTAATCACCTGAAACGAAGAATTGTTGTGTATTCGTTAGCTTAGAATGAGTCGTTTCTATCTACATAGGGAGCGAGTCCTCTGCCATGTTCAGTAGCCCAGAACGGCATTGCCTGATTGTTTGTGCAATTATTGATGGACCAAAATAAATTTAAATTGACAGGTGTTCATGCTACCTCAACATCTGTGATGGTATGACAGATGTTCAACAGCTGCCAGGTGTGTGTGTGGCTAACCAATGCCCTTTCTGTGCAGTGAACAAAGTGTGTGTTATCATCAAGAACCCACCGCCTCCCCGAGACACACACGCAAACCGCTGTCCGAGCTGCAGAGAAACTCCCGTCCAGCACAGGAAACAGAAACCGTCATACAGAGTAGACGTAGATGCGTTTTCTTCCTGTTCCCCTCGACGACCGACCACAACGGTTCCTCCGCTGCTGTTCAGCTGCACATTTTCACTGCCACTTTCATACGTAGTAGTGAACACATGAATATAAACTGAGGGGTTCTGGAGTGTTTGCTCTTACATTTTGGTTTATTTGTCCAGATGGATGATTAACTGTGAGGTTGTGACAGAATGTCTGCACACTGAGGACATTGAAGGAAAACCGCCATAAAATCAGATGAATGACTTTGAATTTAAGCGTTATTGAAAATACCATTATTGATTGTTGTTGTTGCAGGTGATCTCAGCCTGTGGTAATGAGTCAGATCATTCATAAAACAAGATTTGACTATGTGGGTTGAGAAACAGTCTCATAACATCTTTAAACAGACAGATTTCACGCTTATTTGTAGGGAGGACGGAACCTGCCAAAATAAAAAATAAATGAATAAATAAAAAAATGACTCAATAAATAAATAAATGCCATTAAATGTAGCAAAAATATAAAAAAATAAATGTAGCCATTAATGAATTGATGAAATGTGAAATAAATTGATATTCCTGTTTTAATTTGCTTATTTATTTATCTTTGTATTACGTCCCTTCTTTATTTACTCTTCTGTTTAATTTTCCCTTTTATTTATTTATGGATTAATTTGCATTATGAGGCAGAAATGCATAAAAAAAGAAATAAAGAAATAAATAAGTTTGGGGAAATAAATAAAGGGTGAAATGCAAAGGGAAAATCATAAATAAATAAATAAATAAATGCATAAATACATACATTTAAAAATGAATGCAAAAATTAATTATTTAAAAATGTATCAAAATAAGTACATAAATAAATAAAAGGTAAAATTAAACAGAAGAGTAAATAAATAATGGGATTAATACAAAGATAAATAAATAAAAAAGCAAATTATCAATTAATTAATGGCTATATTTATTTTTAATATTCTTTTTGCTACATTTAATTACATATTTATTTATAAATTGAGTTATTTATTTATGCATTTATTTTTACGAGGTTACAGCCTCCATATGTTTGTGCCAGCAAAATTTTGGAAGAATCAAAACACCTCCAAAAGTTTTTTTTTCTGTTGCCCAAAATCGCGTCTCTGATGTGTAAGAAGCAATATGTTGCACGTAAATTTTGACTTGGTTTGGAAATACAATTAGTTTGCATGGTGCTGGTGCTGTTTGACTGAATGGATTCTACCTGATGAAGGTCCAAAGACCATTGATAAAATGAGTAGGCTACAAGTGACGCACAGTGTGGGATTCTTTGGTTCCCCCTCAAAAAACAAAAACAGAACAGAAACAGAAAGTTGACTTTTACTTTACACACACAGCTGCAGCAGTTGGCTTAATGTAAGCTGAAATAGTAAAACCAGGTCCTCTTTCTCTACCTGTGGCTTCTCCTATGCATCATTTCCTGTGTCCAAATATGGCAATTCCACTCCAGAGGAACTGTCACACTTCCATAACGGCTACAGGAAGGATTCCTCTCAGACTAACACACACACACTTCAAATATTCAAAAACTGTAGCGTATTTCCTTTCTGAAGTAAAAACCACAAAGATAACAAAACTACACAGGCAGTGAATTAGAGACAGAGATGTAAAGAGGGAGAGAGAGAGAATCAGAGGCAGGAAGAGACAGCAAGAGCGTTGAGATTTTGCTCTGACTGCATGCCCACCCTCCCTCCCCCCCGACACGTGGTCGACAATGAGAACACATTTCCTGTAAATGAACCTTGCTGAGGAATTACCGTGGTTGCAACTGACAGCTGACATGACTGGGGCACCATCATGGAGTGTTATCTCCACTGGAAAATAACAAAATGAGTGTGTCTCTGAGGAGAAAAACCACCAGGCAGATGTGATTTGTGACTGATGATTGCGTCAGGCTTTGTTTACATATTCAAGTGTTGAGTATAAAATACTGGTGAAAACTGGATGTGTCACTTAACTATTTGCTGCATATGTAAACCAAACCCCATTTGTGGCACTTTGTACTTTACTCAGACATATGTTCTCACCTTTAGGGTCTTAAAGGAGACATATCACGCTCATTTTCAGGTTCATATTTGTATTTTGGGTTTCTACTAGAACATGTTTACATGCTTTAATGTTCAAAAAACACATTATTTTTCTCATACTGTCTGTCTGATTATACCTGTATTCACCCTCTGTCTAAAACGCTCTGTTTTAGTGCCTGTCTCTGAGCTGAAGTGTCTGCTCTGATTGACTTTGCGAGAAAAATATTTTATAAAAATACAGTCTAATGAGCCTGCATGTGCAGCCCAGTCGCACAACAGTTTGTGAAATAGTCACGAAATGTAATGTTTTGATTCGTTTACACAGACACAAATTTTTTTGTGATGTCAGCACAAAATCAGTTCGTATGCAATCCACGTAATTGTGAACCGGTGCCGACTTTATTTTGAAAAGACTGGAGCGTGTTGCTTGACTTTCTTAGGAAAACGCATATAAAATACGCAGATGAAAATCGTGCTGAGCGTCACGAAAAAAAAGAGAGAAATTTGTGTGTATGTACACGAATCAAATAGGTTCAATTTCGTGACTATTTCACGAACTGCCGCGAGACTGTGTTGTCATGTGACCTAGGTAGGGGTGCCAAATCTGAATGGCTTGTTGCATCACATATTTTCTGATCCAGACAGCCCACAAAAAACTGACTGGGTTGTCTTATTTCACAGTTCGTGGGTTGGTAGGCACTCAAGATACCCAAATGTGTGTGCACAAGCACTGAAAAAGGGAGTTTTTCATGATATGTCCCCATAATATAAAGAGTCCCTTTGGATAAAACTAGCATCCGAGATAATCCAAAAATAGGACGTGACCTACTGCACAAGCTGCTGCTTGTGTGCGTAATAATGTAGATTGCAATGTGGTTATATCATATTCGGCCTCTGTAATCAGGCCTCATTCAGCATAACAACCTTAAAGTTACCAGGTTAGTTTCCCTCTTACCTTCCCCTTTTTGTGTTTGTGTTGACTTTCCGCTCTGCTGCAGTAGATATTGTATCAATGGCGCCATAACACCTAACTGTTTCCTCCATTCGCTCAATGAGGAGTTTCTTTCTTGGAACAAAGGTTGACTTAAATCAACTTGAGTGTACTTGACCATGTGCTTGTTTCTTTGCAGTGTGTTTGACTGCACAGTGACGGAGTATATAAAGTAAAGTATGTGTCTCTGCTGCTGCTGTAGGTGTTGCACTTCAGCCTGCTTCAAATGGACATTACTCAAAGTTTCACGTCCGGTGAAAGCTGTCAAAATGCCACTATTTCAGATGTGTCGTGAGAAAATGCATACGTGTTTACTTCTGACCTCTTCACTTCCTAACTGGTTCTCAATACTGCAGACTGAAAGGTGCCACGATAGAAACAGCAGCCATCAGATGAATAATTGTACATTAACCGCATCAGTACACAAGTAATGTACAAAATAACTTCACTGAGACTCTCAAACTACAATTTGCAGGTTTCACACTCCAATAAACAGGCAAAGACAGGAAATCCCTCAGTTGCTTCATTGACTTCTTGTAACAGGGAAGAAACTTTACCAAATCAAACCATAACCAATACAGAGGATGTAAACCTGCAGCGGAGTGGTTTTGCAAAGCACACTTGATAACCAAGTTGATGAAAAGAACCACTAAATGCCAGAAGGTATCCAAGATAGAGACAACCTACAAGATATCCCTTCACTCCTTCAAACAGGTCTTAACGGGTCACCAAACAAAGGCAGGTAAGGACAATCTCCAGACAACTTATCTGGGGACAATTCCACACATTAAGTAACAAAAAGTGGACATCAGAGACGAGACGAACATCAGAAGATGGAGCCAACAACACAAAGTCTAACGGGAGAGCGAAGTAAGAACTTACATGACATCCCTTTGTTCCCGAATACACATCCTGACGCTCGGCTTGGAGCTCCGTGCAAATGACTTCGTCTTCCTCAAGGATTGAGCGGACATGTCGGCGGACATGACGGCGGCAGAACGACGCAAAATACCACCATACTTTTCAACCGCGTGGAGCGAACGGAGCACGGATGGAGGGCAGAATGGATAGAGATGCCGATTCAAGATTAGAGGAGTGGTTGGATTTGGAAGAACAGAGCAAGGATACAACAAGATGGAGGGAAAGATGAATAGAGTGACTGTAAATAGAAAAAATAAACGAAAGAAGTGGACGGACGGGAAGATCGAACAATCAGTCGTGTTGGTTAGGAAGTCTGTTGGAGGTCTGAACCCCTGATACTCTGCCAGCGGTTTCCTGAGGTCGGCTACTCCTCCAGACCCGGCTTCTCATTGGTCGATCGGCTGCAACATGTTGCTTCCTGCTTCCTCAGAGCTAGTATGTGATTGGCTGCCGGATACAACCCACACCACACACACACACGCGCTTCACACTCGGACACACAGGACCTGAGAAAGAGGCTGGGGGAATTTCCATCTCTTAAGACTGGAACAATACATAGGTCAAACACACACACACACACATGCACGCACACATAAACATATATTGACACGGCCACAAACACGATCTAAAACGTAACTCTTCCTGTGTTGGGTCGCAGGAGAAGTTTCTATTTTGTAAAACCTGAAGTGTGTAAATGCAAGTGATCTACTGCAGACTGCAGACTACTTTCCTGTGTCCTTATATGTCCTCATACACACTTTACATTATATATGTACCATATATAGATCCTGCATCCATCTTGTAGACCAGTTAACATCTTCCTATTCAGCTTAAACACATTCTCTAGGGTTGTAAAGTGGAAGAATCAGTTGGTATGTGAAGTATTTTCCCTACTACAAATTCCTGTTTGAAAGATTAGTTTGAATCATTTCATTAATGTCTCCTGAGGCTTGTACTACGAAGCGAGTTCAACATACTCGGGATATCTTCCCGTCTTATTAACCACCCCCTAACAACTGCGATCCCGCTGAACGGTCCTGCGTGTTCACATAAAAAAGGGGCGGGGTTTGCAGCATTTGACCAATCACAGACATGGACAAGTCTACAGACTTGCAGACAGACAGGCAGAGCGGCACATTCTACAAAGGAAGAGCGAACTATATTAGACAAATACGAAGAAGTTAAACACATAATCCAGTCTAAAATTAACACAGTTGAACACAGTTGAGGGAACACATTTCCCTCGGAGAAGTTTGAAAGTGACAACAGAAGGTGCACTTTGCCAGCGAAAACATTGACAGGGGAGAAAAACAGCTAAAATGTTGGAATACACCGAATTCGATTCCAAGGACGTTAAACCCCTCAAAAGATTACCATCTCAGTTCACAGGAAGATCTGTTTAAATGTGAACTGAAGGATAGCGAGGCGAAACGCAGAGAAATACCACCCTCCTGGCTGCTCTGTTAAAAGCTCAGCAGGAGCTTAAGACTGGACAGCTCCAGTGGCAGAAGGACAAGGAGAAGGTGGAAGAAGAGCTGGAGAAGCAGAGAGTGGAGACAAAGAAGATGGCAACAGCAGTCAAATGGGCTGAACACTTGCTACGGACTGAGCCCTGCATCTGCGCTAGAAAGAAGAAAACCTGTCTGTCTGAGCTGGAAGAACACAAACAGAAGAATAGTGAGCTCAACTGTGACGGTTTCAACAGGAAAACTGAAATTAGTCCAGTCAAATGTGCTGAACGCGCTGAAGAATATCCTCTACCTGGTCCATCCAGGAAAATGTCAAGAAAGGCCATTAGAGGAGAAGAGGAGAGAAGCAGCAAGAAATCAAGAGTCTCACGAGTTTGCAGACAGCAACTCTGACACAGTTACCATCACAACTGGCCTTCTAACTTCTAACCACTTTCCCAGCTAAAACTGTGAGGTGTTACACTAAAGTTAGAATTTGAAACCAACAACAGAGCAGGTTCTTTGCTGCTGCTGCATCAACGGGTTTAAGATTAAAGGTCAACAGAGACTGTGTATCTGATGGTATACAGTCCTCCGTACTCAGTAACACTTGACAGATTATGTCCACGGGTTCAGGCTGGCACCATACAGCATTAGAATGAAGCAGTTGTACGATCGTTGTGCTAAAGATAGAAACATTTTGTCTGAGAGATAGAGTTTTATCTCTGTAATTTACGTTCAATTTGAGCATCTTTTCAGTGTAATTCTGCAATTTTCCTGAACACAATTATGTGATAGAAAAAGCTCACTCAGGTGGCCTTGTTTGTTAGGAGGGTATTGATGGTGAAATTGATTGAGGTGTCTTAGAAGCCTCATTGCCCCATCCAATATCGATTATCTTTGGGACATGATGCTGCTTTTTTGGTGAGTCAATTAAACAATTAAGTTCACAATCATTTGCAGATGTTGTTTGGACATTTGAATGATAGAAAGAGGAATTAACTGATAAATCTGACAAAGATATTCTTCTTTTCTTTGTGTCCGTGTGCTGACTTGACTATGTCTTGCCCCAAACTGCATGTGATCAGTGATTAGTAAAGGGGAGAGTCATGGGTACCCATAGAACCCATTTTCATTCACATATCTTGAGGTCAGAGGTCAAGAGATCTCTTCGAAAATAGCCATGCCAGTTTTTCCTTGCTAAAATGTAGCGCAAGTTTGGAGCGTTATTTAGCCTCCTTCGCGACAAGCTAGTATGACATGGTTGCTTTATCGCGTTATCGTTGACAGCCTTAGTTTAATTAGCGGTCATCACAGGCTACATGACACACCAAAAGCAAGAAACAACGGTCTTATTGTACGCTAAATGCCTTGCACATTATCTTGTACGCCATTCATATGCCTTTTTGTGCGACGGGCTGCTAATAGAGATTGATGCCTAGCCAATCCAACAATGTTTCTATTGTGACAGTGCAGGGAATCATGGATGTTTGGAAGCTGAAGTTAAACACATGTTGGAGCATAACACCACTGAACCTCTGATTGTCATGTTAACACCTGGGAAAGATCATCTTGAGTGACTAACTTACACAGTTTAATAGTTTGATTTGCACATGGCTGACAAATGAACTTGGTCAACTGCAAATTTGCAGAAAGCCACTGTGATGTATTTGTGTAAGGTGGTTGACCGAGAGGAAGTTTGATCGGTAAATGCTAAAGAGGAGGCTGGTGCCCAGTGTTTGCTGCATCCTGTCTTAATCGCCCTGCTCAGCTCCAGTTAGATGTCATTACGATTGGTGCTGGAGCTGGAGGGGGTTGATCTGTCAGTCACCTATTTTTCCAAGATCAATTAAATGATTCCATATTTGAAAAATAATTGCTTTATAGCTTTTTTTTTAACGTATGTTATGTCTGGAATGGTGATCATTCAGATCAAAAGGTGAAACAAAGCCCCAACCAGCAATTTATGACAATGTCTTGGAACCTTATATCTTTGTGAAGTAAAAAATATTAGAAAATGGAATTACATAAAAGACAAAAATGTCTTTGCAGATCCGTCAAGTGTGAAAAACATAAACATAAAGATAAACAAGTTAGTTAGTTAGTTCAGACTACAGATTCTATATATGATGTAACAATATAGTTTGTGTGACATATGATATTTATATTAGTGAGTGGACTACTGGTTCCTGTAACAGTGAGTCATCTGCCCAGTCTGACACCACAAGGCCTTTTGTTTACCATGCAACAACGACTGAGTCAGTTTACTGCCCATACTGTAGTGACTAATATCACACTTATCTGAAATCAGTGTGAGCTGGCAGTGCAGTCATTGGTGTTGCAGAGAATAAATCGCAACTGTTTCTTCTCCTGCTGGTGTCCGTTCTCCATTCTACAGGAACAAGCCCCCAGAAAGTGCGCCGGTCGACAATCCAGACTTTCGTATTTGCCAAACGGTGGTACTGCAACTTCCGTGTCAGTCACGTGATGCCGTTGGGCCCAAAAATACTTTTTCCCATAGATTGACATTGGGAAAGAGACGTCTGTAACTCAGCGGATCATTTTTTTTGAGGTGAATCAACTTCCCAGTACAAACACTCTAATAGCCCTTATTTAAAAAATTAAGTTTTTAAAGTTGTCAAATGCACTAATAGCTGAATCCAGAGTTATTTCCCTTCCTCCATTCATGTGAGTGAGACCCAGACCGAGGCTGGAGCGCAAGCCGTGACGACGGCGTGACGTTGGGACCCCGTGACCAGTTGCCCAAGATCCGCCAAGATACGGGTACTTTTCCAGACGGAAGTCGAGCCATTTAGGCTTCATACGCCAATGAGCAACTCTCATAGGAATACAGGGCCCCGCCTCCAACGCTGTAGCCAGTTCTTTTAATACATCCATGGTCTGGAAGCCACAGAGGCTAACAATTTAGCAAGCTAGCAAGCAGGTAAGGTAATGCTTGAAATGCAAAAGCATAATGAGAGGAAAAAGATGAGGCCGTTTGGAATGTCAACATTTTCCTCAGACATAGTGTAAAATTACAACAAAAAAAACCCAAAACAATATACGACTAAAATTACAATATGTTAACCTATTGTGCACCGAAAAATGACCTTTCTGACTACATCAACAAACATGTCACAACTCGTAAACTCTGAGCTTTCAGAAACTTTCCACTTAAGATAAGATACAACTTTATTAGTCCCGCAGTGGGGAAATTTGCAGTGTACAGCAGCAAAGGGGATAGTGCAAAAAACAAGAAGCATCAGCTAACACAGTAAAACAAAGTGTAACAAAATATGAACCATTTAAATAGAAGGAAGTATAAAAATAGGTGCAGTATATACAGTATTGACAATAAACAGACTGTTAACAAAATTGCACAAGTGGAAAATTACGAGTTAGTGAATACCACAAGAGAGGTGCGTCCATATGGACTCTACTAGTGAACACGGTAAACACGACCCCATTTGAAGGCAGCATTTGTGTTGGCATATTGTTAGCTAAAGACATCATTATGTGGGGAGGTTAAGTAAAGCCTTCTGGACTGGCACATCCACCGTGGAAGCTCGTGTTAACACGGTCTCAGATGCTACCATATCAAAGTTTAAAGCAACGTTAACGGCTCTGTCCTACTCTGGATGGGATTCAGAGTTTCCATACCACATTGCATAAGAGCTAAACTGGTTGCGTAGCTTTTCTCTCTGATTCATGAGTTGGTCCATTAAAACCAACAAAAACAGAAAATGAACTCAGCATATAAACCACAAAAAGGTTATCTGAATGGCATGTCTGTAGAGAGCAAGCTAAACACAACAAGTGCTTAAACAAACCTAGCAGCAATCCATTCAAATAGAAAATAAAAGCGCACATCTTGGATAAAGTCTTGTTAAAATGTTTTAATTAAACTCACCCATGGAGTGCTGCGTCAGCTGTGTAGCTCCTCTGTCTGTCATCAGTGGTTTGAGCCCTGCATTGCTCCGCTTCAGCCCAGTTAAGTTCACTTCCTGGCTTGCCGCTTCAGAGCTACTGTATAAAGTGTCATGACACCCTCCCTTCAACCACAAGAGAAACTGGCTGCAGCGCTCATACAAACACAGACAGGCAGACACACAAACCAGTAAGCCAATATAAAGACAAGAAACATGGCCGAACAGCACTCCTTCGCTGCATTAACCGTTTTATGGTGTTACATTAACCTTAATTTGCCGCATTTTGGTAGTTGGGTTGCTTGAATCCTCACCAGAAATCACAATATCGTGAGACCATTATGTATGAGTGTATCAAGTTTCACTGGCTGTATGACTGCAGCCAGATCATCATGACTTCCCCTTTACAGTGTAGACGGACCACTCCTTCTAACATCTGGTCAGCAATTATGTGATAAACAAACACACACACAATAGTTAACCTGTAGCCTATTTAACTAAGTGTGGTTTACGGTGACTAATAAGAGTCTGAATACCCTCCAGGTAGTGTTTATTACATCCAAGTGTTGGAGAGAATGAGCATGTTGTTGTGGATGTGTTGCTATAGCTCAGTGCTACAGGGTTAACACATTATTGTAGGCCAACCCAGACGTTAGAATTGCACGGGCTCCCTCGACAAAAAGTAAAAAACTTGCACGTATTTGGCCACTGTTGTTGTTGCCATATATCAGACCAGCACATACAGGTACTTTGGAAAAAAAGTCAAGCACGTGCCCTCTTCTGGGGGATAGAAAACCAAAGATCTCATAGACTCCAATGCAATTTGACATATGTTTGGATTCGGTCACAGCCGTCACGCTGTCGTCACGGCTTACTAACTCCGCGTCACATGAACGGAGGACGGGAAATAACTCTGGATTTGGCTATTAGTGCATTTTACAACTTTTAGGAGCTAACGATTTAAATAAGAGCTATTCAAGTGTTCGTACTAGAAAGGTGATTCACCTAAAAAAAAAAATTACACCCCGAGTTACAGACGTCTCTTTCCCAATGTAAGTCTATGGGAAAAAGTATTTTTGGGCCCAATGGCATCACGTGACGGGACACAGAAGTTGTAGTACCACCGGCGCTCTTCCTGGGGGGCTTGCTTTGTATGTGACGAGTTGGGATGAGAACGTGTTGCTGGGTCTGTCCGCGGAGTCTGAGCCGAAGGAGTTTCCGGTGAACCTGCATGATTTTGTCTGATTTTGCGCGGAGTATGACCCGGTGGCACTGATGATAGGCATTAAGAATTAAAAAAATATACAGTCTCGCTGGTGATCTCATTTGCTTATCATACAGAGTCATCAGTATGAAATTGAAACTGTTTCATAACCAGTTAAAAGTTCCGCATAGTAACTTGAACCAGTTGCGTCGACCATGAATCCGGCTTTAGGCCTGCTTTCAGCAATCATCTCTACTGTCTCATGTATTGTCAACGGTTTTGTTTATCTAAAAGGCAGACTGCTCATCCTGCAGTAGCATTTATGGGGTATTATTTTTGTCACTCTAGAATTTGAACATCAGTCATTCGACAGGAAGAGTATATTTACTGCGGCTCTTCTTTGTCAGAGCACAGGGAGTAATCACACCGTCTCTGTGACTGTATGGCAGCTACAGTGAATGAAACCGAACCCTCCTCCACCGCAGCGCGTCTGCCTGCAGCGTCTGTGTAGTCTGGATCACTTTGCCACAAGATAAACAAATCCATCTTCTAAAACACTCCATCTTGGTGCTGAGATTTAAACAAAAAGTAGAGCTGGTAATATTTACCTCTCTCTCTCTCTTACACACACACACACAATCCTAACTGTTATGAAGCTGAAATGAGAGTTTTAAATACCTTTGCTTTGGATGAGCAAACATGTGGTGATACAGACTTGCTGTGTTTAAACTCCTGCCTTCTGTAGCTGCTTGGTTTTAACAGAAAGCCAGAGACTTTTAGAGAAAACCATAGACACGCCCATGAATACAGCCTGGTGACCACAGCCGTTTCAGAAATGTTGGGGCAATAAAGAGAGGACAAAAATGGGTAAAAGTAAGAGCAAAGTACACCTCAAAATGTTATTCATGATCTCACCTGCAGATACCTGTCACAAATGTGTTCTGGTTGGACTTATCTTGTTTTCTTTGTGGGAGAATATCAACAATTCTGCACTACTGACAATCCCTATGAAATGCTGTGGTTTTAGACCGGTTTAATTTTCGTTCCTCCATTTCAAAAATAGCATCCAGCTACACAACAGAACCAGCCTGAGTAACCAGAGTAGACACAGCACATGGCATTACAACCAGTTATTATATTTCCTATAGCTCTGCAGTGATATCTGCCATTCCATTCCACTGTATGAACCTCACTTCGTCAGAACTAAAGTGGTAACCCACAAGCCTCTCAGTTTTATTTAGTTTCCCCGTCTTTCGTGCAGAGCTCTCTCTGCTGTGGCAATGAGCCTCGATGGGAAAGCAAGAAAGAGCGCACACTTGGGCCGACTTTCGTCCTCACTAAGGGAAATTCCAAATATGCAGACTATACCTACTGTTTTTGCAGGGTTATTAATTATTTTTAAAGGTTTTCCCACACAGGAGTCCTATTCAAGTACCGCAAATTTATCAAAACCCAGTTTGTTATCTAATAGTTGATGTTAATATAATATACGGGCAAATCTATGTGTTTTTCTTTTGGAAGGTGCGCATGTTTTTGTGCATGTGTTTCATTGTGAAACTGATAGCAGTGACTAAGTTTACATGCACACTAATATTCCATTATTACTCAGAATTTGATGACACATGTGGGATATGCCGATATTATTCAAGTTTGAGAAGCAGTCTTTGGACATGTATACAGCGCATTCGGATTATGCGGCTCAATTGGGGTTTTTACAGCAATTGGCGACACACAGCCCCACGGCCTCTTGACTGTGTACGTTGTACACATGGATGTATAAAGAGAACTGGATACTGCGTTGGAGGCGGGCTCCCGTTCATTCCTACGAGAGTTGCTCAGTGGTGCATGAAGCCAAAATGGCTCGACTGCCGAGTGATAAATTACCCGGATCATCCGGCGATCTTGCGCATCCATTGGATCCATAGAGCAGGCGCAGTACCATTTCCTTTAACTCCACATCCCAGGCCGCGGTCCAGCCTCGGTCTGGGTCTCTTCACATGAACAGCAGCATGAAAATAACTCTGGATTTGGCTATTAGTGCATTTTACAGGGCTTAATGATTTAAATAAGCACTTTGAATTGCCCTGTTGTTGAAATGTGCTATACAAATAAAGCTGCCTTGCCTATTCAAGTGTACTGAGAATTTGATTTTCATCAAAAAAATAACTACATGGTTGGACTTAAAACTACTACATTTGGACAGTGAAAATGACACTGAACTTTGTGAACATCGGACATGAACGAACAGCGGATTGTAACGTGACGCACGGGACACGAACAGCGGTCTCCTGGATGAAAGTCTGTGTTTGTTGGACCCTCCGGCCCAGTGTGTCTCTTTTCGCTCTTTAAACTACTAAGGGTTGAACTACGGTCCAAATGTAAATTTGTCTTTCTGAGGCTATCGCATGGTTAAATCAATTATTTTTATGAAATTTTATTTTACGAAAAAAAATGTAACAGCCCCCTCAGTCACTTCAAACTGTTGCCTGGCCTTGCTTGTCTACAACATAGCCAAACAATATTCAAATATATTGTGCTTGAAATAATTTTTTTTTTTACTTCTGTGTGGGAGTTACCAAGCAATAACTGATTTGCATGTTGCAGTTCTCGTCTGTAGAAGGGAGATAAGAAAGATGTACTGTAGGTGTATGTGCAAATATGTGGTGGGTAAATGTGGGGAGGTGGGTGTTATGTAGCGGTACCACAGGTAAGACAACAGATGGGTTTAGAAACTGCTCAGGTTTCTCATCATTCAACAAATGATGTCTGACATTTGTTTTATGTTTCGGGACTGCCTTTGTACAGTATGATGGTTTATGCCCTTTTGTGTTTATTCATCCATACAATTTAGTAAGCATTTCATTTCAGACTATTTAAAGCAGGATGGCAAACGCTCCACCTGTCTTAATCTTTGCTAATAATAATATTAAATAATTTCAGACAGGCTATAAAAGCTATTTCTTTATAATTAACCTAATTAACCATAACCTTGTCTGTGCTGCAAGAGGATGTCGGGACACATTTCCTTTCATTCACTTTGAAAACTTCTACAATTCCTCCTGTTTGCAGGTTTCAAAATGCAAATTACAATACCGAACTAGAGCATAGAGTTAAATTATTAGCTCAGATGAGTGACTTTTTTTTTTTTTTAAAGTTATTTTTTTGGGGGCATTTTCCATTTTTATGACAGGACAGTGGATAGAGTCGTGAAAGGGGGGAGAGAGAGAGTGGATGCGGAAAGGGCCACAGGCCGGATTCGAACCCGGGCCGCCGCAGTCAGGACCAAGCCTTAATACATGGACACCCGCTCTACCAACTGAGCTAACCCAGGTGCCCAGATGAGTGACTTTTTTAATTTTGTTTCAACTGCATGATTTTTAATCCCGAAAGGGTTATGATAAGTGTTGTGGAGTACGTATATATTGAATGCTGTGTACATAGATAAGATAAAATAAATCTTTATTGATCCCAAGTGGGAAAATTTGGTTGTTGCAGAAGCATAAGGACAGAATTAGAGGGAAATAGAGGAAGTAAAAGAAATAAACAATAAGAGGTACAGACAAATCCGGCAACCGCTTTGTTTGTTCCGCGATCTAGCGGCAAGTCGTAGTGACTCTACTGTCTGCTAACCGTGTTAACTGTCCGTGGTTGCTCGTAGTAACTTACATAAATGGTTGGCGTAGATAATAAACACGGATGAGTATGTATTTTAAATGGATTCATGTAAAATTGAAGGCTTTTACAAGGACACTTACATTCATGTTTACCAGTAGCATTCTCCGGACTCGGATATGTTTTTTCACATAGAAAGCGAGTCCGCCACCGTTTGTGTTTGCCATGTGAGGGGTATTTGTGTAGCAAACATTTCTATTCCGTTTAAACATGTTGTAGCCTTCTAGATGGAGACTTTCAGAGAAAAAAGAAGGGGTGGCCTTTGGAGGTGAGTTTCTGTTAGACATAAGACATCCGCGAGATGCAGTTCATGGTGACTTTTGATGTCAGTGATATGAGATGGAAGTCCTTCTGTGTAAAATGGACGACTGTCAGAGAGTCCGGCCTGTTAAATGCTGCTGTGATGTTTACTCCTCCATATCTAGAATGTGTAGTCCGCTAAGAGAAGTTACTCTACTGAGAGCTAAATAGGTCATGCCATGTTCAAAGATGCTTTTTAGTGATACTACTGCTGAGGAGTTGTCATACCTTGAAACTTGTGCAATGTACATGCAAATGCAAGCTTTATGTGAAACTGCCTGCACATCACACCCTTTTGCTTTACATTCTCCTCCTCTCTGTCTATTGTATGTACACAATATTATCGGCTGCACCTACATTACCTCTATTGACAAGTTCTAGACCAAGTTTATTGACGTGTGGACCACTTTCACTGGTCCCGGAGCTGTTTTGGTGTTCCCTCGATGCTGAAATTCCAACCGGCAAAAGTATTCGATGACTTTGCCAATTGGTTGTGCAGGTGACAGGATCAAACCTCTGTTTGTCAAACATGCACATTGCTGTCTCGGGATTGCTTTGTAATATGTTGCACTTGGAGGACAAATTGAGCTCATCAAAATTCACTTGTTCACCTTGTTGAGTCTTAATTTCTGTAATGCATTTTCGGCGGCAGAAAATGTAAAAAAGAACGTGGGAATTCCTAACCGTCTGATCATAGCAAAGAGATCTTTTGTGTTTTTTCCTCGTGTTTATTCTGCGGCCATCTATTGTACATACATTGGCCATGTATTTCTGTTTTTTGCGCAAAGAACAAATAGTTTGTATCTCTGGCAAAACGGTTATCGACAGTACAAAGCCTAGTTTTGAAATAACTGCAAGGTGTTAATTTAATAGGCCTGTTTTCATCTAGTGCGTTTTTAGGTGTTCTGAAAAACCGTACTGGTTTGTTTCCTTCAGCGGGGGCAACAGAGTAGATTCCCACACTAAAACTTAATATCTCCTCTGAAACATCAGTTGGCTGTAGACATGACTCAAGACCATTACCGCCATTAGGTTCATCACCATCCTGTTCCATGAGGTCAGACTGCTCCTGTGGTTGATGGTCATCACATGATTGACTATCAATCATCGTTTTCAGGATAACTTTCTGCCACGGAAAGCGCATCATTCTCAAACTTGTCAATATCCATCAGATCTTCTACATTATAATCACTATCATCCGTTTTGTCATCCTCATCAGTATCATCATCTTCCTTATCAGGAAGTGTTAGGTCACATAACTCAGCGTTATCTGTGATAGTTTAGACCAGGTCACAGTTTGGATGAGCTGATGACCTTTATAGCACAATCGTCTCTTTAGCTTTACTCTCACGACTTGAGATTGACTTCTAAGTCTAGGTAAGGCCTGCTCTTCAGAGGGGACACATACCAAGTTGCCATGAATGGCTCTTTGTTGACCTTTGGGAAGTGGGATCATTTCTGCAAATGTTATGCATTTGGCAATGAGATGCTTCTCCAATATGTTTAAATCACTCAGCTCAGCTGGAATATCTGCAAGCACTAAATGGCATTCTACCATTCTTAAGATGATTGTGTGTCGTGAATTTTGGCATTCATCAGTACAAACATGAACAAACCTCCCTGTCAGGCAAGTTTCAGCAACATGTGGATCTTGAACGTAATTTGACCTCTTGAGTTGGAAACAATGCGCTGTCATCCATGTGATTATGCTGTCATCTCTGTGGTTATGATGATTGTTTATCCGTCCGTAATTTTGTTTTATTTTTATTGCACAATGCATGTTATTAGTAATTCTAAATACGGGGTATTTGTTTCTCATGAGTTGTTTCATTGCTTCTTTTTGTTTCGATCTCAATGCAGGGTCACCGGCATGAAGTATTCTATGAATATAATAACAAAAATAAAGTAATCTTTAACTAACACAAGCAGTGTAACAGCTAATTTTAGCTAACGTTAGGCCTAATGGTTGCTGACGTTAGCTGTCGGTTGAATTTAAGAATTTTCCGTTTACATAGTAAGGTCACAGTAAGGAGTCTACAGTCACTCTTACCTGCTTCCTCGTGATGTTGGGTGCTTCCACAGTTGTCTCATACCACATACCGCTCCCTTAGTAATTTTAATTAATACGCAGATGACACACAAATCTATCTCGTTGACTAATAAAGCAACTAAGGAGACTAAGGAGCAAGTCATTTTGTATTGGAAAAAACACAAATCTATCTTCCTGTAACTGCAAAAGCACAGCTTTCTGAAAAAAGAGAACAGCTTGTCAGATGTCCATCTTTCTTATTAACTTCTTATATTTGAATTCTCAGAATATTACTATTTTTGTTGTTTGTCAAAAATAGAACATGTTTTCTGGATGTTTCCGTTAGTGTCGATGGCTTGCAAAACTTCTCAGAGCTAAGGCAATTTTTGATCAGTCTCTTAACAACATTTAACCATTCTTCGATTTAACAAAACATCTTTTGGGGGCAGAGACTTTGCTCATTGAGCTCCCCTCCTGTAAGTTCAGTTAAAGTCTTTAAACTGGATCGAGTTGAAGACAGAGAAGAAGAAAACTGAATGGAAAGTTAAATTTAGTAAGCATCATTTTGTCCCCTCAAAGTTGGATTGAAGGGAAAATTTACAGCATGTTTTCAATATCACCTTCAGTTTTACAATATTTTCACACGGCTGGAAGTGATGACGTCTGAATCAGTTTCAAAAGTGTTTTTTTATTTAAATTTCAAGGTATATTTAGTGCTGACTTGGTTCTGTGAAGGCCATTTCTGTGGGTGGGGGGAGAAAGGGGGGACAGGCTGATATATGTAAATGTCTGTGTGTGTGTGTGTTTCCGTGTACACAAGAAGACATACGGCACCAAAATAACCACTGAACTGTTGACTTCCTGTAAAAATGTCGGCTGAGTCACATTCTGACAACTGAGGTCTTTATCGATCCGTTCATTGTTTCACAGAATAGAGTATGTGAATTCATACATGCAGAAAATATATTTAAAAAATATAAAAAGTGACTTCTGTAGTTACAAACGCAAAACATGCCAGGGGTTACTATAAATAAAATAATAGTAACTTAAGTAAAAACATTAAAATGGGAGCACAAACTCATCGTTTTACAAGCCTTTTTGTTTTGCAGAAGATATAGTCTTAATATATAGTTCCACTTCTTTCTTAAACAAATTTAAATGAGGTTTAAAACTCTTGCAAATTTGCATTTATGAATGTAAAACTTTGTACATTTCCAGAACAGATGGACAGTAGTTTCAGTATGGGAATCACACAAGGTGCATTAATATAATTTTTGGGACTTTAACAAAAAAGGACCTAACTGGGTAACATCGATGCATGATTTTAAATGACACTTCTTTGACCTCATTTACCAAAAAGTATTTTTTTACTCTGCCAATGTTGTGTATTGGTCCTTTAATTGACGTATGAGCATTCTGGGATTCCAAAGAAGCTGCATTAAAATAAATGTTGGTTTGCGCGTCAGAGCAGAGAGCCAGTGTGTCTATACGTGTGAACGTATTGTGTGTGTGTGTGTGTGTGTTAAAGGGGATGTTGCTATTTCCCCTGTAGTGACAGTAACAAGCGGCCATCCCACGTGTCACATCGCCACTCCTCCCACGCTTCTCGCAGAGAGGAACACACAGCGCTATTATTATCACTGACAGGAAACATGCTGAACCACACCAACGATCCGAGTCGACTCTCACTCAGTGTCTTTGTCTCTCGGTTTCTGACTCATCTCTTCCTTTCTGTTGTTTGGCTGATGCTCTGCCCTTCCAGCTCTCTTTCTCTCTCGCTCTCTGTCTTTCTGCCTCAGTAACTTTCTGTTTTCTGAAAGTTTATTTTTTCCTATGTCTTGGTATGTCTCAAAATGCACCCTGTCCGACTTTTTTTTTGTTTGTCTCGGAACTTTTACTGTAACCTGAAACACCCCTGGTTTACTCATTTGCTGTACTTCCTTGGTAGCCATGCAGACAGTTTAGGTTTTTGTTTCTTTGAGGGTTAGAGATGTCCACCTCCGATCACCGCCCACCTTCTGCTTCCACCTGAATACAATGCAGGCAAATTAATTTTGTGTGGTGCTCAAATCATAAAATAAAAAAAATACATTTCAAAGGCTCAACACCAAGATAAAATGTTTTTTTTCTCGCATTTACAACTCATTTGTATCCGAAATTCCCCCCCCAAAAATTACCTTTATATACTTTACATAATGTTTTACACACCTCTGCATGTATACATAATGATTCATTCTCAATTCCTGTCTACGCCTCTGTAAATATATATATATTTTAGTACTTCCCGTTATTACATACCACATTACTGTTTACACCTCTGTGTACATACAGTACATTACTTCTCATCGGGCATATACTGTACATCCTGTTTACATTAAATTTTCCCATCTGAAATATTATAATATAATTTTGTCTTCCACAAAATTACAAATTTACATTACTATTTTATATTGTGTTTATATTTAAGCCCTATATTTTAACTGCACTATTTTATGCCTTCGATTATCATTTGGCTTTTACTTTTACTTGTTTAATTTCCCCTTTTATTTATGTATATATATTTTTTGAGCATTGTTGAAGGAACCTGAGACCAAAGATTTTCATTGCTAAGAATTGCTTTGCTGGAATTGACAAATGACAAATAAATAACCTTGAACTTTAAACTCTCTTTACAGCGAGGTATAAGTGAGGCAGTGTGGCATTTATTAGCCTGAATATATCTTCAATTCAAATCTTCAAATATTAGACCATAAAGGCAGACATTTTTTTGCATGAGTCCATGAATTAAACATCAGTGTAACACAGTGGCAGCTGGTGGATTTTTTTTGGGTAGGGCCAATCAATTTCAACAAACATCCTAGTACGATTCAATGCAAACAAAGGTATCAAAAACGCATTACTACTTTGCAGTTACATTTTTATCATTTATTCCAACACTGACATAAGGACATCTTATTCATACAATTCAGTATGTTAATATAACATACGACAGATCATTTATAAAGGAACTTTGCTCTTCTGTCCTTCTGAGTGGCAAACCTCTCAATGACCTTCTTATTGAAGTCAGGCATGTTCCTGACAAGTTTCTTCTCCATGGAGAGCATAGCCAGAGCATTAAGGCGATCCTGTGTCATGGTGTTTCTCAGGAAGGTCTTGATCCCGCGAGAACTGACATGAGCCCTGACGAGAACAGAGAGAGACACACGTGAACGTGCGCGCGCACACCATGGGCCAAATCAGTTTGGCCCTCACGGAAGTCTTTTTTACGGCGCTGATTGGATGAATTGTATGTCATTCATGCTTGTAATCATATATCTTTAATCAGTGATTGGCTGTACTGCTTATTAGACCCGCCTTCCTTGGGCCAAATCCATTTGGCCCCAGAAAGTGCACGTGCAGCAGAGCAGCTGAGAGGTGCACTAGCAGAGAGTTCAAGGAGGAAAGCAGATATTTGGCGCAGTTATCCTATTTTACAAATATTACAGGTATATTCCATAGGTCAAAAACACACATATTGACAATTTTTAGAATTTTTAGAATTTTTATAATTAATAATTTTATAATTTTTTTTTTTTTTTTGGTGGCTCAAGGTGGGTGGGGCCAGGCCCCGTGGCCCTCTATTGGCCGGCCGCCACTGGTGTAACATCAGATTTATGCTTAGAAGTTTTAAGCGTCACAGCATGAATAAATCTTCTTAGTAATGATTTTTTTTTTACACTGATTAACTGCATAAAAATGTGAATATAGGTATTGTTTTAGAGTGTTTTGTAGTTTGAGTTGTGTTTCAGTGTTCATCCATCCATCTGCAACCGCTTATCCCGTTAGGGGTCGCGGGGGGGGCTGGAGCCGATCCCAGCCGACATTGGGCGAAGTTTCAGTGTTATTTTACATAAAACCACACTAACCTGTGTTAGTATATTGGCATTCTTTGCCCCAGATTATCCCACATTTCCATGTTCTTGTTCAGTTTTCTTCTCACTTTCTTCAGCACTTATCATAAATAAGCAGAGAGAGGGGGAGAAGATCAAACTGACGGAGGAAACCTCGGTGAAAAAACTTTCCAGCAAGTCAAAAAGTCCCCTCACACTTTGTGAACTTTACACTGTGAAGTTGTGTTTTGAATCTAAAACATGTTCACACTAAGTGAAGTTATTGTCTTAATATAGAAACATAATGTTTTTTGAAACAATAAATTCTGAGTAACAATATTCATTCAGCCTCCATGTAATGTTTGACCGGGTTACTGAGGGTTATAGGAGCCGTGGCTGAAGAGGAAGATGCTGTCCTCTGGTGGCAGATGGAGTACAAGGCCAAAACGATGAGGCTTTCACATGAAGGGGAAAGAACAGCAAATGAGAAATTCAATCAATAGCCTCATCTAGTGGTAAATTACATGTACTCCACACAATGTATAAATCCACAACTTCAACATGACTTCATGCAGACTGCTCTGTCAACTGATTCACTCAGACAATTTCGAAAAGGATAACAATACGTACCTGAGTCTATAGGATGAATACACCATAAACCTGTGTCTCTACTCTGCAAATGATATAGGTAGACCTCAATAAGCATACTGTCTTCAAATGTTATCTTCCAAAGGATGATGCACAGATCACAAACCTGAACATTTAAACGGTCAGATAAAAAATATAAACTGGAATAGTAAAATGTTAAATCAATGAAAACGAACAACAGCAGGGATGAAAATAAAGTTTTATAACAATATTATTGTTGTGCCACAGAACGGACTCAAACCCAAATGCACGACACACAGACAGTCAGAGTTCGGTAAAAAATAGTGTTAGTGTTTTGTTTTATTACATTAAAACATGTAATCATGTTCTAGTAAAAAGTTAGAAACCCAAAATACAAGCCTGCACCTGAAAATCAGCATAATAGTTATACATAAAACAACTTTTCATCGCCATCATGGAGTCAAAATTTCAATTTGTCCAGTACTTTGGTTATGGCTAAATATCTGCAAAACTAATTACATCCCCATCAGCCTCAGCTGCTTTGTGTGTTTAGTGCTAATTAGAAAATGCTAGCATGCTGACACGCTAATACTAAAGCAAGTTCACCTAGCAGAGCAACTAGCATGGCTGTAGTCTCATGTCAAACATGTTTGATTACACATCAGGTGTCAACTGCAGTGTGACCTTCATCAAATTATTGTAATTATGATATTGATTAGTTGACTCAGTGCAAGTCATTTACAGAAATAAACTGTAATCCATGGATCTTTCCATATTTTCAATGCATACAAACATACTGTACTACACATGTATACTCAGTTGATGTTGTATACTCAGCACCTAAATTGCATCAGATGAGATCCATCCATCTCTCTTTTTTTCACCTTCACTGTTCCGTCTCTCCTCTCTCTCTCTCTCTCTCCTCGGATCTTCTCAAGCGCTTTGAAACAGATTTTTACAAGCTTTGCTAAAACTTGTCAGGAAATGGAACAAAGCCCGACTGGAAAACCATCAGTGATTAAAATGGTAGCTTTGTGGAGCCAGTACAGCATCAAATAAAACGGGGAAACCCAATAAAACCCACCAACAAAAGCCAGTGTTTCCTCTAATGAAACTTTTACATGTTGAGTTTATCCTGTAAACACCGTCACAGCGTAACCGAGCAATATTTCTCCTTCAGCAGGACGCTAATCCCCGAGAAGCTCTCACTCTGCACTGCATAATGCAGTTAATAATATAAACGGCACAATTGTCAATTAATGTGATGGAAAGTAGAAAAAGAATGAGTAATAACTGGTGATCTAAGTAACTTGTTTGCACAAGCTCTAATCTTCCTTAGTTGATGTGTTTCATTTGAAATATATATATTTTTTTAAAAGACCAGATCTTAAACATTAAAACAACGTTAATTAAACTTCACCTCAACCTGCATTAAGTGTTTCATCTTTGTCTTAAAGCCAGAATACCACACACATACACAGTAGTTGTAGCTGGCAGATATACGTGGCCTCCACCCAAACCCTCCTCTGGCAGTTCACCGGTCCACATTCAGACCTGATATTAAAGAGTGTATATTTAGCTACCTCTCTCTCTCTCTCTTTCTCGCTCTCCGTTTGTATAATACTCTCATGTTAACCTCTTCAAGCAGCATTAAAGGACCTTCAGTTTGACGCCGAAATAAAAAACAATAGGTTCTGCAGCCGCCACGCGCTCCTGACGTTGCTCTTTGTCAACGCCCCCTGCTGCTGCTGCCGCCGGATCTCGTCTATTTTCCAGGTGAGGTGTAGTTCATCTCGAACGAGCCCTCTTTGTCCCGTTACCTGAGTGCCACACCCATCGACACACCTGCCTCCTCTTCCCTCATCTGCTCTGCAATTACCTGGCTTTCCACGCCCACCTCCTCACCTGCATCTCGTTGTCTAATCAGTCAGTAGTCAAGTCAAGAAAAGTCTCAGTTTGGTGTAAAACTGTTCAGATCAGATTGTGGAAAGACAAAATTAGTGACGTCTCTCTCTCTGAAGCTACGATATCTGTGTGTTTCGTACTGGGATGTACTCACACCAGCAACGGGTTTTGCTCGTTTTTTCTCTTCCCAGCTGATAAAAAGACCAGGAGTCGCGGAATAAAACACATCAGGTAAGATAACGTTGCATTTGTGCGTGGACACATAGCTAAGTTAGCTAGCTAGCTAATGTCGGTGACGTATATTGTGCAAGATGAGAGATGTAATTCACTGAGCAGTTTCACACAAAACTAAATGATACAACGACAAACTAACTTGACTTGTTGTCAGACGAATGGGACATTTTTCAGACTATTGGGGTTTCTAAATGATGGGGCGTCAGAACGGCACGGCACCAACACTAATGGCCAAACGGCTACCTAACTAAAGCTGCCAAGCTGAAGATAACTTTCATCATTTAGCTACAAACTCTTGTAACAGTAAAGCATTTTATCCGGCAAGCTGACGGCAACAAACTCAGCTAATGATAATGAAAGAAGGAAAAGCATATAAATTAAGTTAGATTGTTGTCCCGGATGGAGCGCAGTGAAAACAGCTGCATTTATTTGTGAGGAAAGGTGACTGATTTCTAAATGTTCACTCTCTTCTTACTGAACTCTCTTTTCCTCTCTTTTCTTTATTCAAACTGTTTTGTTTTTTCACTGCCCACAAAGATTCACACCTACGTCCACAAAATGACAAAAATAAACTTGTCTGGGAAAGCAGCAGCAGCCGTCTTTAGTGCAGTTACTCACATGATGATGACATTCAAAATCACGTCAATACCTGCAATGTTACAAAAATAACAAGTAATAACATTAAGAAAATGTTTATATATGGAGTATTTTTGGGAGGAAAGTCTTCTCCCGAGTCTGACCCAACCAGACCTCTGCTGACGACACCGAGGATCTGAACCGCCCACTCACATAAACAAAGGTGAGGATTTCCAACTAATGGAAAACATCTCATCATCTGTGCGGGCCAAAAACAGGGAAAACATGGTGAAAATAGACTGGCCACTGTCTGTTCTGTCTCTCCATGTTTTCCTTTCGCTTTTTTTTCATTTGTCCTTTGTTTCTCTTGCACCATCTTTTCCCTCTTCTTTCCCTCTTTCTCCTCCCTCTCTTCACATACTGTTGATTCTCTCAGTTTCAAAAAAGGAAAAGTGGACTTTGTTTATGTTCACACATTGCCAAGTTTGTCAACCTGTCCTGCTGCCAGGTTTGACATTTCAGAAGATGGCAAAACAAATGTAACTTTAGCGCTCAGTGTGATGGACTGTGTCTTCTCTTCTAGTGCTCATACCAGTGAGATGTTAATGCCATACAGTTTTGTTTTAGGTGTTACATAACTTGTGTATTTTCTCACTCCAATTAAACTAGTTATTATTTCTCTGCAAAACAATAAGACTATAAAACTCTGCAGCCATTCTAGCATGCATGTGAGTCTGTAAACAATTAGGACACACCAAATAATCAAATTGTTTAATTGATAAATAAAGAAAAAAAATAAGGAGACAACTTTACTATGCCATCGTGTCTACCATTAGTGATGAAAAAAGTAGGCTAGGACTGTATTCGAAACCGCCTACTACCAGGATTTAGTCTTTAAACGAGCTCTTAAAGCACTGGACAAAAAAAGAAAAGAAAGAAAGCTGGCGAGGAAGCGACCCCGGCAGGCGCTACCTAGTTGTCACAACAGTTTGTGGAGCTTCTAAACTCCAAAAACGTTGGAGCAAATGTTCGATTCGCTATCTAATATCGTAAAACTGCAAATATTCAAAATCTATACAGTTGATTTCAAATCATGTTAAGATATCCTGCTAATTTTTGCAGAGCCAGAAGCTCTCATCTTTCCTCTACTCCTTCATTCACCATTTCCTCTTTCTCTGCTTTACAAATAGCATATTTTCAAACCAGCATCCATACCATCACCTCAGCCAGTGTGTTCACAGAGTGAGGTTATTGTAGGTCAGCAGCTCCAGTGAACCACAGAGGCGGGATTCAGGCCACAGATCCAGAGGAGTGCCCATGTAAGGTCACTTCCTCCCCCCCAGAAACGGGGCCTCTTGGCTGGGCTCGCTGACACTGGGAGTGCCAGCGTCCTCTGCCTGGTGGTCTGTAATTACTGTAGGTTGGTCCAATGAGGGCCGGAGTCACAGAGAGCCACGTTAGTGTTAGTTCAGATGTAGAGCAACTTCCTCCCAAACATGTTTCAAATTAGAGATGAAACACGTGTGTAAACATGTAATCACACGTTCACACATGCACAGGAAGACCATGTTTGAGCAAAATATATGCTTATACTTGCCCATGCCCATACAGGCTACATGTATGTGTATGTGCATGGGCACAATGTGGGGAGAACATTTACTAGGGTTTTCCTGTATCATGAAGCTGGCTCACTTTTAACCAGGGTAAATCACCACGGTAACCAACGTGGCTAATGATGCCTTCAAATGGGGTCGTGTTTACTGTGCTTACGAGTCCATATGAACGCCCTGGTTCGGTCAAACCGTTATATTCTAGGAAAAATCATTAGCCTCATTGTGCCCAAAGACTAGATATACTGCTATGATAAGAAAATGGTTGTATCTCAGAAACTACAAGGAGCACAGTCAAGTATTTGGTATCTATGAACTCATAACAAGTTGGATATCAAAGATATGCACACATGCAGTGTAAAAAAATACTTCCTATGGAAAACATTCAATGAACACGTGTGATTTTTCATGTGATCTAAGAAAGTCAAAGTTGTAGCCTACTGCCTAAAGTATGTCCATACCAAATTTCAAGACTTTGGATCAATCAGAACTAATGTTGTGTAGACTTTGGGCACAACTGGGTTTAAAGCAACATTTTAATTGAGAAAAGATCATTATCGTTATTGAAGAAGAGGAAATGGCTCATATATCTGTGACAAAACTGCTGATCCTTACAGAATAGAAATAGAATATAAACATCTTTACTGTTTCCGTTATATTGGTAGAAATGTGCTGACTGGTCATCAAAGGCACAGTTCAGCACTGTAGTGGTCAGTGGTAAGTGACAAAGCATGTAAGTGTATTCCTCAGTGTTTTTCTGTAAATGCATCCTCACTGATGCATTTACAGCAAGTCAGAAAATATATAAATCTCCCAAACCATGGGGCAGTACAGAGACCAGTCAGTCTGGGGTTGAATGGGGTTACAGCTGAGTCAGTCTCAACTGTATCAGTGGTTTTACAGTCATTTCCCAGAACAGATGGCTCTACAGTATGGAGGATGGAACGTGCTGAAATCCAAAATAAATAAATAAATGACTCGATAAATAAATAAATATGTCATTAAATGTAGCAAAAATAAAATTAAGAATAAATGTAGCCATTAATTAATTGATAAAATGAGACATAAATTGATATTTAATTTGCTTTTTTATTTATTTATCTTTGTATTAATTCCCTTTTTTTATTTACTCTTCTCTTAAGTTTTCCCTTATATTTATGTATTTTTTAAATTAATTTTTAATTTAAAAAAATTAATTAATCTATTTATTTTTAATTAATTAATTTTTGCATTTATTTTTTATTTATCATTTTTGCATTCATTTTTATATTTATTTTTAAATTTACGTATGTATTTATTTATATTTGTATGCCCTTATTTACTTATTTATTCCTGCACAATTTTCCCTTGGACAATCACATGGTAGCTACGCTCTAAAGTATAACCTGCTTTATTTTCTATTTGATTCTAAATGGGAACATAATTTACTAAATGAACGTCATGCTGTATTAAAGAAGACTTGAAACTACCAATTGAGACCATAAACTCATGTTTTTGATAATAATAACTTTTTGTTGACCGGACTGAGTTGTTTTCTGTGCTGTGTTTTTTCCCTGACCAATCAGCTCCTTTCTTGTTCCCAGTGTTTTCCCCTGGCCAATCAGCTCCCAGCCCATTCGCCTGCCTAATCACCTCATTCCCCTCACCTGAGCCTCTCCACCCATCTCTCCACCTGCACTTCACCCTTTGTATTTAGTCCTGGTTTTCAGTTCAGTATTTGTTGGATCCTTGATTTCGTTGTGAGATGTTCACTTCTGCCTTGCCTGCACCAAATCTTTAATTTTTTTTTCGTGATGCCCAGCACGATTTCGAACAACGTATTTTTCGTGTATTTTCCTACAAATATCCAACAACACATTATGCACGTGTCAATTTCCGCTCGAGTCTTTTCAAATTAAAAACTACTTAATAAGACCCGGAAAAAGATTGACTTGGTTAGGCTTGGTCAAATTGATTTTGTGCTGACCATCATGAAAAAAAAACATGAAATTTGTGTCTGTGTACACGAATCAATACATCCAATTTCGTGACTATTTCACAAACTGCTGGTCTAGAGTATCATGAGTGAAAATATAAATTTCTCCCTTTTGGTTTCAGATATTTTCTCATAGGAGACAAATGGTTTACAGAGCAGATATGTATGCTGTAGCAGACAAAACAAGTTCAATTTAGTGTCTGTTGGACTTAAAGTGAGCACCAGTCAGGCATTCAACGCAGCACCACTTCCAAAAACTGAGACTACAAATCTTTTTGTCTCCTTCTGTCTACTTCTTTGTGCCTCTTTATTTACAAATACCTAATAATTTATCAACTTGTATAATGTAACCCCACAGTAGCTCTGTGAATGAAATCATCTTCTTTTTTTTCAAGTAACAGCCTGTCTGATTTCCACTGTTTCTGCTGGTTTGCATCAGTGTATCGCGGTTGGCCGTACATATTTTCACCAACCTGAAAGCTGTTTGGCTGTGCAGGATGTTTGCTGGACTGGTCTCATAAATGACTGAAAACATGAGGTTTGTGTGAGGTCACTCGCAGGTCCAGAGGCAACGGCTCATTCACTTCCTGCCTTATTTTAGGTTTTGATGCATACACATACAAGTGCAGGGAGGCCCTTTGTGGTCACGACTAAAATTCCTGAGGCCACATTGAGCTACACTGGACGCATGATGTGCTTTTGTGTCTGCATGAGATGCCGTGATTATGGCTGCTGTGTTTCCTCTTCCTTTCACTGGACATTGCAAAAATGCTAGCCCTCAACCTAACCGTACTATGGTATGGAGTCCACAAAACCACAGAGTGTATTTTTATTCATATATCAAGACCATGATTTATTGTTCAGAAGGAATGCAATGCTGCGTTGTCTGCAAGAGCTGCTGTGACAACTGGCAGAGTCACGAAACAAAGCCAGGTGAAGATGAAGTTATATAACAGTCTGATATCAATGGATATTTTCACTGAAAGTTAATAATACCTAATATCTGTAGAAGCAAGTAAAGATTTATTCTATGCTCTCCATAGAAAAATGAATAGGATCCGTCAACTTCACATACGTCAACGGATTTGGTGTATCTCCATCTTGAGCCATCACAGCTGTATCAAGGCAATCTGAAGTGCTGAAACACGTCAGTTTGTTGAACAACATATTGGCCCCATTTACATTTGTCATCTCAAGTGACTCGTATCAGAATAAAATCCAGATACACATAGCCACATATATAACCTATGTCTCTGTTGGTCAGAAAAAAAACTTTTGCAATCCATAATTTTAGTGCAACTTTAGTTGCTATTATCACAAGAACAGAGGAGACAGACCATGAGTGTATTGAAAAAGTCAGACAGTGAGTGGATACTTCCACAGACTGCTTACGGACATAGTTAATACTACGGTGGAGAGACGGATGCATTTGCACTTTCTCAACATCTGGCTAGAATGTGTGTTAAACCACCTCCGGAGGTGGATGCATAATTTACACTAAGCTTTTCTGAGATCATAGCTATCCGCCCAAGACGCATAGTGACTGAGTGTAAATGAGGTAATGAAGGCAGTCAGAGATGGCAAACCAAAGTCCTCATACATTAACAACAAAGCAGGTTGTTTGTCAGTTTGTCAGCGTCAAGGAAGCTTTTCAAAAGCATAAATCAAGGCAAGAATGAGAAGCACGGAGACCAGCTTTGATACTGATCGACCATGACCATTAAGTCAACAGTCAGTTCAAAGGTGATACATAAGGAAAATGCACTGAGAAAAGACACAGAAAAGAACATGACTTTTCATTGTCTTGTCTCTGTCCCCAGCCTGGTCTCACCAGTCAATTCGCATGCAGTTACAACGCCGTTCTTGCTTTTTGCATTTCAGTTCACGCCATGTAATTTGTACTGACTGCAATGTGAAAGCATCTGTGTGAATATGCTACGCTCCGATCTAGTGACGCAGAATAACGAGCGACGCTCAGAGCAAGTGAGGAAGAGCAAGTGATGTGGGATAAAAAGTGAGAAAGACACGCAAAAAAGCCGTTTCATAACATTAACCCTGTGGCGTGAAATGACATCTTAAAACGTGCTATTTTTACGCCATCCCATGAGATCAGGTTGCAGCTCCAAGCACCTAACAATCATAAAACATGTTTTACTGGCTGAATGTGGTCTGACATGTACTTCCTTCAATCCAACATTAGTTCCTCAAAGTGATACTGTTTAGTCTGTCCATTCTAAACCACATTTCAAAGATGGATGTCAAAACACAGGTATTTCACAAAATCTTAAGTAAGCCTATATTTTTAATTGAAAAAAAGAAAAGATGTTTAAACTTACAAATGTTTTATTTATTAAAAAAAAATGTCTCAATGACAAACTGTGTGACATTACTGTAGTTTTAAATAGATTCAAACCTTCAGCTTGATCTTAATAAATTATTTTAGCAGCAACATATGAAGCGAAACCTCATAAAGTGATACTCATGCAGGCTGTCATTGTCTCGTGGCACAGAATAAAGACACAACTGACCACAAACTCAAATACACACACGTGATACCTAGAACGCACATACTGTACCTGCACGCGCTCACGCACTCACACTCACACTCACACACACACACACACACACACACACACACACACACACACACACACACACACACACACTTACACACACTTAAAGATGCACGAACGGTCGCACACATAATAAAGACAAACGTCTTAAGGTTCACAAAAACAAATTTTACATTTACAGTGTTATGCATTTTTTTGGGCGCGGACTCATAAAGAGGATGAGTCTGCTGTCATGTGTCACTGACCACACAGCTGCCCACAGACACGCACACACGCACACAAATTCCACTTTAAGTCCTTTCGTATTATTACCACAAGCGGTGAACTTTGAACCAATGAAACAGTGATGATGTTATAAATATCTCCACACACACGCACAGGCAGACAAACCAGGGCACATACTGTACATTCATGCAAGTTGCAAATTGGAGAGTCGAAAGTGGTTATTAATCTCTTAAATACTAATATATTTACACAGAACATTATGATAATCATTGTCTTTATTATAATTCTAGTGGAGATTTCAAAGAGATAGCAAACATGTCAGGCTGAATTTTGAGGAAGTGTATAAATATGTTTCACTCGAAAATCTGTCGTAAGCTGATACAGACATACATATACTGTACTTTAAATACACTACATAAATTTTAAAACACAAGATTCCACAGCTGACAGTGCACATCTGTTTATCATTAAGAGGAGCAGCTGCCTTTTTAACACACAAAATAACAACTGAGCTAAATCAAGAACAATATAATCTACTAAAGATTCTCCCATGTGACTTTGTCTCACACAATGTTTGGCTCCTCATTTGGCTTCTGCAAAAGCTGCATAAATAACTAAACGTTCTCTTCTCTCTTGATTTATGGTGGCCTGTAACAGACACAATTAATAAACTTGATATTTTCATAATACAGGGGTGAACTAATACAAGGATTCCTAGACGAGAGTTATAACTATGTTATTTGTTCTTTTAAAAGTTACATAGTCTCACTTAAAGAGGACCTATTATGCTTATTTTCAGCGCTGAGCCACAGCGTACAGGATTAATCCTGCCCTTTGGTTGCATTCATTCAAAATCTGGCAACTTGGCACCTTCTCGCAGGATTGTGCTGAGTTGTGCGGAGTTGTGGATGTGTTTATTTGTGCTTTAGAATTTAAATGCCGTGAATATCAGAAAATTACGTTATATTTGAGTGATATTTCTCTGATTTGCTGCTTTAACACCGCTCCCTCTCTTCATTCACTCTATAGCTCGCTTGACCATCGCTGTTCTCTCTCTCCCCCTCGCTCTCGAGCCGTGGAGGAAGTGGCAAACTATGTGTGATTACAAACAGCAACCGACAACGGTTACATATTATATCTGAAACATACAGATGAAATAGATTTAGCTGACTTTGCTGCTGTCCGAATGCACTGGCATTGTTATGGAGAACTGTGATAATTTGATATCAAAATGAGTATATTCAAACAGTTTTTAGTAACAACTGTAACACTAATGGAGGCTAGAGATGCAGGGAGCCTTAATAAACATGTTAACTTTGCATAATTGTTACAGGCTGTTTAATGTTAAGGACTTTGTTTGACACAGCAAAAGCACAGGTGTACATAATGACACTAATAAAGGCTACCAGGGCCCTGGTAGTGTGCTGGCTGGCTCACTGTCATGACTTACAGAGACCCTACAATGACAGAACCATCATTAATGTTATGAGTAACACCTGTGCTTTTCCAACCTGTCAGTACAGTTAGCTAAGTGGCTAAAATGTGAATTTGTAAAGTATAAAGAAAACAGTGATGTTCCATTTCCAGAACAGCCGGTTTAACCACCCGTCTGCTCTGAAGTCATTGTGGCCAGGAAAGGTGATTAGGCAGCTGGGTTTGTTTTTACTCGTAAACTCCTACGGTTCTACTGTAACAAATGACACTATATGCAGAGATAATGTAAAATCTTACTGCAGGGATGCCAGGAAAATGTGCCAGTTCCAACGGAAAATTTAGGCGGACATTTAAACATGTGGCCAGGAATTCAGACATCCATTTGTTTGCAATTAGGCCAAAAAGTTTAATTCAGGTCATGTTTATATAACTTAAAATAAGGTCACACTGTTGTCCACATTGAAACCGTAACCCCTTGTAATTAAGACATGTGTGGGACTGTGTTTGATGTCTCTCTGCGTGGGGATTTAATAGCAGATACAGTAAATGGAGATGCTGCTGACAGCAATAAGGTTACACAGGGTTTACGAGCTTGTAAAGATGTAAATAGAAACACTGGCTCAGCACAGAGTTCAAGTAGTGGCGTATGCGTGCGTGCGTGTGTGTCTGAGTGATAATATTAGAAACACCAATAAAAATAACTGTCATCCTCAACACAGTCATGTGTCATGTGTGGAAAAAACGCACATTAAGACCTTCAGGAATGGAAGGACTACAAAAATACTGCAGTAAAGTTAAAGTGCTGTTCATTTGCTGAGATTTTACTCTTTAGATTTTAAGACAGAATCACCCTCCAGGTAAACTTCTGTCTTTTTGGTGCGAAGCGTTCCTTCTTGTGTTTTCTAGAACTACGTTGCCATGATGTGGCGGAGGGATACTCACTGCTGGTGTGTAGGCTTTAGTGGTTACGGTTGAGTATCCACCCACTAACTTATACTTTAGCTAACTCCCAATTTCTCAAGACTATTCATTGCCGTTCCCTGCGTTTCCCCAGGTGCCCTCAGACTTTATCACCTGCTCTATGGGTCCTGCATCCTGACAGACCCTTTAGGGGGGGTTACTGTCACGTTCTGCCTCTCTGTTCCCCTCTGCAGTCACATTCCCAACTGGTCAAAGACTATTAATTGCCTTTCACTGCCTGCTAACAACCAGCCCCGGTCCAGTCTATGATTTACAACATTTTGATACCTTTTAAGCCTATATAATGGTCACTTATATTATTTCATTTATGACAAACTTCCCAGACACCCTGTGAAAAGGCCTTAGTATTCGATTTATATTATGCATTTAATTATAATATCCATATAATACTGCAAGACTCCTTGTAATTTCTTTTAAATGTTTAAAAAATGTAACACAGTCTCTCAAAACATATTTGTCAAAACTGAGTTTCTCTCCGTCTCTCAAAAACACATTACTTAGTAATGATATAAAAGCTCTTTTTCTCAGCCTCTTCTTCTAGGAATTGACTGAAAGATGTAAACAGGCGGGAAGCTCAGCCCACTCACTTTGGTTTCTGAGGGCTGGGTCACAGCTGCTGTTGTGCTTTTGTTCTAAACTCACCACCTTTCTGTCTGTGTGCTGCCGTGGCCACATGCTAACAGCTGTAACAGGCTTAATAACGGCTTTGATTTATAGGGTATTACTGTTGCAGAGTTCAAAAGTCATGCAATTAAACACCAAACTGTTTACCTTGCACGGCAGCTGTTGTCTTACGATATCACGAGATCACGCGAAAATCCATCTTGTCTGGCTTCAAGTAGGCAAATGCGTTTGTGTCCAAACCAATCAGCGTCCTGCGACAATGCGTGTTCATGACATGCGGAATGTCCGTGTAATGTGGTATTGTTACACCTTCCTGTGAGACCGGGTTGGATAATCCCACTGTCCACTACCTGCTCAGCACCAAACAGCAGATAGACATAGCTAGCGACTAGTTTGTGGACATAGTGGAACATTTAACCGCTAAAGATCCATATATTTCCCTCAGGAGATGGTGGAGACCAAAGTTAGAGCTAAAAGAGAGTGAATATTGGACTTTCAGGAGGTCAGAAACAGGATTTCCTGTTTTAATGTTGCTTTCTATCTGCTGGATATGTAAATAAGCAACTGTTTGCTAAGAAGTTCACCATATCAACTTAAGTGTGGGATAATATGTCAGTGTTTTGTTTAGGGCTTGTTTTTGCAGCCCCCAAGTGTCCAAAAAAAATCATTCATTACAGGTTTAAGTCAGTTTTCTGATTAAGTATCAACCTTCATCCAATCGGATTGTAGCAGACTGAGATGCTAAACATGGAGGAAGCATATTAGTTCTTACAAACTGTTGACCTAAGCTCTTTGCACATGCCAAATAAACATTGATTTGGTCATGTTCAGGTCAAAATATGTCTAGATGTCAAAAAATGGGCTACATATGTTTGAAAAGGGAACATTTTGTAGATGTCTAGGTGGCATCCAACCATTTTGTCAAAAAAGTTTTTCAATGACTACATTTCAACGTGTTGTTAGGACCCACCACACTGAAAAATCATCAGTGGTCGACCATGAAAACAAAACGAGAAAGCTGCTTTATTCCACAGTGAGACACTTCAGTGATTTCAGGACTCTGATCTCACAGTCACACTGTATCAGCTGCGATGCTTTTGCCATTATAATTTTTTGCCACAGTGAAAATCTCCATTTACCACTTCAGAGTGGTCAACTTGACTGCCGATATTGCATATAAACCCTGTTTATTAGAAATTAATGAATTAGTGGGTTCGGGGGCTGGTAGGAAATCTATAAATATTGAAGAGGTTTGGGGTCACTTTGGAATATAAAGTACAGATGTTTGAGAACCAGATGTTTATGGGGAGTCAGTGCATGAAGCAAGACTCTATACATAGCTTTTAAATTGGGGAAGTTTCAGAACTATGAAGAGTTTTCTTTCTCTGGTTTAGTCAAGTGATTTATGGCTGTGTGCGAGTATATTACAGCAAAACACTGGATGATTTAAAAAAAAATTTCCAGTGGAAAAATGACTGGCACACATAAAATAAACTCACTATACCACTCTTTCTGCCTCAGGGAATCTTCCATCCATCCATCATCTATACAGTACGCTTATCCTGTGCAGGCTGTTAATCACAGGGTTTATACATGGACCAACATATAATTTCATTTAATTAATTTAATCCTATAATGTGTTTTTATAGCAATGATATGGATGTGATGACTGATCACACCAAGGAGGATGGAGTCCGTTCCAGTCTCGGCCAGTTGTCTCTGGATTGACTCTACTCCTTATTGTATCCTGAGCTTGTACCTGGATGAAGGTGCCAGTCTGTGCAATTTGTAATGATAATAATGATAATTTCAAGATATAAAGATTTCGTGAATACGTGTTTGTTATTTTCTGCTGCAGAATTCTGCAGGCCATAGTGTCAAAACAGTGGCAGGGCGGACTCTGAGATGTAAAGTGTCATGCCTGTTGATCACTTTGTACAACTCATCCGATCTCGCTTGGTATCGGCATGTGATGGAATGTACAAAACCTTTTTTGGATGACTGTTTCTGATTTGGTACACCATTTTTCAAAGGGGTCCCTTGACCTCTGACCTCAAGATATGTGAATGAAAATGGGTTCTATGGGTACCCACGAGTCTCCCCTTTACAGACATGCCCACTTTATGATAATCACATGCAGTTTGGGGCAAGTCATAGTCAAGTCAGCACACTGACACACTGATAATTGATTTCCAATAATAAATATATACATACATTTGCATAAAGCGGCATATTTGTCCACTCCCATGTTGATAAAAGTATTAAATACTTGACAAATCTCCCTTTAAGGTACATTTTGAACAGATAAAAAATTTGATTAATTTGCGATTAATAGCAATTAACTATGGACAATCATGTGATTAAATATTTAAATAAATTGACTGCCCTAAAATGTATATATTACTAAAGGAATAGTTGTATGACAGTGAAGAACCAGACGAATGGCTGGTGCAGACAAAAATGGTAAATGCGGCACCTTTAAATCTTCATCCATCTGACAGTAATTCTACTTTAACCTCAATATATCCAAAAGCTATTGTACAGTCAACTCACTGCAGGTCTATTGTCTGTCTGCCTGATTTTTCCGTAACACACCGAACATGGTGAAAACACAAAGAAGGGGTTTTCCAACAGTAGCGACCACAGGGATTATTGAAGGTTTGGAGAACAATAGATAGGAACCTGTGGCTAACGTAGTGTTTGCCACAATGATACTGTATCAGACACCACAGTGAGGCTGTGTATGACATGAGGCTGGCTTGTTGTTATAAAAGACTAAACTGTATCATTTACCAGCCAAAACAAACTGCAGACTCGATGTAACCAGGTCACTGGGATGCACATTCAACACATTTACCAGAGGAAGCCTAAGTACAGCCTCACAGAACCGCTAGTGTGGCTATAGACTATAATGTTGTTTGACCTCAGTGTCTCTAATTCAGTGCTTATGGAGAAAAGTTGATTATGCTGCAGGATTTCCAAAAATACAAAGGCTAAAGCCTCGTCTTGCATACTGCAAAATACATCACTTTAACCATTGCATATTGCATACTACTTAGCAACGCAGTATGCAGAATGTACTGCATACTAGGTTCGTCAGTATGGAGTATGCTAGCGAATACAGCCATAGTGTATTATAAAGGCCTTTAAAATAATTATACTTTTTATATGTTTAAAGTACACTAAATTAACAATATAAGTATTTCCGATTTAGTATACTTCACAGTACACTTAAGTACAGTTTACAATACACTTACAATGAAGTACACTTTTTTTTAGTACATTGAAGTTGAACGTTCTGACATCTATTTGGAAGTACACTTTTCAAAAGCACATGTTGAATATACTTTGAGTTAAGCATGAAAACTAAAAGTATACTTGAAGTATACTTAAATAACATTCCTAATACACTGAAGTATTTTTTGACTTGGGTAAATATGAAGCCTTTGTGTAGATGTTTAGTGGTGTATTATGTAATGCTAATGACTACGCTCTCAACCTTTTATTAAAGGGCCATAAAGAAAAAAAAAAACTTCATAAAACCATTAAAATAATGTTTACAGTTACAGTTTTCTCTCCTCCTCTCCACCTATTTTAATTTCCCTCTCTTGTTATGTCTTCGTTTCTCTCCTCTTCTGCAGTGTGCAGCTGTCTGGTCCGATCGGAGAGTCCGACCACAACATGGTCACAGCCGTCCATCTTCACGGACAAAAATACCCCATGCAGCCCTTCTGCAGGCACACCCTCACGCAAATATAGTGCAGACTACACAGGCGCTTGTGGGGAACTAGACTGCTTTTAACCCAAAATATATGGAGCTACAATATAGACCTAAATCTTCTCAGAGATGTAATGAAAAAGGAGGTAACTTGATCTATCATATGAAAGGGAATATTTATAACCAAAGTAGTGGAAAAAAGATTCATAAACACTAGCCATTTCAAAAACACAGTTACATAACCATATCTCTTTGTTTTGTTTTCAGTGTTTTTCCCATCATGGTGCAGCAGAACAATGCTGGAGCTGAACTTTACAGCTGGTTTTACCATGCTTCTTGTTAAATATTATTGGTGAGTAGAATATCCCAAAATACTGACCAGCACCCAAACAAGACAGCAGCCAACATGACCAGAAAACACAACCCGGTCCACGGTGGTGCACGTGCTGAATGTCATTCACAAGTAGGTTTCTTGGCGGTACAATCAGTCAGTGCGCTTTCTGGCACCAGTGCCGCTCGCCACACCAATCTCTACTGAACAGTTGCCGAGTCCTTCTCAACCAAACCCAAGTTTTCCATCCAAAAACCCCCGAGCATGCTCTCATACACACCAGCGGAGATAAACACACACCACCCTGATGGGCCTGACTGAACCCTGCCAATCTGCATTCAAACACTTGTATAAGCTGTTCAGGCTGTACCCTGAATGGGGAGGTGGTGAGTGGTATGAGCAGTCCAATGATCAAAACAAAAGATGTATATTTCATTTGAAGTACTTTGGGGGACTTATTGGTCAAATTCAGATCTCAGTCGAGGTTTTTGAAGGAAAAGGCCTTTATGCAGTCAAGAAGAAATACACCAGGACCCCTTTTACACTTTTAATTATCATGCAGTCTGTATCTAAATATCTGATTTGCATAAGGAATAGTTGCACGTGCAGATGTAGACTACGAGTCTAAAGCCATGCTTGCAGCTCTTGTGAGACTCAGGCAAAGTGGTGCTAAATGCTAATGTCAGCATGCTCACAATGACAATGCCAATGTGCTAAAGTTCCACAGGTATACTGGTTACCATGTTCACCATCTTAGCATGTTATCATGCAAACATGTGCTAATTAGGTCTAAACATAAAACACTGCTGAGGGCGATATGAATGTCGTTAAAGGAAAAGTCAAACAAATTCGAAAATGTGAACTTAATATAATAAACAGCAACATGGTCTCTTTTAAGCTACAACACTATATAAAAATTAGGGTTGTCAATCAATTGAAATATGTAATTGTGATTAATCGCACATTCTTTTATCTGTTCAAAATGTGCCTCAAAGGGAGACACAAAAAAATGACAAATATTGTCCAGAAACCCTCACAGGTACTTAAAACTGAGCCCGTTACAACCTTAAAAATCGCGAGTTGCGTTAATTAATTAGAAATTAGTGGCGTTAAAACAAATTTACGTTAACACGTTATTATCATGTTTACTTTAACAGCCCTAATAAAAATATTATATGATGAGTTAAGGGGGTGGTTTGCATTTCCCTTTAGTGCTACTAACGGTTGGTCCACTTTGATGTAGCCATTAGCTACTGCGCCCCGCTGCCCAGTCAGTCAAAATATAGAACAAAAACATGACTGGGTGGCAGACGCAGCAGTAACCACTCACTGTTTGAAGGCACCATTAGTGCCTCTGCCCTCAACACATCACTGATTCCTCACAGTGACCTTTAAAAAGAACAACTATAAAGTGGGTGTTGGATATTCTCCCAAGTTTAAGTCATGCGTCCGAGTGGCGCAAGAACAAAAATACTCGCCCGCCCAGCAGTCTGAGATCAATTCTTCTTCGTTGGTGGTTCAGTTTTTCACATAAGATCATTTACGCAGAGCTTGGGATAAATGTATGGTTTGCGTTACCTCCTCCTGACTTGGGGCTCCTTTATTATTCCCTGTGTGACTTGGTGACTTGTTGACTCACTAGACGGGTTGGGCCAACATTGGCTCGCCATCTTCTCAGCATAACTGGAAAGCTTCTAACGGTGCTCCATAACAGTTCTTTCCGAGACGGTCGCCACATCTGAATCATTTGGTCAACCAGGACTTGGACAGACATCATAAATGTGGGCTTTGGCAGAGGTGATATTGTGCAAGGAGTCTTGGATCAAGGACTGTCAACATTATTCCTTACTAAACCTCCTGAATAAACATCTTAAGTTGTGCACAGTGAGATAGCATTCACACTAGACTGAGCACACAGCCCCTCATAACATTTTAATGAGACACACATACACAGAAAGTCTGAAGTGATATCAGTCAGTGTGATATGGTTAAATGGGTTTGTTTTGACAAAGCCTCTGATTTAATATCAGTCTACAAGAGCAGGATTAGCTGCTATAGGTCTCGTTCCATTTTGATATAGCCATGCAAGCCTGCAGCTAATTAAACCACAAACTGTCAGGAAACGGGCGTGACTTAAATGTCTAAAGAAAATAATGGCAGTGGCGCTCGCTAATGAGTGAGGAACAAACTCTAAAAATGAATAATATGCATTAAAAATAATGGTCCTTGCTAATGGGTGACATACGTCTATAAGCCAGCAGCATAAAAACCGCACAACGGTCTGGATCCTCGATAATGACTGAGACTAGATTTAAGAACTGAAAGAAGAATAGTTATTGTTTGTGATAAAAACTACCACATATTGGTACTGGGAGCAATAATACCTATAAAGAGTGCAAAAAAAAAGTCATATAAATGAATTAATAAAGAAACCTAACATTATGTATTACGACTCATTCACATTCCTGTAGCACTCTATAGCATCAGTTATATCAGAACTGGAGAGTATTTCTTCACTGAAAGAAGAGCAAAGAACGGCACTCAAGGCTTTTCTCGATGGAAAAGATGTTTATGCTCTTCTCCAGACTGGCTTTGGTAAGAGTTTGATTGACAGATGGTTCATCCAATCACCTGCCAAGTATTTTTTTTGAAAGTGCCTGCTCTTTTCCAAACAATTTCCAATGACAGATTCTCAGATGGTTCTGTGTAACAAACCATCTGTAATTATAGTTTAAAATGTCTGACAAAATAACAGCAACAACATCTCATACACTGTCCAAAGTGTTGAATTTAGCAAAAAAAAGAGGTGTTACGCAATGCCTACATCTGTATCTGCGGAGAGGTGAAGTGAGCCTAAATCCAGCTCCACCCTAACTATATCCAGAATACTATGAACTACATCCTCAGACTACAAAATCAACAAAAGGCATAATATCTTGTCTGAGACACAGGCCAAACCAAACACAGCTCTTGGCAGAGATTTTCTGTGTTGACGGTAATGATTGTGACACAAGAGTGTAATGCATCAGTCATCAAGGGGAATATAGAGCTTAAGATGTGGGCAGACTTTATGTTTTACTATCCCCTGTCCCCCCCATTCAACACACACACACACATACACACACACTTTCGCGTCAAGCATAATTAGAAGAGGAATGTCTGAGAAAGGTTGTTAGGGAACCACCCTTAACTCCTCACTCAGACAGGAAGCTCGACGTATATTTCAGACCTGTAATTCTGACGCTGCTCTGCTCCGTGTCTCTGTGCATTGAACTGACGCAGATCCCGGTAAAAAAAATATGTGACAATATATACGTCAAATTTGTGCCTTCTGCTGGGGTCTGCTTTCTTTAAAGCTAAGATTCACCAGAGCTGAAGAAATGTCTTGCATTTGGCTGAAGCTCGTCACAACAGGCGTCTATAGAGAAAAAGCAGCTTCTATATTTAGAGGATCTGTCATTACATGTGACCATTAGGTAAGGGAATCAAAAGTCAGAGCAGTAGGCCTACTCTGCTGGGAAAAATTAACGTTCGAGAAGTGGAAGATTTGAAACAGGATATGATTCAAGATGTCGGGTTTTGAGTCTGAAATGGAAGAAAAGCAGTGACTTTTTCTTTTTCAGGCTATAAAGAGAATGACCAACACACATGCATGCGAGTAAAATGCAAATAAATATTTCTATCTCGGCAAAAGGAAAATTTGTTTCTTGCTCAAATCAAGTCACTTGGCTCAGATTCTTGTCTTACATATGTCTAATTATTAGATATTTGCTGAATATTGACATGAAACGAGGACCCGGACCAGAACTCTCTCCTAAACGGTCAAAGACGATCAAATCTGAGCTCCAACTAAATTGTCCTGACGACGTATCACCTTATATATCATCTTAATGAACATACCATCAGGGAAACTGTGATCTTTTTCACCACATGATTAAATGCAAATATAAAAATTGTCTTGCAATTTTGTCCAATCTCAGCAACAATAAACAGCCAACAGGTTTGAAAATGTTGCCAATCACTACATTCTCTCCGGAGAAGGATCCAACCCACAACCATAATGATGGGGCAAGGTCAAATTAAATCATCTTAAATGTATAGGGGACATCTTTTGTCTGACCTGAGGTCCTCAGAATGAATTCCTTAAAGGAACAGTGTGTAACATTTCGGGGGATCTATTTGCAGAAATTGAATATAATATTCATAACTACGTTTTCATTAGTGTATAATCACCTGAAACTAAGAATATTTGTGTTTTCGTTCATCTTCATATCTACATAGGGAGCGGGTCCTCTCCACAGAGTCCGCCATGTTTCTACAGTAGCCAAGAATGGACAAACCAAACACTGGCTCTAGAGAGAGCCTTTCACGTTTTTATGTTACTTGAAGGCTACCATAGTTCTCCAACACGCTCGTGAAACTGTGGTAACGTGCGCTACAGAGTGCTAAACCGTGGTACCCCCGACCGCCGTCTGACTTCCGTTGCTCCTAAATGTTATTATGGTAAGGATGGCCTCTGAGCGAGGCGAACGGCGTTACCACAGTCTAAGAAAGGGAGGAGTGAGCGGTGGGGTATTCAGTTGGTTGCAATCTGCAACCACACCACCATCACCGCTACACACTGTCCCTTTAAGCTTTTGCATTTTTCCCCAGATGACTCAAATATTCCCACAATTTTACTGCGCAATATGGTAAAATGCTGATCATTGTCCTTTTAATGCTTTGATACTGTGATGCTGTGGTCAGCAGCTCATCATTCAGCACTGCAAGACTAACCCTTGTATTACCATTTACTGTACTTCCGTTGGAGGAGCATGTCAACAGGCCTGACGCTCATGTTACTTCATTTCAATGCTCTTTACTTGACTGTTGAATCATTCCGTTTTGTGTTGGACTTCAGATAACCCTGTCTACTACTGTATGAGGAATTTCTGCATAACAAAGTTGTGCAACACCAGAAGTTTTATTGTATAACTCTCACTCAGAGCCAGTAGAAAAGTATGATGGCTTTACGCAGCATGCGCACATCTGGACTGGTACAGACTGTACAGTTGGGATTGGCAGGAAACTCAGTGGCCTGGTGTCAGTGCCAGACAACTGCAGAGAAAGGAGCGTCTGTAATTAGTCACAGACAAGCTGCTGTAATGTCAGAGTGAATCTAAAAGAGAGGAAAAACTACACTCTGGAAGAGAAGATTGAGTTGATTATACAGTAGATACAGTAGCTGAAAATGAAACTAAAACTACGTGTTACTTAACAGAAGCACAAACCCCGAAACTGAAAATTAAATATCTGTGTCTTAACTGTGAGCCAAGAAAACTGAACCTGATCTCTTGAGAGAGCATTGTTTAGGGACGTAATTACCTTGCTTTCCAATTTTTAGAATTACGTAACATCACCTAAACCTTGAGTATTAGGTCGCTCCATCAAGTCACTTCAGTTCCGCCTTTCTCTCGAAGTCTCTGAGAACTTGGTCTTCTTTTAAACTGTGTTTACAAAGAAGCAGAAGGTTTGCAGTGGAAATGGCTTTTCTTCAAGTAACATACTATACTGTATGTCTGATATCTGATGAACCTTTCTTTAACTTGCTCCATGTTGTTAGGGATGGCAATGTTGATGTGTCAGTTGGTCCCATGTATAAAGAGAACTGAATACAGCGTTGGAGGCGGGCTCCCGTTCATTCCTACGAAAGTTGATCAGTGGCGCATGAAGCCAAAATGGCTCGACTGCTGAGTATAAAATTACCCGGATCATCCGGCTATCTTCCGCATCCATTGGGCCCATGGAGCAGGCAGAGTAGCGTTTCCTTTAACCGCGCCTCCCAGCCCTCGGTCCAGCCTCGGATTGGGTCTCATTCACATGAACGGAGGAAGTAAAAAAACTCTAGATTCGGCTATGAGTGCATTTCACAGGGCTATTCAAGTGTTCATGCTGGGAAGTTGATTTAAATTTGAAAAAAATTATCCGCTGATTTACAAACGTCTCTTTCCCAATGTAAGTCTATGGGAAAAGTCTTTTAGGGCACAATGGCATCACGTGACGGACACGGATGTTGTAGTTCCGCCGCTTAACTACTATGAAAATTTGATTCAAAGCCCGGCGCTCTTCCTGGGGGCTTGCTAAGTACAGGTCGAGTTCGAAGATGTGCATGGTCTGAGCGAGCGGGGCGAAGTGGGGGAGGAGTTGTGTAGTTGACATCAAAATGAAGGCCAAGTTCGAAGAAGGGTGTGGTCCGAGCAAGGGCGCCGAAAGTAGGGAGGTAGGAAGTGGTGAAGGCTGGCCCAGGACAATATCCAATAAATGGATAAACTCACTCAGGAAAAGGTCTATTTGCACCAAACTTTACATGGAGCTCCAAAACACCTAAATACAACTTTTCACATTGAAATATAGAAACTTTACCCTGTAAATAGAAGCTCAGGGAGGAAACCAAGCGCCTGTTTCAATCCTGTAATTCCCCTCCGATTAAAAACCTGTAAAACACCAGTCATGTTTCCCCACATGACTATCAGTGGTGGCACACCGAAGGACAATACAGCAGCCTTCACCAAACCAGCATCTCCACAACCACTGCCATTGACGCAAAGCTTGTTACCTCTAAAGTTTATTTTCTTTCGTCTGAATCAACATTGACTTAATTACTGTTGTCATATTTAGTAAACAGAGGTCACATGATGCACAAGTTGATTCTTTATTGGACTGTCTCCTGCCATTTTAATTTTTTAATTTTTAATTTTGGTAATAATAGAGTCTTTCTGTAATGTGTTGGATTGAGAATACATAAATCTAAATATTAGCATCAATCTAAACTTGGTTTTCCTCAGCTTTTCAGGGAGGATACATTTAGCTTGTTGGCTGTTAGATGTTAACCCTCTTGGGTCCAAGCCATTTTTTGCTATTTTTGGTACGCCTGGTCTGCTTTTGTAAAAAATACTCTAGAATCTCAACACTGTAATGCACAATCATGACAATTAATTATTATTATTATATTGTTTTTCAGGACAAACTGGGCTATCAGAATGTGTAAGCTGCAGTGATGTCACATGAACATATAAATAATTAAAATTACCATAAAGACAAGAGAAAAAATAAAATGGAAATTACACAGAGAAAAATAAGGAACATGGGCTTTTGAAAAATGTTCTTCCAAGTCTTGGGAATCAGGGGAAAAAAATTATTATTCTAACCAACACACATCAAAACATATTAACATTTTTTACAGAGAAGTCCTGGCGTTTTTCTGTCTGTTTTTCTATAAAAAGTTAGCTGTGCTATCCTTCAAAGCAATTCCTGTCAGCAGTGACCCAGAGCTCCTTGTCTGCTTGGGAGGATGCTCTTGTGCAGCCTGTACAGTACAGAAAGAGTACAGATTGTATATAACAAGTTCTTCCCTATTGCTTTGTGTTTTAGTGTCCAGATCGCCATAAAGACCAGTCATGTGAGCATCAGTTAATCTAAGTGTAGCTTAACTGTAACATGAAACAAAGATTAGTTTGTGGTGGTCACATGACTCACTTAGAAAGACAAGATAAATATTTTAAATGAAAATGTAAGTCCAAATATTTTATTCAATTTTTTTATTTATTTATGCAATATATATATATATATATATATATATATATATATATATATATATATATAATTTAAAGCGTACAGGAAGAAACCGGAACACCCGGAGTAAACCCTAACGTAAACATGACACTTAAAGAGTAACCAGTCATAGTGTTAATTTCAGCAGAAGACAATCACCTGTTTCCATTGAAAATATACTAACTCTGTCCTCTAGACTAACACTTTTCTTTTTTTTATTTAAAGTGTGCGGGAAGAAACCGGAGCACCCGGAGTAAACCCTAACATAAAAACAAGACTTAAAGAGTAACCAGTTATAGTGTTCATTTCAGCAGAGGACATTCACCTGTCCCCAGTGAAAATACACTAATTCTGTCCTCTAGACTAAATTTTTTTTTTTGTTAATTTAAAGTGTGCGGGAAGAAACCGGAGCACCCGGAGTAAACCCTGACGTAAAGACAAGGCTTAAAGAGCAACCAGTCATAGTGTTCATTTCAGCAGAGGAAATTCACCTGTCCCCAGTGAAAATACACTATTTCTGTCCTGCAAACTAAAGATTTTTTTTTTTCATTTAAAGTATACGGGAAGAAACCGGAGTACCCGGAGTAAACCCTAACGTAAACACAAGGCTTATGCCAGGATCACACTACACAATATTTTTGACGGTTACGATGGTCACTATGTCAGGTTAGATTAGTGTATTATGACACACCACACAAGATAAAACGATCGATTTTCGCACACAAGACTCATTTATCGTTCCCGATCCGAGTCGACACCCTACGACGGCCATGTCGGGCTATAATCGGGCTGATATTGTGTAGTCTGAACCGGGCTTTAAAAAGTAACCAGTCATAGTGTTCTTTTCAGCAGAGGACATTCACCTGTCCCCGGTGAAAATACACTAATTCTGTCCTCTAGAGTAAATTTTTTTTTTTTTTAATTTAAAGTGTGCGGGAAGAAACCGGAGCACCCGGAGTAAACCCTTAACGTAAGAGAGGAGTGTGCAAAATGAGCTGAAGGTGAAACTAAGGGAGAGCAAGGAGGCATACAGGAAAAAGCTGGAAGACAAGTTCCAGCAAAACAATGTAAGGGATGTGTGGTCGGGAATGAAGACGATCCAAGGGTTCAAGGTGAAGAGGAATCAGGCTGAGGGAAACCTGAACAGAGCCAACGAGCTGAATGTGTTCTTTAAAGAGTAACCAGTGATAGTGTTCATTTTAGCAGAGGACATTCACCTGTCTCCAGGGAAAATACACTAATTCTGTTCTCTAGACTAAATTTTCTTATTTCAAATTAAAAGTGTGCGGGAAGAAACCGGAGCACCCGGAGTAAACCCTAACAAGACACAAGGCTCCTTCTTTAAGGCCGCCAGATTGTCAACAATCTGTTTACGTGTCTGGAGCTCCCTGAACCTCTCTGCTTTTGCAGTCGGTTATAGAAACAAACTGTAGTTTGTATTTTTCATTGCAGCCTTCTTCTCCTGCAGTCTGCCCTGTTTTTCAGCTGCCATGGCGATATTGAAGTTCCATATATCGATTTTGTTTTCTCTGGCCTTCATAGCCATCAATTTTTGTTCATGTTGGAACAACCTGTAGTCCCCAACCCTGACCCGATCAAAGTCCAAATCACTTTGACGCGCTGCCTTTTCTCGCTGCCTTTTCTTCTGCATCTGCATTTGAAGGAAGGCATAGTGTGTGTGACGCATTGCAGTGCGGTTTGCCTCCTGTTCCTTCTGATTTGCCAGCTTAGCCAGTCTCTCAGCTTCATACTGGGCAAAGCTCTGCTTCTCCCTCAGAGCTCTGGCGGTAGCCTGCTCTTTCTTTAAGGCCGTCATGTTGTCAAAAACAATCTGTTGACGTGTCTGCGGCTTTGTGATCCTATCTGCTGTTGCATGCTTCATTGCAGCATTCTGCTCCTGCAGTCTGCCCTGTTTTTCAGCTGCCATGGCGATATTGAAGTTCCATGCGTCGATTTGGTTTTCTCTGGCCTTCATAGCCATAAATTTGTCATCATGTTGGAACAATCTATAATCCTCATCCCTGACCCGATCAAAGTCCAAATCACTTTGACGCTTTGCCTTTTCTCGCTGCCTTTTCTCCTGCATCTGCGTTTGATGGCAGGCACAGTGTGTGTGATGCATTGCAGCGCTCTTTGCCTCCTGTTCTTTCTGCTTTGCCAGTTCAGCCACTCTCTTAGCTTCATACTGGGCAAAGCTCTGCTTCTGCCTCAGAGTTCTGGCAGTAACCTGCTCTTTCTGTAAGGCCGACATGTTGTCAAAAACAATCTGTTGACGTGTCTGCGGCTTCGTGATCCTATCTGCTTTTGCATGCTTCATTGCAGCATTCTGCTCCTGCAGTCTGCCCTGTTTTTCAGCTGCCATGGCGATATTGAAGTTCCATATATCAATTGCATTTTCTTTGGCCTTCTTAGCCATCAATTTTTCTTCACGTTCGAAGAACCTGAAGTCCTCATCCCTGGCCCGATCAAAGTCCAAATCACTTTGACGCGCTGCCTTTTCTCGCTGCCTTTTCTCCTGCATCTGCATTTGAAGGAAGGCATAGTGTGTGTGATGCATTGGAGCGTTCTTTGCCTCCTGTTCCTTCTGCTTTGCCAGTTCAGTCACTCTCTTAGCTTCATACTGGGCAAAGCTCTGCTTCTGCCTCAGAGTTCTGGCGGTAACCTGCTCTTTCTGTAAGGCCGCCATGTGGTCAAAAACAGTCGGTTGATGTGTCTGCGGCTTCGTGAACCTATCTGCTTTTGCATGCTCCATTGCAGCATTCTGCTCTTGCAGTCTGTCCTGTTTTTCAGCTGCCGTGGCGATATTGAAGTACCATATATCTTTTACATTTTCTTTGGCCTTCTTAGCCATCAATTTTTCTTCACGTTCGAAGAACCTGTAGTCCTCATCCCTGGCCCGATCAAAGTCCAAATCACTTTGACGCTGTGCCTTTTCTCGCTGCCTTTTCTCCTGCATCTGCTTTTGAAGGAAGGCATAGTGTGTGTGACATGTTGCATGCTCCTTCTGTAAGGCCGCCGTGTTGTCAAAAGCAATGTCTTGACGTGTCAGGTACACTGGCGTGAACCTCTCTGCTTGTTTAGTTTTTCTTTGCAGTTTGGGTATCTCCACCAAATGTGGCTTTAAGACTACTCTGTTCGAATTTTGGACACAGCCTCTGAGTTTCTGCTCAGTTTTGTTTGCCATCTGCATCTTTTGCCGGACCTTGACAAGTTTGTCCTCTAATCTAGATGACGGAGTAGGTCTGAACATTTTGGCCCAGTAGTGTTGTGTTTGTTTTTCTGTAGTATTAGTAGTAAATATCCTACTGACGTTCACGACGCGTGTTTTGGTAGGACAGAATCGTTTGAGCTTGTCTGTGGTTCTGATCAATCCGCTGGTGATATCTCATATCCTGGTGCCTTTGATTCTAGAGCCTTTATGACATCATCACATTAAGATAACACAGTGTAGAATGTTCCTTTTTAAAACATTCCCAGAATGTCAAATGATAACAAAGGAAGAACATTCTAAAAGTAACATTCTGAAAATGTTCTGATGAATATTGAGACCTCAGATTACAGTTTTTTTTTTTTAATAAAACGTACTTGTAATGTGATATGTTATCAAGGTCATGGTCAAATTTATTTATAGAGCGCTTTAAAAAAAGAAAAAAAAGCCAGGTTTGTGATTTACAACAAACAGAATTGAGCAGAAGTTAACATAAGTTCTTAGATATATATATATATACAAACATACAAATATACTCTACAAGCATACATACATACTTACGTTATGCACACATACACACGTGTACATACATCTATGCATATAAATATAAAGTACAGTATAAAGTATCAATTCACGAATCGTTAGAGAGGAAAGCTAGGGAGTAAAAGTGGGTCTTAAGACACCGTTTAAAGGGCGAGTTCATCTGCATTTTCGAAACACCCACTCAGCGGTTAGCAAAAAGCAGTGACGTAGGTTACCAAAGTAAGCTCATCAATAAGCTAATGAATAGTGTGAACGCTAGCACTAGCTAAGTCAACGCTGAGCTAAGTTTGGAAATACCTGACAGGGTTATTTAATGTTTTTTGAAGTGGGTAACATGTAGAATGAAACATTGATGCGATCTACATGAAACAAACATGCCATTATTATACTGAAACAAAAGTTATGCCTGTATATTTTAGTACTCATGCGGCAATTCGTTGTACATTTACAAAAGATTACAGAGTAATGTCTAGTCATTAGTAGTTACATGTAAGTATTGATAATAAACATGGGGAAAGGTTTCAAGCTGCATGTTGCCTTTATCCCTGTTGCATTGATACATAACTTTTGTCTGGTTTTCTAATCAACAACTTATAATAGCAATAACATAATCTTCACTAGTTGCATGTTATTATATTTTTTTGTGATGGTCAGCACGGAATCAATTTGTATGTAATCCACATAATTGTGAACCGGGAAGTATAGAGACCGGCAAACGTCGCGTAGGGAGGACGTCATGGTGGATGGGTGGGTCAAAAAACACAGGACTTTCGCCCAGGAGACAGGTGTTCGTGTCCTCTTAAACCGTGATCGAGGGAAACGAGGGAGTTTGATGAATCTGAGTTAGAACATTCGTACGAGCAAACAAAGTATGAGAGGTTTCGGATAAGAATACAAAAATGTTTTTGCATGAGGCCCAATGTTTTTTCTTTTTTTATTTATGTGATGATTTATAATCCCTCTACTCTCTGACACACAGCTCAACAAACAGCTGTCACGAAAAAGTAAGAAAACCTGCTAATAATATGAATACAAGTTTATCCGGGCCCACTTGGAAAAATTTGAGATGCACTGTTTTCAAATGACCTCGTGACAACGTGTGCCGAGATGACCCGTCGCACATGATCCTAAAAATGTATTTGTGTGTGTGCATATGTACATAACACACACACACACACACACACACACAATGAAAACCATGCCATTCCATGGAAACTTGCTGCTGGTTCCAGGACGTGAGACACTGTGGCCAAACCAGATACAGGAAGTGAACGGCCGCCAAGTCATGGTGGAAACTGGAGGCGGAAGCTAAGAATACGACAGACCTGTGTACGTGTGTGTGTGTGTGTGTGTGTGTGTGCGTGTGTTTGTGTGTGTGTGTTTGTGATTTGTGAAACTGTGGTCTGCAAGAAAAGAATCACACCAGGAAGTTATAAAAACTCTGAAAGAACAATTTTATATTTCTGTTTTTCAAAAACATGTTTTACTACGAGCTGTTTGTCCCTCTCTTCCTCTTATTGGTTATTTTATATTTCATTTGGAAGATGAAAACCATGTCTGCTTTAATTAAAATCGGCAACAACATCCCAGATGAATTGTTTGGGTTGCCAGGTTTGGTCCTAGTCCTGCTCTGTTCCCACCAGATTAACTGTATTATTCTTACTGAGCTCTGTTTGTGTTGCAGAGGTCCAACAGTTGGCTGTTATACGCAACGGATAGGCAACCCCAGTCGCATAAATCCGGAGCTTTGACTATTTCACAATGTATTTACTTCCTGTCTCAACAACCGCAGCTTATCCAGACTTTGTTTATGGACGATGCAAAAATTCAGACAGAAAAGATCCAAACTGTGGCTGCTTTCACTATTGTTATATCTCAGTCAGTAAAACAGATTTAAAGCACTTGTTATGTTAGAGCTTTTTTTTTTCCAGAAATGTTGTTGTGTTCTGAAGGAGGTGCATTTTGCGTGTTGCGCGTGACTGTTATTGTTTCTCTACTTCTATTCTTTTCTTTCAGTTTCAGTCTGTTTGTTGTCATCTTTTCCTGTTTCTGCTTGTGTCCTTTCCAGCTATTCTTTCATCACAGAGTTACACATCATACAGAACCCCTTTATACCTGATATTAACCTACAATCTGTATCTGGCTACATTATCTGATCACGGGGCCTTTGCATTTACACCTGGTAGTTATAAGCACTCCAGTTATTTCAGTTCCGTCCACATCGACAAATAAGATGGGTGAGGTGAGATGCTCTTGAGGGGCCGTTGTGGCATGCAAGGTGAGGGTCACATGACAGACGGAGACGGCTGGTTCCAATTCGGCTAATTTATACTGTAAGAAGGTAATCAGAGTGTAGAAGCTTGCAATGAACTGCAACATATAGGCTATACACGACTTGGGATAATGGGGGGAGTGGGCAGCAGGTGAGCTAATGGGAGAAGCAGGTCAGGTGGTGAAACTGGCCGGATAGGGGTATGAATGAGTGAAAGATCAGGAGGAACTCATGACACCTATGGTCCCATCGTGATCTTCGATCTTTGCTTCTCACATAAATACACCCAGCTGCTCTCTGTGTTTCTTCTCTTAAGAATGAGGACAACCTGTACACACCCGGCTGGGATCAGATCACCTCCAGATGTGGTCTGGCCAATCTGATTGCATCCCGATTGCAATGTGTTCTGTGTGTATTTGCACACACCATGCATTAACATGAGTGTTAAATAATCAAGATAAGAAATTCAGATACAGATTGCATGTAAATACCAAGTGGAAATGGGCTCAAATATATAGGGATGGATACAATTACAGGACAATACTGAATGCAATCCAATACAACTGTTATAATCTGTTGCAAAAAGCATCACAATCATGAGGTGTGTTGTTAGAAAAACAAACCCAGTAGAGTAACAGTATATGGGATGCAGCAAGAGGACATGAGTTTGAAGTCTTTTTCCCATTTTCTAGCTTTGTCCTCATAGAAATACAAAAACACACACATATACACTTGCACCACACTGGACACAGAAGCAGTCTGGGAAAGTCCTTATCATGGCGGCTTTCACACTCTTCTCATTAATGTCTTGTTCCACTGTCTGCCAGCCACATTTATAGCCTGGAGAGTGAGTGTTTGTTTCTGTATGTGTGTGTGTTTGCATGCATTACATTCATAAATGTCTTTGTGTGTGTGTGTGTGTGCAGCCGGACCACATCTGATCTCTCTCTGCATCCATTAACACTCTCATATATATTTTGTACCATAACAGAACGTGATGGACTAATGGGCTGTTAAAGAATAACACAGCAATTTGTACGAACACACAAATATCCTGAGGTTGCTATTAAAAGGAATATTTCCACACTGAGGCGAAAACAGAGAGCGAGGCCCCTCACATGCATTTAACAAGAAGCTACAAGTAGAAAATGACCAATGATGTCAGCTTTACAATTCACATGTGTGTCTGAAGTTCAGTTCATTTTGTCCAGTTAAGAATGATACTATTTGATATCAGAATAGAAGCCTGAAAATGTGCGTTGTAGTCCTAACAAGGGAACAAAAAGAAAGAATGCACATATAAATATATCATGTATTTATGTGTCTATCTGACTTACGCTGAAAAGTGAAGCCAATGCAGAAGTGCCTTGAACTTGCATTCTTTCTAGCAACCAGCAGGGGGCGACTCCTCTGGTTGCAAAAAGAAGTCTGATTGTATAGAAGTCTATGAGAAAATGAGCCTACTTCTCACTTCATTTATTACTTCAGTAAACATTGTAAACATGAGTTTATGGTCTCAATCGCTAGTTTCAAGTCTTCTTCAATACAGCATGATGTTCATTTAGTGAATTATGGTATATGGTATACTCCCTTTTTGGAGTCAGCCTCAAGTGGCTATTTTGAGGAACTGCAGTTTTTGGCACTTAAGCGTTGGCTTCACTTCTCAGGACCAGAGCTTCGCTGCTTGAGAAACACACACACACACACACACACACACACACACACACACACACACACACACACACACACACAGAGAGAGGAAGCTATACAAACACACACACATATTAGTCCATTTGATCTGTTTTTAGTTGCACTTGGTGCTTTTTTGGGGATTTTATTGAACTATGAAACACTTTTTGTGTTTTTCCAAATAAAAGGTTCACTCTACTCAGATTTATTTTGTTCCCAACGTTGGAAACTGCAGGAGGCCTTACGGGAGACTCCGTGTCCCAGAAACAGTCCATCCTCCACTCGTCACGTTTGATGTTTTTACTGTTACTTTTCTTTTTTCATCGTTGCTGCAGCGGTTTGTCTTTCTTTCTTCTCCTTCAGGCTGTTTTTTTTGTGTCAATGTTTCCTTCTTTATAACTTCTTTAAATCCAGTGTGTAGCATTTAGGGGGATCTAGTAGCAGAAATGGAACATAATGTTCACAACTATGTTTTCACTAGAAAATAAGAATCGTTGTGTTTTTCGTTAGCTTCGAATGAGCCGTTTATATCTACATAGGGAGTGGGTTCTCTTCACCGCTTGAATTAAAATATGCTGAAAGGTTATTATAGGTATTTTGTCCAATAACACCAAAAATAAACTGCGTCCTCCAGTTTTATGAGGGTTGAGAAGTCAGCAGTTAATAAAGGTATAAAACGGTCAATAAAATAGGTATTTCAAAAAATTGTGAATCACCGCAACCACAAGAGGTCTTTGAGCATACAGTCATTAATGATCACAGAAAATATTAGCCTCATGTGTCCAGTAGTATGAGAGATTAGCCGTGGATAGACAGACTGACACAACCGAACGCATAATCTCCCCACAGGCGGATATGGTAAGAAGTCAGTCCTGAAACAAGGTCACAAGGTAGACCTACTGTAGATTCATGGGGAGGACAAATACTCATCAACTCTTCAACAGAGACGTCTTTAAAAAAAACAACATTTAAGATCTATAATCCTCAATTATCAGACAGAGACGGTCAAACAAGACCAAGCAGGACGCTCCCGCTCTGCGACATACCTCAGTGTGTCGGTAGAAGAAGAAAGCTTTGATGTGAGTAATTGTACGTTTGCGTCTGCGAGGCCTCAGAACTCATCAAGCTGTCAGAGTTCAACAGGTCTGTACGATCAGAGCGATGACACGCTGTGTTACTGTAATCAGACTGTCAGTGTGTGCGTGTTAACCCAGTGACTAACGGTGTCGACAGATAAACGCAGTGTGTCTTTAGGTGATTCCTGTATCGGTGCATGTGTTTAAATGTGTTTGTGTGTATATTTGGGGCCTTGCATGTGTCCTACGAATTATCGTCTTTTGCGTCTATTCTGAATTACTGACAGGCTCATTAGAAATGATACCAAAGTAGGAAATACTCTGAGTTATATACCTCAACTCATGTACTCACGATATTTTTATCTTTTAATGTCCTGTGGGAGCATGTTCGTGACTAGGGCTGAAACGATACACCTATCTCCCGATTCATTATGTATTGCGATTTTTAAGTATTGCGAATTCGATATTACAATTTAATGCGGTTGTTGTTAACTTTTTTAACACTACACCATAGCAAAAAAGTTGAATCATTCACTTCACACACAAAATCAAAGAATAAAGACACAAGTGTGACCAGTGTGTATCATTTAGGAGGATCTATTGGCTGAAGTGGAATATAATATAAATGTTTTCTTTAGTGTATAATCACCTGAAACTAAGAATCGTTGTTTTGTTTTTTACCTTAGAATGAGCCGTTTATATCTACATAGGGAGCGGGTCTTCTTCTGCACACTTGGCACACGGCTGTGACACCTACGCTGGTATTATTTTCACCTTGTGAGTCTGTGTGTGTGTCATCATGGCTAAGGAGAGACCTGGAGAGACCTACTGTAGCGGGAAATACCACAGAGGAGGTTTTGAGTACTTTGCCAGGTGTTTATATTTCTGTCTGTCTGTGGACAGATTTAGTTAACGCCATAGCGTCACAACCGTGCAAGATACAGTCACGAAACTTTACAGGTGTGTAGTTTAAATCAAAATGAAGGCCGAGTTTGAAGATGGGTGTGGTCCGAGCAAGGGCGCTGGAAAGATAGGAAGTCTGGAAGGGGCCATTGCCATTGGCGTTGCAGCTGGTGTGATCCGCAAGATGGTTTCTAGTTTGTGTTAGTCATATATTTGTCTTTCTAGATCATACATCTCAAAATATGTAGGAATGTGTCTACTTGTGTCCAGTTTAGTATATTAGTGCACTTAGATGTAAACAACTCTGCATCTGCATGTGAGTGTGTGTGTGTATGTATACAGCGTATATCATCAGACAGACTCAGACACTTTACGAGCCAATCAAGTTTAATGATTGTGTAGTCTCAACGACGTTTCAACTGTACATGTAAAATCCAAATTACACGAGAATTCAGAGAATGCACGTCTGTCTGGATTCAACCCGCATAACCCCCTTCATTTTTTTCATAACAGCACGCCCCCTCAGTCTTATTTTTGAGTTGAAGTCAGCAGAATGTAAAACGAAAATATTTTCAAGGTATCCACACAAAAAGTGTGTCGACTTTGCGGAGAGAACTTCGATTGGCCTCTCCTGACCTCTGCTTTATCACACAATAACACTTAAATAGGACACTGCTCGGTTCCAGGCAGCACCACCCTGATCCATACTTTTCATATATGTTCATAATGTATCAACCTCATGTTCCTATCCTGATTTTCCATATTGTAATTTGTTATTTTGTCTATCTCTTATCTATCTAAGGATAGATTGCTTTGCACAGTGCAGCAATAGCCATTGGAAATAATGGGTTTCAGAGCGCAGTGGTGCCGTTGCCGCATTCTGTGTTAAAGATCATTTATATAAAATTGGCTTGACGCTAAAAAGAGCGTGATGTCACAGTGGATATTAAGTAAATTTTGAGCAGAGCAATCACAAACTGTAAACAGCCCGTTCGCACGAAAAGGCCATCATATTACGCAAGGCGTTTAGCGTGCAATAAGTATGCCTTTCTTGATTTTCCTGTGTCATTTGTACGCCGTGTATCCTGTACTGGCTGCAATACATAGTACAAAAAGAAAGAAAGTTAAAATAAGTTACTTTTGGTTTCACACGGGACACAAACACTAGTCCTCTGGGTGAAAAACCCATGTTTGACCTATTTATCCATCCCGCAGACTAACACAGACTTTGATTAAACGTATTAAACAAACATAATCTGTGAGAAAACATGTTCCCTTGAAACGTAATTGACAGTTACATTGTATGAACATTTTTAGGAGACCGGGTTGTGCATCAAGCTTTAATTTGGACTTCAATAGAAGTGAACGGGAGACCGAGCTATGTTTAATGTGACCGAATCTTTATCATTTCCGTGAGCACAACTTGACTGAGCTCCTCCAAATATATACGTACATACATGTGCAAAAATGTACAAAATGTTACTCACACACATCAACATAACCCAGACTGCACACACACAAATCCGTCTGTTGTTGCAGACAAATTCTCAATTACCCAGAGAGACCTCAGTCAGATGATTTTCTTCTGTCTGTGAGGAAGCTGAATCACTGTCATACCATGCGCCTCTATATGCTGCTGTTTTTTCCCAGAGCCTGTCACTACATGTCCTTAAATTAACTTCAACACAAGGAGAGAGATGAGTGGAGGAAAGAGGCAAAAAAAAGTACATTCACATGCTTCTGTCTGGGCTGTAAATGTCTGCATGTCTTTATCCATGTATTTGCATTGTGTGTGTGTGTGTGTGTGTGTGTGTGTGTTGCCCCCACACCACCAAAGCACCAACCACAGGAAGAGTGGGAGAGAGCGAGGAGAGGTGGACCACGGAGCGGTTAACCTCATGACATCACAAGTTGCGAGCTGATTGGCTGCTTCCCGAGTCTCGAGGGTTTAAAAGCCAACCAGGAGCCTCGGTTTCAGCAACAGCATCACTTCAGCAGCTCTACAACATCCAGGGGAACCCAGGAGATAAACTAAAGTCTGTTTCTGCTCCACAACCTGAACTCCTGAAGCTTCCTGCAACTGCCAACAAGGTCAGATGAATATACAACATTATATTTACTGTGTACAGTGTTTGGTTTAAAGTTTTTCTGCAGTACTGGTGGTGCGATGAGAGGTGGGATGGCAGGCTAATATTTGTGTAAGCTACTGGAAATTGGCTTTATTTAGCTGAAAGAAAACAATTCAACATTTAGAAACTTGCAGTGTGAAAAGGTCTAAAGTTCTTTCCAAAAGTATGTGGACACCCCTCTCTACATACTTTTGGTCTGGGCCTCATAGTTCCGATGACGGGAAATCTTAATGCTAGATCACACTGTGATATTTTAGACAGTTTGAAGAAGGCCCCTCTACCCGTTGCACAAATCCAGTTCTATAAAGACATCGTTTTCCCAGTTCGGTGTACATTAGAAGAACTTGACTGGCATGCACCATGAGTCCTGACCTCAACCCCATCTAACACCATTGGGATGAACGTTTCTTTATGGATTTCTTCTTCCAACACTGTGAATATAATTAATCTAAAAGGTTATTATACACAACAATACACTGCAGAAATTTAATTTCATAAAAATATTCAGTTTTATTTTATTATTTTCTTCTTAACATTTCCTTAAAAAAACAAAACAAAAACAAAATACTGTGAAAACAACTCAACTCAAATCCAGTACGAATCAATTAGTTTTAAAGGGGACATATCATGCAGCATCATTTTCAGGTTCATACTCCAGCTCCTGCTCTGCTCTAACGAGCTTTGTTTGAGGGCGTGCCAAACTAGCTGTTATGCAAATGTGTGACTTGGTTACATCACCACGTTACGGAAGAAGAAAAGGGGAGACTTCAAGCAAGGCGTTTCAGGCAGATGAGGTGCAGACCTTTTACATGCACAAAAAAATATATATAACACACTAAAGGAAAGGGGAAAGCATAATAGGTCCCCTTTAAATGTTTTTAAAATGTAATTTGTTTTGATCCTAGCACTCTAATCTGCTTCATACTGTGTAGTTTCCAGATACTAACTATTCATACAGTATATCTAAATTAGAAACAGGTTGAAAGCAATGGATCTAATCAGTTTTTGGAAAGAATGAACAATTCAGGACTCAATAATAGCAAGCAATGGCTTAAAGCTACTACAAGGAACTTTCATTTTGTTTTGATTTAAGTGGTCCCTGTGGACAAAAGCGGTAGTGTTTCCGAGCACCAGAGTCCCTTTAGAAAACCTCTAATTTTACTGCAGCAGGGTCTGACACTCTGCCCCATGCAGTCCTGGTTCTGGTTCTGGTTCTCCTGTATCTCCCTTCCCTCCAGTGGGCCCAGCAATACGGCCTGATTTAGCGGAGACTCAGACCCGAATATGGTCACTGATGGTCTCGTTTACTTATGTAGGTCATATAGAGGCATCAGAGACTGTTTCATAACCAGTTAAAAGTTCCTTGTTGCAACTTTAAAGATTGTTTTGCAATCTACTTGGTGTAAAGGGTCACTGCTTTGGAGTCCAACTGCAACTCCGAGAGTTTTCTAACAAACTTCTGCAACTCAATTTTTTTCCAAACACACTTGTACAAAATTAGCAGAATTTAAAGTCAGTGTCGAGCAAACTCACATCGAGCTTAGGGAGCCACAAGAGGGTTTGGTTATCCGCCATAAAAGCTCTGCAGTTTGCAGTTAATTATGAATTCTTTTTTAAGACTTTAACGGCGGTGGAAGTCCGCCTGTGATTGGTCAGAGGAAGCCGGGGGCGGCTGTGTTTGATTGGCTGATTAGTACCACAGCAACACCAAGGCAGGAAGGGGAAGCTGTGGGCAGCGGGGAACTAATTTCTGGATTTTTGTGTAGCATCACCAGGTCCAACCCCGACTAACCACACTGAGTAAACACACTGACAACACACACGTACTGATTAACTACCAGCTTAGTCAACAGTGTTTTTAACTGAAGAGCTGAATAGAGATGTGCATCCTGGTGGTGTTTTAACACTAGGAGCGCCATACCCCACGCCATTTAACGTTGTGGTTCCAAAGTTTTAATTATTCCGTCATTGTGTATAACATGTTTCCCTCCTGCTCTGACTTTTCCTAAATACATATTCTGCACATGCCTGTATTGCCATGATGATGGAATAACATTGAGAAAACCAAATAGATGAGTTTTTGATGTGTTTTCATGACAAAAGCCCCCTCTAGTCACCAGGAGTTACCAAATAGTTCAACACTTCATTCATAATGTTGATATTTGAATTATTGTTAATAATAACTTACAGAAACACCAATCCACCTTCTCACTCTCTCCCTCATAGCTACGCTTCGTCCTCTCTTTGTAATTGTATCAGTCTTCAGTCCAAAAGTCAAAATGTCTTGAAAAAAGATAGATGTAACCATTTCAAAAATTCACAATACATTTTATCTAATGAAATATTCTGCTTCAGTCCATATTTGTTGGCATTTAGCCTTTCAAATCAACCTTTTGATACAGTACTTTTGCTTCGCCATGGAAGTTTTTCTAAAAATAGATATATGAAAATAGCTCATTTTACATTGCTAAGAGTATACCAGTTTTATGTAGGTTCTAGCTGTGTATGGTGTGTGGGGGTCTGCGTATTGACTGATGTCATTACTGCGCTATAAGCTACTCAGTTGTCACAATGCGCTGAAAAGATGGAGACTGATGAGGTGTTAATGGTGTGGGATTTGGAGAAAATAGTACCCCTAAAGAGCCTGGTGCCTCACAGTGATGACAAAACTCCAAGAAGTCAACGCTCCTGTCGTTTTTACACTTTGGTTTTTGTACAGATTTAACAAAAAAGATATGTTAATTGGTTAACTTTGGAGAGTCTGGTTGGCGGATATAGTTACTTTTGGATGGAGCCAGGCTAACCATTTCACCCCTTCTTCCGGTCTTTATGCTAAGCTTACAGATATGAGACTGTTACAGCACACTTCCAAAGATATCAAACTATAACTATTCTACTATACTTACCCTAAATCTAAACCCAATTCTGACCACAACCCCCAAAACCAACACTTAGCCTCCGAACAGCCCTCGGAAGAAGTTGAGGACCAGACGTATTCTTGAGGTCTGAAACTTAAATTGGGCCTCTCGAAGATAGACGTACAGAAATACACACACGCATACAGTCATATGGGCGTCTGTCATGTTTCTGCTGCACTGCGGCTTTCCAGTTATAACCAGGCGAATTACACAGTATAGGAAGAGTCCATCATTAAAGATAGACACAGACACTCTGACTGCTCCTCCCACAGAGCATACTGTACATGAGAAGAAGAGCTTGTTACAGTTAGGGAGGGGAACAAGTTAACAAGGTGATGGATGCATAATACTGACATTTTGCTGATGTCAAAAAATGGATCAAAAATGATTTGTCTCTCACCGTGCAGTGTGTATTATTTCAGGACATCTGTTTGCAGCTCATTTTAATCTAATATAGTAAATGTAAAGTTGAACTTAGAGAGTGCTTTGCAGAGTGATGGATGGAAATGTAGACTCAGACAGTAGTAACTCTAAATGTTACTGGTTTTCTCCCCTTAAATCTTCCAAGCCAAACACCCACATTCATCTCTGTATAAATCATACAGTACCTGTTATTTTCTCACATCTTCTAGACCAGAATCGTCCAGAAACATCCTGTCTCAATAAACCACGCACCGAAACGATGTGATTTTCTCGCTCTGATGACAGAGAAAATGTTTTACTGCGTTGAAACAGAGTTGTCAGGGACACACAACCACTCGTTTCGGTCTGTAATTGAGGACTTAATGACTTCCTGTGAACTACCAAGGCCTCAGGAAGTGCCACTGCTAGTTAATGTGCCCATGCAGCCTCCATTTTTAGGAAGGAATCTGGGCGAGAGGATTTACCGAGGAGACTAGGAGCTCCTTTTCCGTTTGACATGTCATTGTGTTTCCTGTGAAGTTATGGCCCCCGGACGAGTATTTTGGCGTCGTACGAGCTCTGCGCATCATGATTATGTTCTATTGTTTTATTGTGTGACTTCAACCTGCGTGTTTCTGGTTTTCTCCCCATGCAGACACCAAACTGTGAGACAATGAAAGTCGCCGTTGTTTTCGTTCTGCTCTTCGCCACAGTCCTCTGTCGGCCGGTGAGTCATTGTCTCTGTCGAGTCAAAACTTCTGCTGAATCATAATTAAATATTGATATATTTAGCAGTAGTTTCAATCAATTTCGACATTAGTTTTGGTTTATTGACATACACACTTACTATCTATTCAATTTGTTTATGTCTTTGCTTTTCTTTTTAGGCGAAAAAAGTTTCTCTCAGCAGTTCAGAGAGCTCTGAGGAAGTGGTGAGTATCAATTGAGAGAGAGAGAGAGAGAGAGAGAGAGAGAGAGAGAGAGAGAAAGACAGAGAAAGAGAGAGAGAGAGAGACACTTCCTCATTGACTGATGTTGATCTCGTCCACAGGTGAGACGACCAGCAGCTCAACCCCTCAGGAAAAAGGCGGCAGAGGTTCCTCAGTTCCGTGCAGCACCCGTACAGGTAAAATATTATATATCTTTTTTTTCCCAAATATTTTTATTAGGAAACATGTGCACATCAGTAACACAGACTTCTGTAAAGTGGAATCATGCCTCATTTCAAAAGACAAACAATACCAGGAAATAAAGGCAAAAAAGAGACAAGCAAACACACAAAAAACTAAATTGCAAAAAAAATACGTCACCCGAAAGCACACAAATCAGGTAAACATTAAAAAAAAAACACCAACCCCTGAGCGGTGCCACCTCGGGTGATAAAGACTACCATGTGTGCACTGCGTCTTAACTGTCCGTCCCTTCTATAGAGGAGGTCATCGGTCTCCGAATCCTTTCAAATACCTCCAGTCTGTCATTAAGGATATGTCGGATTCTTTCCAGGTGGAGGGTATCAGTCAGTGACCATAGGAAAGGAGATGATGTGCTCTGTAGGTTTTTAGAGCTTTTTTTTGCTCCCAGTATAACCAAAAGTGGATTCTTGATTCATATGAAGTAAATCTGCCTCTGCTTGGTCGCATTTCTCACAAACTGATGACATTTCTGGGAAGATTTTATGTAGCTTTACCGTCGAGTAATGCAACCTGTGTTGAATTTTAAACTGTATGTAACAGATATGAACATACTACTGGACCTTGTCCCAGATACCCTCAGCTATTTCCATCCCTAAGTCTTTATCCTGGTCCTCTTTTATACGGCTCATATCTAATTGTTCATGGTCTTGCATTGTATTGTATATCAATTTAATTGCATGTCTTCACTATACAGTCTCTCAGACACTGGTCCAGCTTGTTCGTCGATCATCACGTTTGATTCAATTTGTTCTCCTCTTATCATGTTTGTTGATGATGCCATTAGGGTGATCTTGGATTGGATGACATTTTTAACAGAAAAGCTCTGTTACGAACTGGAGGTGTGGAGCTCAAATGTTGTCATTTGAGTTGCATTATGGGAAATATAGGATCCAGTGTTTGACCCTTACTTGGGAAGTCACTATATCTCGGCCTCAATTTTGACCATTCCTTTTCCAACCTGCCTCTTGTGAGTCCCCCAACTTTATGGAAGTGCAATACCAAATCACTGGAGTACCCCTTTAAATCTTGCATCAATACCTCATTCTTGAAGCCCCGAGACATGATAAAAAAACACAGTAAAAGGTAAAAAGATGATTAACCAGATTTATTGCGTCTCTCTCGTGTTGCAGAACGTTGTAGCAGCAGCTGCTGCCGAATCCGACGAGAGCGCAGAGAGCTCAGATGAAGATGAGGTGAGAGATAAATCAGTTTTTCAGGACACATCTTGTAAAATAATCAGATTTCTCTTCCTGCCTTTTGTCAGCAGACTACAGTTCTGACTTTGTGTTTGATTGATTTTTGCAGCAGGCGGCAGCATTAGAACTCAACTCTGAGATCACAGACACAACTTCATCCCCAGATACCGCCACTGTCGACAGCCAGGACAGCGAGGACAGTGATGATGATGATGACGACGACGACGACGCAGAGGTGAGTAAAAAACACACCAATAACACATCCAGCTACATATAGAGCGTAGAGGTTTATGTTTCGAGTAACTCATTTTCATAACCATAGATGCTATCAGGCTCGTCGCCAGAAACATATTTGCATGGAAAACCAAAAACAAACCAAAACAAAGCTTCTATTTCTGACTCACCTCCAACCTCTGTGTCTCCAGGAAGCCGAGGAGGATGACACCAGCGAAAGCACAGAGTCAGGCGAGTCCTCCACCCCCGCTCCCGCCACCCTCACCCCTGTCATCGTCACAGAGGAACCCGTGGCTGAAGCCACCGCTGAGCCCATCGAGCCTACCATTGTTACCGACGACGCAGCCCGCGGCGACAGCTTGGGAGGCTACCCCAGCGACTACAAGTCCATCGTCTACGTTGAGGAGAAAACCTACCACAAGATTCCTTCTCCCTACAAGTCCTACGAGTACATGGGCACAGGAAAGAAGATGGCCAACGACATGACAGAGGACAACGAGGTGGACAAGTCAATGAAGGTGTACAAGGTACAGGTTAGTTTTCTTATTTGATAAAATTTAGTTTAGGGCTGTCAATGTTAACGCCTAAAAATGCGATAGATTTGTTTTAACGCCGCTAATTTCTTTAACGCATTAATACAACTTTTTAGGTTGCAGCGGGCTCAGTTTTAAAGCCAGAGTGAATGATATGATATGATATTGGTATCATATGAAACTAGAAGGAATCCATTGGTACCAACTATGTCATACTAGCTTGTCGGGAAGGAGGTTAAATAACGTTCCAAACTTGGGCTAAATTTTGGCGAAGAAAAACTGGCATGGCCATTTTCAAAGGGGTCCCTTGACCTCTGACCTTAAGATATGATATATGTGATACAAATCTCCCTTTAAGGTACATTTTGAACAGACAAAAAATGTGTGATTAATTTCTGATTAATCGCAATTAACTATGGACAATCATGCGATTAATCCCGATTAAATATTTAAATCGATTGACAGCCCTAATTTATTTTTGTAGCTCAGGGCCATGATCACATGATAAGGAGCACAAACAGAACATACAATAATGACAAAACGATGGCACATGGCATGGCTAAAGTACAACAACTCCTAACAGTTATTCCGTCCATACAGTCCAAATAAAATCCAATGTGACATTAAGCTGCTGTAAAATATCCTGCTGCATGCAGTTACCACGGTCAAACTGTCCAGTAATTGAGAAAATGCCATCTTTTACCTCGTTACCCATATGTCCGTGTTTACAATATGCAGAATCAGAGCTGGTGCTTAAAAATGTAGATAAACTCTACAAAACCTTTCCCTCACTTCATTCTACCAAACATCTAAATATACCAAGATGTAACAACAACTGCAGACCACAAATGTCCTCCATTAGTGCAGTTTTATGTACTGTGGACAGACAAATCAAACAAACTCCCATCTGCCTCACCTCCAGGCTCTTCAGGTCCACAACGAAATCGTGGAGGAAGACACCAGCACCCCTGATGTGGAGAGCCAGGGCCTCGACGCCTCCTCCGGCACCGCTCAGGACCAGGACACCCGCCAGGCCGCCCTCCCAGAGGAGGAGGAGAGCGCCAGCGCCAGCGACGCCACCACCAGCGAGAGCTCCAGCGCCCCAGAGGAAGAGGAGGAAGAGGAGAGCGCGAGCAACAGCGCCAGCCAGGAGTCAGAAGACGACGACAGCCAGAGCAGCGAGGAGGCCACGGCCACGCCCGGAGCCGCCGACAGCGATTCAGACGAGAGCGATGAGAGCGATGAGGTGGCGGCACCTGACGCCACCACTGACATGCCAGCGGTCATCACTGCCAAATAAGCTCCGCCCATCCAGGAAAATGGAGTGGTGTCAGATCAAAAAAGCACACGCTGCATCCAGGTGCAAATAGCCCCCTCCAGAGCCACGTTCCACTGTAGGGCCAAACTGGGACAGCCACGACTTCAATATGATTGATTTCAATGTGTTCACACAATATTTCTGTGATTATTTGTGCATCTTTTGGGAAGCAGAAATGCTTTTCCTTCTGGATTGTATTTAAATAAACCAATAACTCCTGCATCCTGTGGTCTGGTTGCCGTGGTAAATCCCATGTTTGATCCCGCAGCGGAAAAGTGGCAGGATGTTGAAAACTGACGACTGCAACAGGAGGTTGACTGACCTCATGACCTTTGCCCCCACACCTCTCCACTCTGTTACTGCAGGGTCAAAGGTCACAACAGCAAGTTGAGTCCTGATATCTACACTAGCACAACACTGCATTTAACCATTACTTAATAACTGCAATATGCAAACCTACATTTTGTCTGTGCTTATACAGTTTATTTAAATACCTGTAATCATTTCAAGCATAATCATAACTTGACATTTAGCCATGCATTTTCTGCCTGTGTGGCTTAGCTTTGTTGCTCGCTAGTATCAAATCTGCTGGTGTAGATAGAAGGATGTAAACAGAGAGAAACTCCCCATCTATTACCGGTTCAGTCGGGCATAGATGCAGTACACACACATGCAGTACACACACACACACACACACGCACACACACACACACACACACACACACACACACACACACACACACACACACACACAACACAGTCCTGATCATTTGCACAGTTACCTACCTACACTACATGTTGTTTGTCCCATGTTGTTTACTGTAATGTATCATATTGTACCATTTCTAAAATATTAATAAAGTTCTTTTTCATAAAAAGAGATGCTGGTTGTTTACATTTGTTTTAGATTTAAAGACGGGAAGGGTGGCTGAGAAGATAGATATAGAATAAACAATAATGCACAGAACTGTTCAAAAATAATAAAAGTGGACTACAGTAGAGACTGCATGTGACGGAAATTTGTTCTAGGACCTGACCCAGCCTTTATTTTGAAGGAACAGTTTGAAATTTTGATTTGAGATAAGGAGATGAATACCACCACTGAGCCAGGAGGCACTTAGCTTAGCATAAGCATAACATAGTTCATAATTCATATAAATAAAACAAACACTATCGTTACCTGACTGGCCGTCACCAATGAAGGCAGGTCGGGGAGAAGTGGATGCTGCTCCGCAGTGCGCTCGGTTTGTGTACGTTAACTGTGGTAGCTGTGACCATCACTCACATTTGACATTACACAACAGGCTTTTAATTGAGAATGTTTTTGAATTGAAAACCTAAAATATAAAATTAGCAAAAAAAACAGTGAAACGTTATTGAAAAAAAGGCACTTATAGTCAGAGTGCGAAAGGGCAGGTGCTTGAGCACCACCTGGGGTCTATCTGTGCACGTACCTGGCAATATGAGAGTGATTTCTACAGAAATGTCACATTGAAACACCTATTTTTTGTCTAGACTTCATCTTCTCGTCTGTTAATGTCCTCCCTGCTGTCAAACATATTTATAGACACATAAACACAGAGAGAGTTCTGACTCTGATTACAGGCTTCATAACGTCTGAGCTCCTAAACTACAGCAGTGAAGCCCCTCAGGGGGAAAGACGAGACAGGTAAAAATGTGTTAAGATTGATGTTCCAGTCACAACTCTGAACCGCTAATCTAAGGATCCAGTAGGCCTATACAGTACATTAATAAACTGACAGGGATGTCTATGCACAGGTACAACTATCTACAGTTTAAGTACGATGCAAGAAACATATTTTTCGATTTATAATATATCTTTTTCTACTCTGCTTTACTTGAATTACTGTTTAATATATGTGTATGCACCGTTAGGATTGCTATTTTATTTCGTTGTACTGTGCAATGACAATCACGGAATTCTCTTCTATAATCATGAATATATGGTTAGCAAAAGCATTTCTTCTGTGTGTGTTTTTATCACAGGAACTAATGTAAACCAGGACTCCCTGAAATTAGAAATTGTTGTTTGCATTAAATTGATTAAAATTTGAGTCTTTGTCAAATATAACATACATTTTTTGTGTTTTTTTGTGGCCTTCTCTTCCACGGTTTTCATTAAGTGTCTTCAAATGAGGGAAACAGCGACCCCTGGGTTGTAATAACGTAACTGTCAGTCAGTGTGTGTGGTGAAAGAGGATAATTGTAACTTAATGAAGTGTCTTTCAAGATATTACATAGAATTTACCTGGTAAAATTTGTGTTAAGCGGGATATTAATTACAAATGTGATTTCTGTATAAGAGAGTATTTCCCATCTATTCTTTCACACTATACATACAAGAATGTTCTGGATGGATGTAGCCAACTTTCTAGAAAAGAAACATAAGATGAATGTTGAAATAAATATGTTTGATGTAATGTTATATTTTAATCAAGATAAAATTGAAAATATTATGCTGAATATAATACAATTATTCATTATTTCATGTTCACAAGACAAAATGGTCAAGCCAACTTTCCTGCACTTTATAAATGAATTCAAACAGTATAGCACCATCATAGCAAATATTAAAAACAAAAAGGCCATTAAGACTTTTAAATTATTATAATATTATGTTTATAACATAAACACAAACCCCTGGCATTATGAAATGTATATGTAATTGTTTTATTTGTCTTCTTTTTGTTCAACTGTTTGTATCTGTACCTCTGTTAATGAGTTCAATAAAGAAAGCTAAAAAAGAGGATTATTGAGCTGGACCAGCAGGCTATCACGTTGTGTCCTGTCTACCGAAGAGAACCCACATGAAGTTGACATTGACTACAATAGTAGTATCAAACAGTCAGGTACAGTCAATATAGTGTTAAACTGTAACAGTTTATTTGCAAGACAGAATGTGAAGTGAAGTATTTGTATCGTTAAATGTCTCTGGCCTCACAATAAACACATTCTAGAACGTATTCTAGAACGTTAGCAACACTATGTAGCTACATTAGCAGGCAGAGGTAGCTATGGCTTGTTTACTAGTGTAGCTAATGATAGCAGCTAGCTGTTAGCCAACCGGTTAGCTAGCAGTGATGGAGTTCTGACCATTGACTGAGACAACATGAATATTAACCACTTCATCTCAATGAAGGAAAGAAAATGGGCTTCAGTATCAAATAACGTGAGTCAGATACACTCCTTCTGTCTGTCTGTTTATTTATTTAACTTTGTTATGGAGGTTATATTGTTGAAAAGTGGGCCTACTTAAATGTGTGTTTTTGTCTGTCTGGTAACTGAAGCTGTTGTGTTAAAGGTCCCATATTATAAAAACAGTCTTTTTTATGATAAAACAGGCTTAAAGGGACTGTTTGTAACTTTTTAGGCGTATAAATGTACCGGGTCGGGATATGTGCGCTCGCGTGTGGCTACCCTGTTCAGACTGCTCCTCTGCCTGCATGCACTCACACAACGCGCGCGTTCTCGCTCCACCTCACGTTCATGCGCGCTCACTACATACTGCAGAGACCTTCGTCTAGTCAGCTAACATTACAGCCAAGCAGGTGAAATATAGAGTGATATTGTGGTTTTAGCTGACGTGTGTCGCCTCACTGTTTTGAGCGATGCTCGTTCATGTCTATTTAGAGCGAGCAAAGCGCGAGCCCGACCCTGACTTTCATTGACTTAACAGCCCCAGGTGTCGCTGTTAACAAGCATTTCTGAAAGTTACAAATAGTCCCTTTATGTCCTATATAAATACTATGAAAGTATCGAAACACTCAATCCACAGGGAAATACACACAGCCCGTATTCAGAAATTCTGCATCTGAAACAAGCTGTCAGGATTTCTGTCCATTCGTGATGTCACGAATATACAATATTTAGACCCTTGACACAATTTTAAATGTGAACATTCTAAATGTGTCCCAGTTTATTTCCTGGTTGCAGTGTAATGTGAATGTCATCAGCTGACAGGAAGTACACATGGACCCAAGCTGTTGCCTAGCAACACAATTCTGTCAAATTGCGCTAAAACAGAGCGTTTCAGACAGAGGGTAAATACAGGCATATTCAGGCTGACAGTATGAGGAAAATGAAGTTTTTTTTTAACATTAAAGCATGTAAACATGTTCTAGTAGAAACACAAAATACAAGTATGAACCTGAAAATGAGCACAATATGGGACCTTTAATGCTGCTGTCCCCTAATATGTATTTCTTGTTTATTCAGTCACCCGTTAACTGCATGTGATTTATTTATTTTTTTGTGTGATATGATACTGTAGGCCAGTGGTTCTCAACCAGGTGTCCGGGGAACCCCAGGGGTCCTTGAGGGAGTTCAGGGGTTCCCCAGAAAAATGGGAAATAGTTTATTTTCACTATTTAATTCACTGTAGAAGGGAGCCCACTGGGAGTAAGAGTCATTAGAGTGACTAATCTGATCATAGGTTTCACTTCCTCCACAGTTATCTCCTCAACTGTAGTTGACAACTATTGAATTGTGGTCTTAATCACATCTAACAACCAAAGTCTTGTCAGATGCTCCCTGAAGCGAAATCTTATCAAATGGGGGTTCATGACCTATTGTGCATCTATTTAGGGGTCTTTGACATGAAAAAGGTTGCGAACCACGGATGTAGGACTTCAAGGCTGTTTTAATACATGCATTGATACTTATTCTTTATGTCTTATTTGTCACTTGGATTTCCCAAAATGTTTCTGAATGAACTGGGTGATGTTGTTTCTGTGTGGTAGGATTCAATGGATTATTTGTCACATCACACAAACAATATGCTCCTATGGCTGTGCTAAAAGACTAGTGTGGAAAAATAAGAATTAGAAAATAGATAGATATGTGCAAGTATATCAGAATTTTAAGGATTTAAAAATTAGGATTTTAATGACTTTTCTCTTTCATTCTTTGGCCGTTTCAAAGTGTCTACAGTCTCTTGGTGGAATAGAAAGAAGATAGGTGGTTTGGTCTGACCTTCTCTTGTTGGTTCAAGACTTGAACAGCTTTGTAAACCCTCTCAGACTTTTAAAACCAGTGTTTTTCGAACAGGTTTTTGGTTGTTGAATGATGTCCTAATCCTGCAGAGGTTAGCGTTGAACCCTCCTGCCCTCTCCTTCACCTCGGCATCATGCCACTCCTTCAGGGAGGGCCGCTGACAGCTCATCCAGCATTGGAAATATGCCTGAGCTTATAGCTTTTATGTAGAAAATAATAATAACAGGATAATAGGCTAATTGTGATTACTACATTTATCCATGAGTCATAGTGAGAGCTGTGTAATTCTGCAGTGGGATTTGAGACGTGAAGAACCGATCTACAAATCAAGTCTTTGGAACTTTTTTTGAGCAGAGCTGTGTGTTCAGAGTCCCAGCCGTCAAGAAAAAGAAAAGAAAAACAATTTTAATGGACCTACCGCAGCTTCTCACTGCCCTCAGGGGTACAACGTCTGTAATTTAAAGTACTATAGTTAATGAAACTGAGCTGTTGCCACTGACTGAACAAACCCTGATCCCATTGGCAGGGCGCCTTAATATTACTTGAGGCCCTGGGGTTACGGACATTTTGCCAAGGCAACTTCAATTCAGCAGAATATGAAAGTCATCAAAATGAGACAATACATCAACACAAACCTAGGTTATTGAGCCAAGTAGGCCTGTGTTCACAGCAGCAACACAAGAAGATCAGTCTTTTCAATTAAAAACCCACAACCCTTTACAGGCAGAGAACCAGTATAAATCTGGGGTGGGTGTTTGGAAGTTCTCCCCCCAGAAAATCTGAAGGTTTTTGACCTAAAACTATGCAATTTTACATCATTTTGGTCCATTATTATTACTATAGTTAACGCCCAAAAAGCTTGAAAACAAAACTTGCTATAATAATTATTGTATTATTTACAGCCTTCATCTGAATATTTAATTATTCTGGCAACGTTTGCCCTGTAAAATCATAATCTCTAAATCAATAGAGCAGATTCAGAAAACTTTTAAATACCTGTGAAATCCCCAAGGTCAACATAGACTGTAATAAAGGACTTTCCCCACTAGATGGGGCTGATTCATTGACATGCCATTTGCAAGTTCTTCTGGTCCTCCCTGCTTGCTTTGAATACATCAACATATAATGGGATGAAGAGGATGTTATGCAGTGATCTAAGCTTGCTTTAGTATTTTGAGCAATTATAAATAACTTTTGGGACTGAAAGGTCAATATTACTTGCAAATACAGCATGTGACCAGCATGTGTTAAGGACGTACTGTATATGAGTTGGAGTGGTGACATTTATAGTGTAGGCCAATCTGTCTCACATGATTTTCCCCGCTCACGACTATGACGTAGGAGAAGAAGTTCTGCTGTGACCTTTAAGGTTCAGGTCACCCGAATGTTATTAACACATTTTCTCACTCACTGTGGCAGAAAGTTTTGTTGTATGTGCCCAGGCTTTGAGATATTTGTCTCACCAGCTGTTTGTCTTTGGTAGTATGTAGGTCTGATAAAAACAATGAGGCCTTTATAGATTATCCATAGTAATGGGGGCATTGTTTCTGGAGGATATTTTGCCGTTGAACCATTCAAATGTAATTTTTCAATGCTGTGAACACCGCAAGTTAAATTCCGTTCACCCTAACTGTATTTGAGTAGCAGCAGTACCTGGACACATAATACCAAAATTGTGCATGCATGGCTAGATATCACTAGAGGACGGCAAAAATGACCGTATGAATGTTTAAATCTTAAATATACATATGTGTAAAATGCACAAAAATTAGCTAAACTTTATGTAAACTGAACCCCCACTTTATTCCTCATATTTATACTTAATGGGAGATTTCTCAGATATACCGGTATATTTATTTAATATTTGTTTTTAAAAATAAGTGTAGAATATATGATTGTCTCCAGCTCACTCCCTGCTCTTAAAATAGACTACAAAACTATGTTACATTAATTTCACATTACTCAAACTAGGGGTCAAACTCAATCTACTCTAAGGTAAATGATTTTACAAAATATGACAATTTCATCGTAATTTAGATTTCTTTATTTTCCTTTTGAAGAAAAAAAGTCATTACTGTTATATACAACACACACAATCATACACATTAGATCCAATTCAACAAAATGAAGTACAGCACATGTTAAAACAAAAAAAACAACATTAAGGTATTGTCTTCAGGCCCCCAGCTATATTTAATTTGGGAAAATATGAATTCACAACCCATAATTAAACCAACCCACTGCGGCAATAACTCGTCTTGTCTTGTTAGCTCTTGTCTGCTGACTGTACATGCCGAATAACACAAACCAGACACACCCTCCGCAGTCTATAAACACACTGCTGTGGGATACATACTCCGGATGCTTCATGCAGAAGGATGACTTTTTTTTGTATAATTCCAGTGCAGTAAATCGAAATATGTACTTGTACTGTACATTACTGTGTAACACGCTTGAGCCGCACACTAAAAAAAATCCACTAATGTATCCTGCCTGTAATTTCCTGATCAGTTAATACTTAATAAGGTAAACATGACTGAGCCAAAGATTTGTTTATGTAATTTTACCATGTATGAAAATATATGTATATGTGGTCTGGTCTCTAGAGAGTTGCTCTGTAGCTTCACAAACGATGGCTAAAACACTGTAGGACAACATAAAAAGCAATCAATGAAATCTCAATAATACATCTAAATGTAGACCCACATTTAAAACAAAATAATGCATACATAACACTTTATAATAACCATAATATATGAATGGTAAATTGATAGTCAATTAAACTTGAGTTTGTAGTTATTTTACTGTTAACCAATGAAATGATAATAATAATGTTTGTGTAATATGAAATAATTCGTTTTTAAATTATATATTGTATCAAAGCTGATAAGAGACGATAACAATTACATTCTGATAACATTAGTAACTTATTTATTAACACTTTATTGTTGCACACATAACATTTTATATACTATATTAAGTATTTGTTAATGATTACCGATGAAACCTTTAAGAAATCGTTTGTAAAACATCTATAAACATTACATAGATAGATGTACCAGAAACTAATTATTAACCATTAACAAAGTAACAAACGAATTATTAACCATTATGTTACAAATATCTGTTCCATCTATCTATATATAATATTTATAGGTGTTTTGCAAGCAATTTCTTAAAGGGTTACAACTCATTCGGTAATCATTAACAAATACTTAACATAGCATATAATAGTTTATAATGTATGCAACGATAATGTTAAAATAACATAAATTATAGCATTATTAATAATTAGTAAACATTATTAATTATAATTTCATTGTTTGTTAACAGTAACTATTAACTAAAATGTAATTAACTATCAATTTACCATTTATTAATGATGGTTATTACAAAGTGTTACCAAACTGTTTTTAAAAATATATGCTTTTGTACAAAAATGGACTATTTTTGGATCAAGCAACTAGTGGTCATTGAAGGACACGCGTCTTAAGGCAGTTAGTGATACTGTGATACCTTCTAATTTCAAATTGGCCTCACTGAGTATCTGTACTTATGTGTTGACCTCTTTGCTTCTTGCATTGATGAAGCCCACCGGGGTTGTTTAAAGTTACAATCTCGAAAATCTCTTTTTTATTCTCTTTGGCGACACCTATGGCGATGATTGGTAATTGCAGGTGTGTTTTTGGATCTCACTTCCCAGAGAGCGCCGCTTGTGATTTTTCCCGGGAATGTCCCCACAGACACCTAGTTTGTAATGCTGCAAATGCAAGGGCCTTTATCAGAGGGCCTTATGGCAATCACAATTTTTCTTACCTCATTCGGTGATAGATAAAGACTTAACAGACATTTATTTACATGTAAATGAAAATTCTTATACTTTAACTCTCGCAAATAGACTAAAAAATTTCCTGAAAATTACACATTTTTAATAGGAATGTGGTTAGTTGTCTCCTCTGCTTTCTGTGATGGGAGCCGCCGTTAGAATGTCCTCGATAAAACAACCAGTCACACATCCAGTTGACGTGGAAATGACAGGTGTGGCCGATGACGCTGGCGGAGGCGTCGTCTCTGTCACTGCTGGCTCGTCTGTGCTCATTGTGTCTGGGTCAAGGGTGGACGTACTCCCGTCTTCCGTAGCGATACTTGTCATGGCATTGGTGGCCGCGACCGGTGTGGTCTGATCCGTGGTCTGATCCGAGGTGGTCTGATCCGTGGTGGTCTGATCCGTGGTGGTCTGATCCGTGGTGGTCTGATCTGTGGTTAAAACTTCCTCAGAGGACTCGGAGGACTCGGAGGACTCGGAGGACTCGGAGGACTCGGAGGACTCGGAGGACGATTGACTTTCTGAAGATTCACTAGATTCTGACGACTCCAACGACTGACTTGACTCTGAAGACGAGTCTTCCTGGCTAGAAGATTCAGAAGACCGCGGAGACAACCTGATATTCCCTTCCAGCCGTCCCTGTTGCAAGTCATTGTCAGCGATGTCAGCATCGTGATGCCGAGGCCAACCAACCTGTGGAGGGAATATCAAATGAAACTCTCAGATACTGTCAAATAGAGCCCACAATTTCCTGTCTGATTTCCCGGCCCAGTATCTCTCTATCACCTCTATATTGGATGATTCGGCAGCACATGATTTATGTTCATTGCTGATGCAGGAGGTAGTGTG